>NC_092696.1:34425445-34775083 GCF_964275005.1 Diadema setosum | reverse complement strand
CTACGTACGCGCATGCATAATATGTACGGCACACGTACCTGCGCTAGCTGCATGCGATTGTCAATATGCAACACACAGTACACGCAGTACCGTACAATTTCTCGAACCGTGGAATAGAACGAAAAAATCGAACCAAGTTGCACGCAAAAATAGAACCAAAATTGCACGGCGCGTTGAATAGAGTACTTATTTAATACACGTCACCAACAATCCTCCAATCAAATTACAAGGATCTACTTGGACGTTGTATAATACAATTTAAATACGCTTCTTGTGTTAATTCTTTTCACTAAATATCATGAACGCGACTGAACCCGAGCGAGCGGAGCGAGTGAGGGGGGAGGGGAGGGTGTGGGAGGGGGGTGTCCCCCCTCCCACGGGAAGAACTTTTTTACATTTTGATGTTGTAAATGGTGCAATTTGATGCATGTTTTTGCGCATTTTATCGACGAGAAACAGTCCCACTTGTTTAAGGTAGCAGTATATTTTGATGTAGATTATTATTGAACAATTTGCCTATAAAATGGTACAATTTAAATATACTTCTTGTGTTAATTCTTTTCACTGAATATCATGAACGCGACTGAACCCGAGCGAGCGGAGCGAGCGAGGGGGAGGGGAGGGTGTGGGAGGGGGGTGTGCCCCCTCCCACGGTGAGAACTTTTTGCATTTTGATGTTGTAAATGGTGCAATTTGATGCATGTTTTTGCGCGTTTTATCGACGAGAAACAGTCCCACTTATTTAAGGTAGCAGTATATTTTGATGTAGATTATTATTGAACAATTTGCCTATAAAATGGTACAATTTAAATACACATCTTGTGTTAATTCTTTTCACTGAATATCATGAACGCGACTGAACCCGAGCGAGCGGAGCGAGCAACGGGGGAGGGGAGGTTGTGGGAGGGGGTTGTCCCCCCTCCCACGGTAAGAACTTTTTGCATTTTGATGTTGTAAATGGTGCAATTTGATGCATGTTTTTGCGCGTTTTATCGACGAGAAACAGTCCCACTTGTTTAAGGTAGCAGTATATTTTGATGTAGATTATTATTGAACAATTTCCCTATAAAATGGTACAATTTAAATACACTTCTTGTGTTAATTCTTTTCACTAAATATCATGAACGCGACTGAACCCGAGCGAGCGGAGCGAGCGAGGGGGGAGGGGAGGGTGTGGGAGGGGGGTGTCCCCCCTCCCACGGTAAGAACTTTTTGCATTTTGATGTTGTAAATGGTGCAATTTGATGCATGTTTTTGCGCGTTTTATCGACGAGAAACAGTCCCACTTGTTTAAGGTAGCAGTATATTTTGATGTAGATTATTATTGAACAATTTGCCTATAAAATGGTACAATTTAAATATACTTCTTGTGTTAATTCTTTTCACTGAATATCATGAACGCGACTGAACCCGAGCGAGCGGAGCGAGCGAGGGGGAGGGGAGGGTGTGGGAGGGGGGTGTGCCCCCTCCCACGGTAAGAACTTTTTGCATTTTGATGTTGTAAATGGTGCAATTTGATGCATGTTTTTGCGCGTTTTATGGACGAGAAACAGTCCCACTTATTTAAGGTAGCAATATAATTTGATGTAGATTATTATTGAACAATTTGCCTATAAAATGGTACAATTTAAATACACATCTTGTGTTAATTCTTTTCACTGAATATCATGAACGCGACTGAACCCGAGCGAGCGGAGCGAGCGAAGGGGGAGGGGAGGGTGTGGGAGGGGGATGTCCCCCTCCCACGGTGAGAACTTTTTGCATTTTGATGTTGCAAATGGTGCAATTTGATGCATGTTTTTGCGTGTTTTAACGAGCTGAAACAGTCCCACTTGTTTAAGGTTGCAGTATATTTTAGTGCAGATTATTATTGAACAATTTGCCTATAAAATGGTATATCATTTAAATAATCTTCTTGTATTAATTCTTACACTGAATATCATGAACGCTGTCTCCAGTTCAGCAATCAAACAGAGAAACATGCACACGAGGGTGTAGATAGGGGCATATCCCCTCCCACACGAAGGTGATTTTGCGTTTTCAGACCTGAAATTCAGCGATCTGGTGCAAATTTTTGGTGCAATACTTTTTCATCGAAGTGTTAAAATCACGGAATTTAGCTCTTATTCCGAATGTGCACCATCTGTGTGTATGTATAAAGTCTAGTGAGGTAGAGCTTAGGGGAAGGGGGGTTCCCCCTCCCGCTCGCGGAGCTTTCGCGTTTTTAGAATTGAAATAAAGCGATCTGGGTATAGCCACAGTCTACTTCTATGCATGGCGGAAGGGGGGGGGGGGGGGAGGGGCGGGCGAGCAGGGAGAAGGCGTGGGCGAGTGTTATCTCTACCCTTCCCTTCCGATGGAGCTTTTGCCTTTTTAAGGTTGAAATTGAGATATCTCGTATACCCATATTTGATGGAATCAACATTTGGGAAGTCACAAAAAAAAAAAAAAAAAAAAAAAACTGATGGGGGGGGGGGCTGAGGGAGGAAAGGGTCGATTAAAAGGGGAAATTCCCCTTATACATGAGGGAACCTTGAGTTTTCGGAATATAAGTGATAAGTCTTGTGCACTCAGAATTATTCATATTTTTTTTTTTTTTTTTTTGTAAATCTAAAAAGTGTACTAAGCTAGGGAAAGAGGCACAGAGGGGGAGGGTTTGGGAGGGGGATACCCCCTCCCAAGCACGAGAGATTTTGCATATTTTGAATTGAAATTCAACGATCTGGTGCACACTTTGAGCGAAATATTCAAAAAAAAAAAATATCTTATTTGATGAAAGGTTGCAAAGGAGACCCGCTTCATGTGCATGCATACAGTATACACGCATTTTTTTTTTCCGCCTCCCAAATCCCCGGTCCAAATCTTAGGGGGGGGGGGGGGGCGACCGCCCCCCCCCCCCCCGGCTACGCCAGTGCGTAGGCCCTGTTATCTCTTTTCTTTCCTGTCCATGTTTTACTGCTAGGGGTAACCACCGAACTAAAAACACAAAAATCTTTTAGTTCGGTGGTAGTAACTCATCCGTGACCTTTTATTTAACCTCCTTCCGGTCACTGGCGTCCACATGTTCCATTCTCCTTATTGAATGTCTTTAGGTGTATATTTTTACATTTCTCTATCTAACAAAAGAGCAATGGGGACTTAATGAAAGCAGCTATACATTAGTACAACACATCAGTGAAAGTTTGAAGGAAAATCGGACAATCCATGCAAAAGTGATTAACTTTTATAATGGTTTGGTTTTCGAACCGCTGGATGAGGAGACTACTAGGGCTCATGACGTCATGTGTGGACAACAATATATAATAATAATACATCAGTGTACTTAAATAATGAGCCAATTCCACATAACTAACGTGCTCAAGGCGGGCGCAGCAGAAAAAATGAGTTATGAAGACAGTATAAAAATCATTTCACATGACATGCACATGAAAATGAATGACACAACAATGATGATGGAAAAAAAAATCATAATATACAATTCTACTGGAAAACGGTTAGAAACAAATGAGTCTTGAGGGCAGTCAACATTCGAAATGTAACGGATAGCTTGAGGCAACTGATTCCACACGGGTATAAGGTCCAGCATGTGCAAATGACCGATCCCCCATATTCTTCGTTTTTGGAACAACAAGCAATCTACAATCGGATGACCTTAAACATCAGGGAGGATTATAAAATGTCAGCAAATTAACATTGTACTCTGGAGCAGATCCGTGTATGCAAAGGTAAACAAACAGTGATAATTTCAATACAATGCGAGATTCAACGGGTAACCAATGCAATGAGGACAAAACAGGGGTAATGTATTTTTTCTGGTAAGGGTAACCGTGAAAGTTGAGATTGTGGTAGCTGAAATAGGAGTGCATTACCAAAGTCAAGTCTGGACGATATAAGAGCATGAACTATTTTTTTTTTCTGTGGCTGATCGAGTTAAATACTTGCGAATAATGCCTAGATTGCGTAACTTAGGCTCACGGATTTACAGACAGCAGAGATCTGAACAGACATGGACATTGTACAATCAAATAATACTCCAAGATTTCTACACGATTTAGATGGAGCAATAACGACATCATTGTCAACCGTTAAAGAAGGAAGACTGACCTTGTCAAGCAGAACTTTGAGGCCAATATATAAAGAAAATATGAAGACAATTCCACAAAAGTTAATTTTTCAAGAAAATTACACATTCCATCAAATAAATATTGATACTGACATGCTAATGGTAGCAATATACGGGCCCCTGCTTTCTGAGAGCGCGGTTAGTCAAGTGCTCTGTCATCAAAGTTAAAGCATATTGAATTTCTTTTATATTTTCTTTATTGTTGCCCACACATGCCATAAAGTCAAGTAGCGTCCTCATCAAGTGGCGTCAACATCAAAACTTTAAAAATGCATAACTTTTGCATCGATTGTGCGATTTTCTTGAAACTTTCACTTTTATGGGTTCTTCTATAATGTTGCTTCTTTCACTCAATCCATATCAATTATTTCTCTTTAGGTTTTGGTTTCCTTTAAGAGTTCTTTCTTCTCTGCATGCTCTGAGTGACTCGTCCTCTCTTCACAGTCTCTAGGTATTACACAGTCACAGTCTTTTAGTTTCCGTTGATGTTTAAAAGTTAAATTCCGTTGATATTCAACATTTACAATGTTATATCAAGTGTTGATTGAATTAACTTTTTACTTTTATCTATCAACTTTTTTCATTTATTAACATGATAATTAATGAATTTCATGAAATGAAATGGAATTGTGACACCGTGGTAGGGGCCTATCTTACACAACAACAACAACGACGACGAAGACGACGGCGACAACAACAACATCAACAAACCCTCTTACGCCGGGAGATTAAAGTTTTGTCAATCTATGCTATATACTCTGTGACAATCTGAATGCTCCACACACAGATATTGATTGCATTATTGCCTTGCTTGTTACTTGGTCATTTTTATACTAATCTTATCTGTGTATAATCCAGATTTTTATGTTTCTTATTATAAAGCACCATCTTTAAACATAATAATGGTCTATCAATTAAAGCAACCAAAAAAAAAAAAAAAAAAAGGCGTAACTTATCCTTACCAGTGATACTTCTCTTGTTTCACAACAAGCGAAATATTCAGAGATGAAAAATATATTTCATATGTTTTTGTTATTTTCTCTACCTTTAGTAGCTAGCTTGTAAATAATTCTATCAATCGAAATGACAGTAACTTGTTTTGCGAACACTCCTCATATTATTACCATACATCCATATATGTGATTATAAGTAATTATCATAATTATTATATACATGCGTGTGTGCGTGTGTGTCTGTGTGTGTCTGTGTGTGTTTTCTATGTGACTCATTTCTACATACACTGCATGACATCAAATTACTTGAAAGCAGCGATATCCTATTATATTCCTATGACAGTTTAATCAAATGAGTTGCCGAAGCTGTGAGTATCTATTAATGTCACAAGGTAAGGGTGTTGTATTAAAAAAAAAAAAATCCACTGGATTTTTCATTGATATTATTAGGCTGTTGTTGCAGATTCCTAGCGACAACTTCTTTCATGAAATGGACATTTGCTTTTGAATTAGAATTAATTTATTGGATTCATTTATTTATCTTTTCAGTTCGTTTTATTCAATAAGTAAACAAGGTAGTCACATTCAGGGCCCAAGGGCCTTCTTTTCGAGTGAGCCCCGTTACAAATATCAAATATTGTAATTGAAATCACATAGTTCAACAGCAACAAATCGAAACAGTAAATGAAGACGTATAGAAACAAACAAGACGCGATATCTACGTGGATAAAAAGTTATGCAAATATAAAAGATGAGAGCGGTAAGAAATTATCAAACGCAAGGGCGAAGGCACGTTCCCATCCCTCCCTGATTGTGAATGTCGCTGACATCCAGACTATTATAGTCACTGAAATGGCCATTAGTTCTTCTTCTTCTTCTGGTTTAAGTCTGTCTCCTTCAATAAGCTGAAGATTCTTGCACACTATAATGTTAGTTACATTGTAATTCAGTTTATTTCCAGATATTTACAAGCCCATAACAAAAACGACAAATATGAAGAACTGTGATCAACCGTTAGCCACTGTGATCAACCGTTAGTCGGTTACGGAATACTCCCACAGATGGCGCTGCAACAATTTTCGAGGACAGGAACCTCCAGCTCCACAAGTAATTCCAGATCTGCTGCTGTGACGTGCAGCGTTATGAAGCACCTTCTGCTTCAGTTGTTTTGTGATTATAAAGCCATGGTTTTCTGGTAACATCGCAAAAGAAAAAAAAAAAGGTTAGCTTTTCATCCTCGTTTAGTTGAATGAAATGAATACCAGTCATTCAAGCTATGTTTTTTGACGGAGGAGGTGTTAAGAGGTGGAAAGTCTATTACACGTATTGTAATGGATTGTTCTTATGCATTACCAACTTGACATTGCAAAGACTTCATTATAACATTTATAAAATTAAACTGAATTTTCACTCCCGAACACTTTTCGAACAACCTGCCCTAATTGTTTTCTATAGCTGATCTACAATACATCTTTAGAGCATAGTCTACTCCGCATTTTTCCTCCAATTTTTGTTTCATTTCAAATCGTTGCTTTAAATTCAACTTGAATGTTTGAATAAACAAAATGAATGTCCAGGTAAAACATCTCTTGTTTAGGAGTACACTTCATAAGTACACTTGAATGTTCAGGTAAACACATGCACAGTATGTATAAATTAATACCACCTGTCAAGTACATATTATTAAGTGCAATTAAATGATTCTATTTGAGTATTTAAGTAAAGAAATGCAGTAATTTTCAAGTGCGATAAAGCCAAAATATCCACTCAATGAGTACGTAAGACAAATAATGAATGAAATCCTTACATAAAATTCAGAAACTTCCCATTCCCATAACACAAACAAAAGTCAATCTTCCCGTAACATTAATCAATTAATTACTCTGCATAAAAATACACCACCACACAATAGGTACTCGGCAAACTTGATAAATTTCTGACACTTTGCGACAAGAAAACTATAAATTGCAACTGTTTTTCGAAACCTTACGAAACGTGTATGTGTAAAACACGTAAAATTCGCTACCTTCGTAAACATTTTGCAAACGTTTTACCGCTCAGACAGATATCCACTCTAGTCTCTTGCGACAATTTACAGCATTGATTTAACGACAGTGTCAGTTTACGTTTTTTTCTAGGATTGGACATTGTATGTCAACCTAAACTTTAATGTTTAGTCTCGTAACCAAACCCTCCGTATATATATGCCTATACTTGGGAGACCCTAGCCTTTTGTCAAGGCCCTCCCGCTGTGAAGATGGCTTTTACGGGCGAGTGAAGCGAGCCAAGCCGAGAGCGACAGCGCGAGGGTTCTTTGAGATCTGCTTCACACATTATTATTCATGACACATGGACCCTACTCGGCGAGGCTCTCTTCACCATAAAGCGAAAGGGCGTTGACAAAAGGCTAGAGAGACTCTGGAGCACAGTTAAAGGTGCCAAGACCTATAGCTGATCGTGATCGTTAGGTGCTGTTCGTTGCAACCAATCATCGGATGATCTCAACAGAATGAGTGAAATTTCCAATCTGCCCCTGATCCCTGCCAGCTCAGGATTCCAATGTAATTGATTGGTCGAGGATTAGGATCAGTCCATTCGAAGAATGGAGCCTCGTTGCCATAGCGACCGATAGCGAAATGCCCGTCCCTGAAGTTGAGCCAAAAGCGGTCGAAGTGAGGCTTCCCTGATAAAGCGCCCTCAGCGGAAGAGGGCGTTTTCTCGTCTGGCACGGTAGAGTGATGATATGAGCGCCAAATTCCAATCGCTGTACTCGACCATCCGCCTAAAACTATTCGAATGACCACATACCCGTGAAGATAAATGAAAACGCATAGAAATAACAAAACAACGGTATTAAAAATAGTCTAAGCAGAACCAGTGACAGGGAACCATGAAACTGTTGATTAAGTGTTTTATTAAATAGTCTTGATTTCAATTTTCAATGAAAATTCCATTCTCTTCAATGATTAGAATTTTTCTGCGATATTATGTGACTCGAATAAATTGATAAAGAAAGCAAAGGGCAAAATGATCCTCTTAAAACAAAAATTAATGAACACAATATTTGCTATTATTATAAAGTCACTGAGCACACTTTGCTGAGTGTAAAAAGATGTACTTGATAAAATGGTGCAACAATACGAAAACAAACACAACAAAAGAAGACAAGAAAGATGCTTTGTCAGCAGTCCACTCCCCCCCCCCCCCCCACGGATGAGTATAAATGTAATAATGTAATCAGGCTTTCAAAGTGATGGAATACAGCTGTAACAAAAAAAAAAAAAAATCAGTCAAGCAGGAATACACCAGGCAACCCCCTCATCGTGACGTGGTAGTGAGTAATCAGAAATCAGATAGAAGTCTACCATCCAGACAGCAAGCATGAAAACACTCAACGGATCGAAATATTAATCAACACTTACCGATGTCATACATTTCCGGTTGTTGACTATCAACGGGGGATAAAGCGAGGCGCACTGATTGGTCAGTGCTGACCTCAAAATCCAGTGACGTCATACCCGCGGTGATTTGCCATCCTGGAAATGTGAAGAGTCTCTGATTCCCTTGATCTGGTGTGCGGAGTACGTGGCAGGCTTCATTAGATTGAAAACAAATACGAATATGCACCAGATTTGTCAAAGGAACCAGCGGCAGAATTCTGACAGAAATTATATATAAAATTTATATTGTGAGATATAAGAAAGGAAGGAAAAATCAGTGCGTATCTTTGACATCATCATTCCTCTTACTGTTTCTCCTTTTCGTAAATATATATATATATATATATATATATATATATATATATATATGTGAGGGTCACAGTAATATCAGCACTCACCCCCCCCCTTTCCTGTGATGATTACACTCGCTCATTATATTATGTAGTATTTATATGTATGTTTATATATTTGATTCTCTATCCACACATATATAGGTGCATGATATATCACAGTACTCTAGTTATATAGTAGAGGTACATACACGGTGGTGTAAGGTCAGGAGGTAATTTACATAATCATGGGGAACACCCCCCCCCCCCTATAAGTGGAATATCCCTGTGAGGGGTAAAGCGGGTCCTGAAGTTATTCAGAAGGGGCACCTCCTTTGATCATTCTTGAGAAGGCGTCCAAGCAGGCAACGTCACTTTAATCAACCTGCTCCTGTGGCTGTAGCTATAGTCCAGTCCCTCATCCTTTGTACAAAGGTAAGAACATCGATATGATGTGTCTTTACTATTTTTATATTGATTAACATCATAATTTATGTGGTGTTCATTATATTACACATGATAATTTGAGAGTGTTTGGTTTTGCCAAATAATTAATGGATGAGGATTCATTCACAAACGAGTGGTTAATGAGGATGGCATGTCAGTTGCCCATGAAGTGCATTAGCGACTAAGAATTTGTAGTTTTGTTTTATCTATGTTTTATATCTATGCTTTAGTGTTATCAATATGAAGTGATATTGGTAGGGAACATCACTTACAGCAAACTTAATGAAGAAATGTAGATGTTTCTTACTTCATCTTTATTCTATGTGACTTTGAGAAGCGTGCGTGATGCAGAGGGTAGCATAGAATATAGCACTGTGGTATATGGGGATAAAAGCTAAGCGTTCACTCAGCCCGATGTACAATATAGTTGATTTTGGTAGGCATGCTAGAGGATTAAAAACAAAGGGGAATGAACTTGGCCCCAGTGCAGGGGATGATACAATATGCTGGCAGGTGCCTCGGCTTACAAAAGGGTGACTGCCTATGCAGGGGATTAAAGCAGTGGCTACATCCAAAGGACTGTTCTTTTTATGTTTACTGCTCGGCAAACTTCCTCTCTCACTATTCCAAAGACTTGGGCTGATGTGTACTATGTACTGTGCACCCCTATTGATGAAGATGTAGACAAGTTGCTCTTTGTTTCTATAATATTAGCGAAGGAGGTTAAATCCGTAGCTAGTTAGATTTAGTTCAGGCAGAAAAGCCTCTATATATACGCCCATTGACGCGTGTACAATATATTTCAAGTTGCTTGATGGTGGAAATAGGAATATATATCCCTTGTACATATGTATCTATCTCTTGTATATAATTATGTATATTACTGTGCCCTAGCGAAGGCAATATTGATCAGTCCTTTGAGTATAGCTTTGAAACCGATGTATATGATATATTATTTTATCAGTTAATATGGTTAACACTGGTTTATTAGTGAATTGAACAATGCTTGGGTCGAATAATTTGCTTTGTTTATCATACACGCAAGCACATGTCATGTTCGACTTCATTTATAGATTCCTAACATGGGGAAAGATCTAAGAAAGTATATTCCTTTGTATTGACAATTTTAGAAGACACCAAGAATTCTGTCAAGTGGATGGACCCCAGCGCACTGCACATGCTGTAATTTCAGAGGTGAATAGTTTTTCCCAACATTGTTTATCATATGGTAATGAAATCAACAGGCGGAATATTACTATGACATAATATGTTTTGCATTTTTAGAGTTTACTTTTCAGATGGCTTTCCCTTCTTGAATCAAATAATTTTGTTACTTTTGTTAATAGAAGATATGGAGTTTGCCTGTCATGGAAGTTTGACATAGCGCATTAACGCTATTGAATTCGCGTGACATATTGTATTTGGTTCCAGGCGACAATGATGATACCATACATTTAAAACTGTATGCTTTATACAAATGAATTGCTTATCAACAAAAGCTTAAACCATCCAAATATCAACAGTTTTAATTCAGGCAATATGCTCTGGTGTTCACATATTGAATGTAAATACATTTGCTAATCGCAATGATGTCACCGCATTTTGTAAATATGAGTGTGTAACATAATAATATGATTGGTTCATCCCTTGTGTTATGTATAGCTTCTGTGGGAAAGGGACACGGACTTGCTGTATTCTGCGTCGGACAGTGTTGCGTTGTTTGCGTTGTTTAAGTTTGCTTTTAACTTTTGTTGCTACGTTGATTTTTAGCGTTTGCGCCAAGTGTTTGGGTTGGTTTTAGTGTTGCGTTGCCTTTTTTTAAAATTTGATTTTAGTGTTGTTTTGTTATTAGTTGTTTTGAATTTGTTATAAGTTGCTCTCCGTTGTTTTAAACTCGTTTGTTTTGCGTTCAGTCTAATGTTACAATTTTGGAGTTGTTTGGATTTTGGTTTAGTTTGGAATACTGCAACAAAGTGAAGTAATAAAGACACCCTTCTTTTGCAACGGAAACACAGTAAAATCATCTTTGAGCATTCCTTCTTTTCCCAGTCCTTATTAAATTGAACCAGGTGATTGATTTTGTCTAATTGAGTCCGAACTATTGAGGTCAACACTGACTGGACGTGTCCAGCCGGTCACATAATATATAATGTATATTATATTACAGCTATAATATATACTGTACATACATTTAATACAAACACACACACACACACACACACATATATATAATAGTTACATACACATGCATATATATATATTATATGTATAGTATATATATGTATAGTAATATACATATGCATATATATTCAGTGGCAACGATGAAACGCCTTAAGAAAGGATGTGATTTGGTACGGTCGGTAGCGCGTCTGCCACCAGATCTAAGGATAAGTGTTCCGATTCCTGATGAGTCTGACTGTGCCCAAGTGTGTATCCCATCCTATCCTATTTTATTCCCTACTCTGGCATAGGACATACTGTATACACGGTATATGGACGTCCCCTGTGTGAGAGAGTCACAACTGATGCACGTTAAAGACCCCACTAACCCATTCATTCATCGCAAAGAGCAGAGTGTATAACTCGGTAATGTGGTCCGCCCTCACATTCAACTGGAACCCAAGGAATAATTTACGACCAGCAGTGCAGTCTGGACTAAAGCAGCCATCTTGTCAGATGGAAAATGAATGAATGAATGAATGAATGAATGAATGAATGAATGAATCAATGAATCAATCAATCAATCAATCAATGCATAAAAGAAAGAAAGAATGAACGAAAGAAAACAACACGAAATACATTTTGAAAAGATGTATATTTGTTATAAAAAATAATTATCTTAAGCATCCACTTATGGACACGCATAAAGACTGTAGACGTGACCCCCCCCCCAAAAAAAAACCAAACAAACAAACAAACAAAAAACAAACAAAAACTAGAAATGTCGCTATGGCGACTGGTATGCCTCCCCCATAATGCATGACTCTCCTAATAGGTCTATAGTTCATGTGGCCAATGTGTTATTACATTTTCACCAAATTGGCAAAATATTTAAAATTACATGTTTGTCACAAATGTGTTGAATGTTCACCTTCCATGACCTATGTTTAAGTGGATGAATAGGAGAGCATGTATTTGGGGATTTAAGAACTTTAGCTTGACTTTGACCCTTTCATAAGTTTATGCATTGAGTAATTTTCAAGGCATGGAGAAAAAAAGGGCCACTTCTGTATTGAACAGTAAATTGTTATCATTTTCATCTGGCCTGTGACCCTAAGATTTATAAGAGAATCACTGTCAGGCAAAATATACATAAATATATACTAAGTTTCAAGATAACTTGAGCCACTTCCGAGATATGGAGAAAGAAGTAAGTTCAGCACTTTCACTTGATCTTTGACCTTTTGACCTTTGACCTTCTTGGCAAAAAAAAAAAAAAAAATCCCAGAAAATCTCTATTGGGTTATACATGCATATACCATTAAAAAAAATCCTGCTGGCACTGTGTACAAAAGGGAAATAGTAAAATTTTGAAGTATTGCCCTTGACCTTTGAACCCTGACCTTTGACCCCATGAGCCCCAAATTCCCTAGATAACCACTGCCAGTCAGTACATGCATATATACTATGTTCCATGAAGATACCTTGAACAATTTCCAAGATACGGAGAAAAAAAGTGAAATTTTAACATTTTTCTTGACCTTTTGACCTTTGACCTCATGACCCCCAACCTTTCACAAGAGAATCTTAATTGGGTAATACATGTATACACTAAGTTTCAAGAAAATATCTTCAGGCATTGCGTAGATATGGGGGAAATAGTGAAATTCTAAGCATTTGACCTTGACCTTCTGACCTTTGACCTTGAGCATGTGCACCCAAATGTTGATAGGCACAACTTCACCCCCTAATACACATACATGCCAAGTTTCATTAGGATACCTCAAAAGTTTTTTTTTAGTTACGCTTTCCACAAAAATCATTACGGACGGACGGACGGAAGGACGGACGGACGGACAACCCAAAAACATAATGCCTCCGGCACCACTTCGTGGCGGAGGCATAAAAAACACCCCCCCCCCCCCCCCAAAAAAAAAAAAAAAAAGAAACCAAAAAAAAATAAACAACAAAATAAAAAAAAACAAAACAAAAACAAAACAAAAAACAAAAAACAAATAAAAAACAAAAGCAAAAAAAAAAAACAAACAAAAAAACAAACAAACAAAAAACAAAAGCAAAAACAAAAACAAAAAAAAAAACACGCATGGAGAAACTACAGATTATTAGAAAACTATACATAGGAAAATTCGATGATATCAAAATTAAATTGAAAAATACACATTTAGATTAATGTTGAAAATCAATTCATTGTTATAAACAATATGTATTTATAAACGAATACACAAACACTCAAATGTGAATATGCCTCATGAAGAGCTGGAATTATCATTTTTTTTTTTTTTTTTTTTTTTACCAAGCGTGGACTTCTCATTGATAGGGTAATACTCAAATATGATATGGTACTCTCTAAAAAAAATCGAGTGAAAATTTTCACTCTTGAAGGAGTGAATACAAAAAAGAGTGAATTTCGAGTGAAATTGGAGTGAATTTCGAGTGAGAATGTTCATTTTCACTCGTTTTAGAGTGACGTCAGGGATCACTCCAAAATCTTCGAGTGATCCCTGAGGTCACTCCAAAATGAGTGAAAATGAACATCTTTACTCGGAATTCACTCCAATTTCACTCTAAATTCACTCTTTTTTGTATTCACTCCTTTAAGAGTGAATATTTTCACTCGATTTTTTTTTAGAGAGTACGATATAATGTACTGCATAGTCAATAGTGTGATGGAATGAAATAATGATATTGAATTGACCCAAAATAAACCACTTGATAGCCGCTGAAACTGTTTTAGCACAATGTCATTCAGCTGACATTTTATATGTGCTTTTTTTTCTTTTTATTGTATAGCATAATTATATGCTAGGTAATCATTTTATGCATCAAAGTAGCGGGGAACATTATGGGTTATAATCTTCTCCATCATGGACGCAAACACTTTGATTCAAACTCAAATGGAAATCCTTTAGAGGGTTATGAAATTGACCAAACAATGGTCTTTTGTGCAGTTTTTAAATAATTGCAATAGTCATCATGGTAATAACTTGTTGAAGGCAAATTACTTTAGGGACGTGTTTTTCGAGTTCATATTTCTATCATGAATCACGAAACCAACCACAGATCGCACACCTTGATTTTATGCTGGGACTTAGAATCGGTAAAACGGGTTAACCTAGTTAATCTTTAGTTTTTTCATATTTTCTGAAAGACTGATATTATTCTTCTTCTCAAATTCTCAACTTTGGGATCATGAAACAAAATTAATGGAAAATTGGGTTTATAATTTTTTTTTTTCTGGAACACTGTTTTGCAGAAAAAAAAATGTGATTGAAGAGGTCTTTAGCATAGGACCCTTTTCAATGCTTAAAAAAAAAACACCCTTTACATACTTTTTACTTTCAAATCAAATGTATAAAAGAATGAGGCTACTGCTCTAAAAAAAAATAAAAAAATGGAATAATCATGGATAGCAAGTGTTGCTATACATCATAGTCAGTTTCAGCTTAGTTTGAGGATTCCTTCATTGTTGTTGCTATGGAGTACTACATCCTTTGTTTTGTCCAATTCATTGCACAGAGCTTGAATAGACATTGTACTTCAGAAACCCCTTTTCTCAGTGCACTTTTCAAGAGTGTGTTTTCCCTTCAATATTTCGATAGGTTTAATAGGAGAGTCCGTTTGAATTGAGTTATACACCATTCTAAAGCTTTAAGTCTGCTCTTTCAGAATCTGCCCTCAAATAGAATTTCATGTCTGGCGACTTTTTGTTGGTTTTACGATGCAAGGTAACAATTTTAAAGAGGAAACCCAGTCCAAATATGTAAGTTAGTCTGATAAAAAAGAGTAAAATTTTACGAGTTCAACGGTAAAGAATTGACTGAAATCGGATGAAAAAGAAAGAAGTTATGACATTTTGAAGTTTTGATAATTCCTCCAAAACAGGTCTTGTACAGTGGGTATAAATATATGCAAATGAGTGAGCTCTCAATTTTGCACTGATCGTGTACACAAAAAAAGGAAAAAAAATGACGAATATTCAATGTTTCTGTCATTGAAGTCTGAAACATGACGTTATTCCTGGTTGAATAACTTCAGAATAGTGATCAATTAGATATATGAGGATTTGAGCCTCGGGCGTAATTGCGTTTGAATGAAAAACAGGAAATTTCAAAATTTTATGTACAAAGTATATGGTAAGTTGTGAGGGAATGACATGCTCACTTTGCCATTTGCATATTCACATTGACTGTTCAAGAACTATTGCCCCAAAATAGCGAAACTTCAAAATGTCATAACTTCCTTATTTTTCATCCGATTTCGATTAAATTTTTAGGTGTTAATTTCTCACCACAGTCAGCCCCAAAGGAGTCAGCACTGCAGGTGCATGCATAGCCGTTAATTGTCTCCGTACAGGTGCCTCCATTTTGACAGGGTGACGAAATGCAAGCTGTAAGTAGACAAAATCACTGCTTATATTAGATACTGTCTTTCTTTCTTTCTCTCTTTCTCTCTCTCTTTCTCTCTTTTTACTCTTAAGTAAAGTTGTTGGCCCTATAATGTACTAATGTACGTATCCGTGTAGATATCTCAACTTCATAATATAATTATCACATTCCCCCTATCAAAATCACAGGGAATACTAAATAGCGTATCTTCCCCTGCATCGCTCACGTAAATTTGAGCCTATAGTCGGTTATCGGGGGCATTGATATCGATGTTGATGTTCATGTAGTCGCTTTGAAAAATAAACAACTCGCTCTTTAACAAGCATCGGCTCTAATAGGCGATAGCGACATAGGCTGCCTGTACAATCTGAAACTGAAGTCAGCCATCTAATATTCATATGCGCCGCATCTCCTTTCCTGTTGGCTGGATAAGGAGACCTAGCCTTTTTCCAAGTCCCTCTCGCTCTTAGTATATGGTGAAGCGTGAATGGGGGCGAACTATAAAGCGAGCTCAGCTGAGTTGCCCGCGCTGTCGTGCTTGGCTGGGCTCGCTTCGATCAACCGTTACGGCTATCATACAGCGGGAGGGCCTTGACAAAACTAATGGATATTAAAGGGAGATCTTTCTAATGTTCGCAACATGTTGATGGGTTTAGACAATCTTGGCCCTGTGACATAAAAAAGATACAATTATACATAGGTCAGAAAATCAAGCACAATTCAGCTAAAATTGTAGCAGCCATTCAGGATTGAGTATTCAGAGATATTGGATCTGGATCTGGATTTGGATGTGTTACTCTGAAAATCTCAGATTGAGCATCACTCAGAACGTGAATTATGAACGTGAATTATGTTTAATTTTCCGATTTCATGTTACATCCTAACTTTTATGAAAGAAGGCCAAGATTGTGTATTTCTTGGGATGGGGCTGCCGAGTATAAAGGGTTATACAAGGGTGTATAAGAACCGAACAAAGAAACATTTTGCAAACTTCCAGCTCACCCACAGCCTAATACACAAGCGTGATTATACCTTGTTGGGCGGTTGAAAATTGGAAACAAAGACTAAAGATTAATATTTTACAAGTTTGAGTCAGCATTGGCCATTATTTGCACTGTGATTAAATTTATGCTGATGACGAACGATTGCTTTTGCATCTACCTTAATGTCCTGTTAAAGCTAGTGTATGTATTCTTCTTTTTAAGCATTGTCTATACAGTCTAACAATCATGTCCAAGTACGCTAAAGGACTTGCCGTCAAGAATGCTTAGAATTCTCTCAAAGTAACTGAATTCTAAACTGAAAAATATTCATTTCGCACATGCAGACAAGTAAGCAAATAAACTACGATAAAATACATAGAGATACATATATAAAATACAAATAAGATAAAATACAAACGTAACGACTTTTTTTTTAAGCTGCCTCCCTCAAGGTTGTAAATATTAGATTCTCAATTGTATTTTTGGTAACGACTAGTGAACATATTTTTTTTCAGTCTTGAAATGTCAAATCCACCTTTATGCGTGAGAACATTACGATTAACAGATACTCTACTTTTCTTATACATCACCTCTTTATCTCTTTTGATCATGATAATGACAAAAGTTCTCTTTCTATACTCTTAAAATTTAGGGCGGTGAGTTGGCTCAGTCGGTAGCGCGTCTGCCTCACGATCACGCGGCCCTGCCCGGGTTCGAACCCGAGTCTGGACTGAGCAAGTAAGCATACCGTCCCCTCTAGCAAGAGGCAAAACACTCTGTCCCTCGGATAGGACATAAAATGGAGGTCCCGTGAGAGAGTAACAACTCATGCACGTAAAAGATCCCGCTTCATTTATTCATCGTAAAGAGTAGGGTGTTTAACCCGGTGATGTGGTCCCACCTCAAATCCAACTGGACCCCATGGAAGACCCGTGTCCAGCTTAACGTAGCTGAATATGGGCCACCCAGCCATCTTCTCAGATGGAAAATGAACAAACAAACAAACAAAAATGCGCCAAGGTGAAAACCCCTGTGTGTCAGTCACATCATTCTGGATGGCAACGTATTATCATAATTATAGCCATGATTAATTTGTGAAAACACGTTGTTTTTCAAATCCTTGTTGTGGCCTTATGAAATGGCCTTGTTATAGGTTTCTGTTACACTACACTGGCCATACAGTGAGCAAAGTTGTAGAGAAAATGCCAAGGTTTTTCTTACGATGTCAATTTAATGACAAATCTATTGTCACTTTTTTTTTCCAAATGACCATATATGTTAACCAATACAGTATCGTCCAGGCATGACTTTTACTCACAAAACAGTGTCAAAAACTAGAAATATACTCGCAAATCCGATAGGGAACATCCACTCTAAAAAATCCATGTCACAACTGACCCGGAACCGGGTCCGTTGGGGTCAAACCCTGTTCCGGGTTAAAAATGACTAGGAATTTGGTCATGAAGACCCGGAATGGGGTCACTCTGACGCAATTCATTCAACTCTGAATGGGGTCATATCTGACCCCATTCCTTGTCATTTCTGACCCGGAACGGGGTGTGACCCCAACAGACACTTTCCGGGTCAGTTCAGACCCGGATGTTTTAATATATTCAATAACCACACAATGTAAGCTACATTTGAGAGGAATGGAATCATCAGAGGCTTCCATTGTACTGACGATTTGGGCTGATTGGGCGTGTTTGTGCGTTTTAGCTGAATATAATTATGCGAATTTGACACGCCATCGACTGAGTCGGGCGTGCGAATGTGTTACAATAGCCTTAGCTCTCTAAATCTTACAGCTCAACTTCGTGATATCCTATATATATCTCTTTCTGTAACATAAAAATTAATGGTAATAAGTTTCATGTATAATTTATTTTTATGATGAAAATGTTTGCAATAATCATGACAAGAACAAAAGAAAGTTGGAATAAAATGTTCTTGAAGATTCTATGGAAACGACAGGGGGGTCTTTCTTTGTAAATAAACCAACTGCAAAGACATTGCAGTAATAATAGCTTGATACACAGAAAGCCGACAAAAATTAGAACTTATACGTGCACAATCATAATAGAGATCAGATTTAACACTGGGAAACTTTATTGTCATAGTATCTCATGGCGGGGGGGGGGGTGGGGGCGGCGGAGGAATCAGGCGTTTAATCATTTCTATCTGTTCGAAAAACAATGGATCAAATACATACACACACACACACACAGTTCGAAAAACAATGGATCAAATACACACACACACACACACACACACAATCACACGCAAATACTTGCATACAGAAGAGAGAGAAAGAGAGAGAGAGAGAAAGAGAGCGAGCGAAACAAATCCACTTTCCCTTTTCAATACCTTTGTTAAACATGGACTGCTATTGATGTACCGGAAATTTGTCTCTCCTCGTTTAATATGCATTTGTGCATGGCAACTCGTTTCATTAAAAAAAAAAAAAAATAGATGACCTTGTTCGGGACCCATAGCAAGCACATCGGTTTATTATAGGAGAGTTTAATGAGCACTTTATGGCATTATTTCAGCAGCAAAAAAATCATTATGCGAAAATGCAAATTTTTGTCCTCTCTGAATTTTCAGCTCTCCTGTATTATACAGGAAACATAAGTTGCACTCAAAAATTTTAAGCTATATTTAAGGGGGTTTAACGCCGAAATAATAATAATAATAACAGTAACAATAATAGTAATAATAATAACAATAATAATAACAATAATGATAATAATAATATCAATAATGATAATAATGATAATGATAATAATAATAATAATAATAACTGCTCCACCAGAGGGCCCTGCCATTATTATTACCCATAGCGTTGCCAGGTAGGCCTACCCATTTATACCCCTGGGTGAGAGGGACATGGTGGGTAAGACATCTCGTCCTGCGGATGTGTAGGACGTAAACACTTTTATCCACCATGCCACAGCATGGTGAACTGATGTATCAGTTAAACTCAGGTGGTCGCTACCAGATGTATTTTCTACGACGTTTGTTAAAAATACTGAAGTCCACTCTTACCCTACGAGACAAAAAGATTCTTATACCGACCGTATCTGCTTTAAAAACAATAAATGAAGAGTTTGTTCGCAAAAACCGATAAGTCCATATTTGTCAAACGGAGATATTTGCGATTAAAGGTCAAGAAAAATAAAGAGAATAATAAGAAAATTTTTGCTTCTTTTGACCATAACTTCAAAAATGTACCTTTATATTAATTGTAGTGACCAATATATCATTTTAAAGGTATTATTTTTTAGGCCTACTTTATGATAGATACCGTACTTCAAAATCTTCAAAAATGGACTTATCGGTTTTTGCAAACAAACTCTTCAAATACTACAGGACCTAAATTTTGGAATGATTTGGATAGAGAATTAATCCAATCCCAGTCTCTTCATTTAAGCATAAACTTAACCTAGTTTTTCTGAATTCATACATAGCTATTCTTTAATCCTCCTCGATATTCTGTGTTAATACTTCGTGTTTCTGTCATTATCGATTATGTAACCACGTGCCTCGCTCGCGATTTCCTACTGTCTCCTGGACCTTCTTTGTGCATAGTTTGTATTTTTGCTATTGTATACGGTATCTGACTTGTAACCTCGCTCGGGTTATCACGCAACTATCCAGAAGTTTTGTGCCGCGGACATTGTTTTGTTTGTCTTTTGTTTGTCTTTTTGCTCTTCGACGTTTATATTTTTCCCCAATTCACAAATTGTCATTCCTTTCAATTGTAAATAACAAGTAAGAATTAATCTCATATCAGCCATCTGGGAATCTACACCCTACAAGCAATGTTTATATGTAGATTCCTCATATTTTACATGTTAAATCGTCTGAAATACTGTATATACTTGACAATAAAATTCATTCATGCTTTTGTATTGTTATGTTTATGGTTTATCTATTTGTTGAAATGTGAAATATGGAACAATAAAAAACAAACAAACAAACAGCGCCCCACTATAATGATGAATAATAAAAAGTATTACATTCAACTAACTAAAACAACTGAAAAAAAGAAACAAATGAAAATTTGCGTTTACAAAATGGTGTCATCGAACGCAACCATTATACAAGATAAAGTAATGATGTCATATTACAATTTGCATATTACAATTCCCCCAATTTTGGCTATTGTCACGGAATATATTATGCATTTACATGAATGTTTTTGCCGGTATGTTAACAAGACTAGTACACTATATATAACGCTTCTTGTGATTATCCGCATTATTGTTGGACGATTACTTTGATGTAAGAAGAGTTTTCTTTATTATTATTATTATTTGTTTTTTTTTTTTTTTTAGATTCTGAAGATTTTATTTGTGTACACTAGATTAACGGTGTAGTCTTATAAAACGTCCAATGGTATCATCGCCACATATCCCATTTAAATACTGTACAGTAGTGGTTGAGGTGGGGATTCATGTTTTGAACATTCTTAAATGAGATAATGAGAAACCTCTTATGAAATATGAAAGAGCATGTAATTTTAAGAAGGATTCAACGTTTATTTGATGAAAATTGGTTTTCAAATGGCTGAGATATCCAAAAAAGTGATAATAATAAAAGGCGACAGGCCACAACTTTATTAGGATCTCTTTGTTTCTCCTTGTTTTTTGATATCTCAGCCATTTCAAAACCGATTTTCATCAAATAAACTTTTGATACCCCTTAGAATTGCATGCTCATTGACATCTCTTAGAGTGGTTTCTGAATATCTCGCAAAACGTTAAATGCTAAATCCTCGCCTCGACCAGAACTGTACACACCCTTTAGATTATTATTAAATCATTTGTACCAAATTCCAGAATATCATAATATTAGGCCCAAATACAATCCCTCTTTAAGAGCTTATAAGAAAAAAATTAGATGATGTTAAATGTATTAAAATTAGACTGAAGTCTACTGTTGCTATCAACATTTTTTAAAGAATTTAATGGCTTAAAGGATTTAACGCCAGCTTTAAAAATTTCAAGCAAGTCCATCATCACATACTTGAGGGCAAGTGAACCCTTTCAGTGATGTACATCAATTGTTATGAATTATTCTTAAAATTATGATGGAAAATATCCCACAATTTCTTGTTGTTCTCTATGATGTTATCAGCTTCAATCGCAACATTTCAGATCAACAAGAATTGAGTTAAAGGCAAAACATATTTCTGGTACGCCTGCAAAATTGTGTCAAATTTCTCTTAGGTACACGTATGCCTGCGAAATGTGTGGAATAACAAGATATTCGTGGGGTAACGATTAAAATGCGAAATATTAACCAAAAAGGTTCGCATCTCAGCACTTAGCCTACCAGATCGGGGTCAGGCTAATAAACTCGGACTCGGGAACAACTCGGCCTCGCTTTGACGGCAGGGGTGAGTTGTCCCTCTTGATTGTACAGTTTGTGCTATGGGCGCGCTTCGCGTTCTGGCTGGTCGCAGTTATGAGCCGACGGGAGTAGATACATCAAAGAACTTCTTTTGCGCGCATAGAAAATGAACGTGCGCCAATATAGAGAATACGGCGATCTCGAACTGCGTGTAAATTGTCTGAAATAGGGCCGAATTGTCCCTGAGACCGAGTTAATCTGGATCCTTCTGGAATAAAAGTCGGTATACCGACTTTTACTTTTGATCTCAAAATACTCCGAAACAACTCATCTTCCCGGCAAATCGCGTCAGCCAGGTACGTCTCTTGGTAGATTCTTTTCGATATAGTGCAAGCAAATATGAAATGCTGCAAGAGGGGCTCTCAAACCCATACCAGAACTATGTTTTCACTTTAAGCTGTTTTGCGTTCAGACGCTTAATTCCTTTTGCCGCCAAGTGCTGACGCCTGTGAGCATGGTGAATGCAATAGTAAATGTTTTCTCATTTCTCCGTCGTAGTATGTTTGACTTTCTTTCCAACAATGATGGCTCGCAAATTACACATGACAAAAAATCAATAAAATTCAATATTATAATTGAGAGCTGGTCGTTCAAGTATACCATTCACTCTCTCAAAATGCTCACCACTTTTCACCTGGTATTGATGTTGTTAAAAACAAATAATGGTCTGCGAGTCACACGGGTCAAACTTCCAGCTTTCGTCACGTACCCTTTACTTTCAATGTGTGTAGCCGTCAAATGTTTTATGAATGTGCGCGATTAGTATCCCGACTGTTTGTTCATAATAGGTGAATTGTGAGGAAAAATGCGCAGTTAATAGTTTCACATTAATGCACTCTTGGCAAACTTCACGAACCGCTGGTTTCTTTCACATTCTAGAAACTGATTTTTTTTTTTTTTTTTTGTATATAATATATATGCGCATCGGCCTAACAGAAATATGAGAAACACGCTAAGATATCTTTATCTTTATTTTTATTCTTTTTTTTTTACCGCTACTAGTATTCATAAAGCAAAAATTAATTTACACTGTAATTGGTGTCTGTATCCTAATGTGAAACGTACAGTATTCAAACCATCTGGTCAATTTCACGTTGCCACAGATTGGTAGGCAGTATAGTCCCAATCATTCCCTGCCCCCTTTTGTGTTTTGTTCAGCTAGATATGGATGACATTCACAGCTCTTGCCTCGCTCTACTCTCTTATGCCTTAACATAAACCTTTTTGATGGTACACCGGCTACCTTAGCAATCATTAAAGGACAAGTTCACCTTCATATACATGTGGATTGAGATAATGTAGCAATATAAGTGGAACACATAAGTGAAAGTTTGAGGAAAATCGGACAATCCGTTCAAAAGTTATGATTTTTTAAAGTTTCTGTGCAGTCACTGCTGAATGAGAAGACTATACTGCAGTTGATGATGTCATATGCGTACAATGATATAAGGAAAATATAAAGAGAATTCCACAAAATTAATTTTTTTGAAAAAAAAAGTACACATTCCCTCAACTTGTAACTGATATAATTATGTTAATGGTAATATTACTCCCCCTGCCTTCTGAAAGAGGCAAGTCATGTGCTCTTCTATTATGCGAGAAAAGTGAAAATATGTTGAATTTTCTTTATAGTTTCTTTATATGGTTGTACTCATATGACATCACAAGCTGGAGTAGTCTTCACATCCAGCAATCGCGGAACTGAAACTTCCAAAATTCATAACTTTTGAACGAATTGTCCAATTTTCCTCAAACTTTCACCTATGTGTTCTACTAATATTGCTGCATTCTCTCAATCGTCATGTTTATGAAGGTGGACCTGTCCTTTAAAGACATGATAGGATATGAAAATGATCTATATGCAGACAAAATGGCATACCAAGTAGTAAAGTGGTGTATTCATTTGGACAAGTTGTTGGTTTCAAATTTGATTTTTTTTTTTAGTATGAATATTATTTAAAGAGAAGTTATAAGTAGATATGGAGTGCATATATAAAGCAGATGCGCTATAGACGATGCAGTGATGTTATGCGCAGTGAAACTTACTAAACAGTTTGCAATTGCGCCATACAAAATATGTAATCATTGTATTGTACATTTATTGTATTGTATATTTTGATTTGATTTGATTTTCTTCAACATAATTTCATACATTGATCAAAGTTAATTTTCAGTGATATAACAGAATAACGTCAACATACATAATATTATTGCAATGTACATGTTGCGAATAAAGAAAATGGATGGACACATCAATTGCATGAACAGCATTTACATCATATTACCAAAAAAAATTAGCAATGATTAACTAAGAAATTACGCAGCAAAAGAGTTCAACTATAAGCGGTTGTCACCTAGTGCATGGACCTAATATACATGGACTGTTCACGGCAGTCTTTCTTTGATGTAATGATCGTCGCCGACACATGATTATGTGCATCTTAATGAGTACATTCAGGTGTCTGGACAATAACGATTGTGTGATCATGTGTGATCATGATCATGTATCTTGACTGTAAACAACAGAATTGTTTCAGTCTTGTTTCGATGATGTGCCCTTTTTTCAGACGGAAATGTATTTGAATAAATACAGATGGTGGGGAGCAGCAAAACCTGAGATCATGACACATTTTGTGTCAAAAGATGGGTGATTGCTGATTAGCACATTTTCGCACACGCGTAAGATCTTGCCTAATGGCAAGTTATATCTGTTCTCTATACCATTACCGTCCCTTTTTGCTCTGGAATAATCTGCGGAAAAGTGAAATATTGAGATCACAAATGACAATCATTCTGCCAGAATGTTAGCTTTCTTTTAAAAACTGACATGCACCACAATGGCACATTCACTTTACTGGATTTTTAAGAGTTATTTTCTTCTGCGCATAGTTTTAGATTTCTCGAATCTTCGTCTTGTTCTTCTCCCGGCTTGCTGGCGGTGACGATGATGGGGTCAAAGCTGCAGTGAAGCATGCTAGAAATGCTTTGTGGCGCTTTTGAGATGTACAGGTGAATGAGTTAATTATCGGTACGATGGATGTCCTTGTATTAAAGGTCCAGTTTACCTTTGGGAGCAGTGATTTCAAAAATGTTCAAGATATCACATTTTGATGCATATGTGTAGGTCTGTTGTATCATAAAACATCCTACATATGAAATATTTGCAATAAAACCTAAAATATAAGGAGATATCAGGGTTTTTCTCAATAAACCGTAACTGTATACGGTTTAGTCTGGAAACATTATTATTATGAATATTGTTCACATTTTGTGCATTTAACAACACTTAACATCGATTACACGAATTCATATTTTGACAGTGGTTGTTTCTATCCCTAACTCACATTTTAGAACTATTTTAAAGCACTAATACTGGTTTTTTATTTCATCTGCAAATGGTAAATTATGCCTTTAAGTCCATGCCTATAGTGGCAGGATCTAATGCCATGCATAATGTAATAGGCCTAATGGAATCACATGCAATATCATTTCACGGTGACATCGTCAGTGGCAAACCTGGAATTTTACACGCGTATTTCTGGATCCCTTGCAACATCGGATGATTTCTGAGAAGAGGAATATCATCATCAGGCAGTGCTTTCATCACCATGGAAACCGTCTCGCCATTCTCCATTGTGACGGTACCGCAGCTCTCATCATCAAATTGTGGACAAAATTCTCTCGCATTTCCAGCAGGACGATTTGAAAGGACACGGACGACTATAGAAACAAACAACAACAACAACAACAAAAATTATACGATACTCGTGGGTGAATTCTTCTTGAGAACAACGTCGACATGAATAAGCAACAACAACAACAACAACAACAACAAAATTTCTTAAACCTGTTGGGGGAAAAAACATTGGAGATGATATTACATGTAGTGTAACTGTTTCCTGATTATCATTATGGATATTATATTGAATTCTATAATTGTTGCGTGGTTTTCTCATAAAACAGACCATATTAAATGAAAACCTATAGTATCCGGGTCTATGAGGAGGACAACACGTTCTAGGGAGTAACTGCAACAATCCCCCCACCCCCATCACCTGCTACAATCGGCCAGGCTAGAAGTGTTAAGCCCCTGTCTCACTTTGCGGGATAATTACATCAACCGTACAAGAAACGAGCGATATTTTCCTTTGTTCAAATCGTCAGTTTGGTGGACAAAGTGTAAAGTTTCTGTTTCAGAAGAACACACAGGCAAGGTCTAGTGGCCGAACAAAACGAACCAACAACGCACATAGGGCGATTGTGTACAGGACAGTGTAACGTACCCAAACGCATGAGAAACGAGTATGAACCGCATGCCCACAGGGCAAAACGCGCGAGGAACAAATGGTGACGTATGAGAACCGTGCGTATGCATGATGTGCTGTACAAGGCCATTCCAATACATCTCAAGCAGCAACGGACTCTACAGGAGGTCTAGCAAATGGAAACGCGTGGAAAACGACAAAGTGCAGTACAGTTAGAGGATAAAACGAACAACTATCGGACAGGAGTCAGATCGGTATCTTTTCTCTTCTTTTTTTTTTTTTTTTTTTTCTTAGCGAGAGAGAGAGAGAGAGAGAGAAACAACTTTGTGCACGCTTAAAGTTTTACGGCCGGTCTGACGGAAATCATCGGAAGATAAACGTCTATCCAAAAGATAAAAGGACGTGATACGCATTTTAAAGATATCAAACAGGGCAAAAAAAAAAAAAAAAAAAAAAATCGGCCTTCGTTTCTCATGCGTTTCCTGCAAAGTGTGACAGGGGCATGCTTGTAGCGAACAGCTAGGGTCCTGGTACTTACACCGAACAAGCTAAACCGTCCGTTTGGTCGAAATATCCGACCTCTCTGAAGAGGATACAATTTCCGGACTCTTCTACACTTCTAATTGGGATACGGTTTGTAGCCTGCTAGCTAAGGATGCTGCTTGAATTTATAGTCTTATGCTACAGTAACACACGGCCGGATTTCGTACTGGGCCCATAAGGAATTAAAACCGTATCGAAACGGTTCGAGCCGTAGAGACCCGCATTGACGCACATCGTATCCCGTGTCAACGGATTCCGGGGACTACGATACGGCAGAGAACAAATTTTGGTCATGTTCAAAATTTTTTTCACGGATTTCAGTTCCCTATTGATATCCGATTTGACCAAATTCGAACTGCATTGACTCGCATCGACCCGCTGCAAAGTTTACATCCGGCTCGGTACGGGTCGAAGCGGGTTGACACGGGTCGATAGGGGTCGAAAAGGATTCAGTTAAGGATATAAAGTTGATTTTTATACTGTTCGATACGGGTCTCTACGGCTCGAACCGGGTCAATACGGTTTTAATTACTTCATGGACCCGGCTCGAAATCCAGCTGTGTGTGACTGTAACATAAATTACCCTCCATTTCGGGACCAATCCGGCTCATTTTCTCCCGGATCAAATCCGTTTTGTGACCCGACCGTGTGTGACTCTAGCATAATGATATTCGAGAGGTTGAGCGGGCTGTCCCCAGCTAGCCCGAGCGATGCCCTATCGGTCACCTGTCAATTTTAGATCAAAACTCCGCATAGAACTGTAGAATCCGAGCAGTCACCGAGCAATAACATGCCACCGGCAACTTGAAGACCTCGTGACTGCCACCGGCCGATTGTTAAGATATCGCCGGGCGGGCGGCCGGTGATTGGTGGGACATCTGCCGGTGTCTCGTATGAGTACCGGCGGCGAAACAAGACACTCGTGCTCTGCATCTAAGAGGGCGACGAGGTCTATGATGCCCCTAATTGTATCTCTAATTCTATCTCAACGAATACGACAGCGATGTTCACAAGCCCAGCACTTTTTGAAAACATGAATACATGAAAGCCTATATGCGAATTTATATAGTTTCCATCTTCCATTTACGCACTATCAGCCTCAGCTGTGAATCAAAGAGGAATAGCAAGTAGAAATCAAAATGAAAAATTCTGTAATCGTTCTTTGATTACAATATTCGAAATTATCTTTGCTTGCTACTCTACTTAGGATTATTTTCTATTCCGTTTTCAACTTGATACTTTGATTATCCCATTTATTTTTCATACTGTTTTTTTTTTATAGGAACAGAAATCCAAAAATGTTACCAAAAGTGTACACCAGAAAAAAAAAAAAACACCAACAAATTTCCTATGAACATTCATTATTTGACCTTTATGATTATGTTAGCACATGATTTTAGATGCCTGTCCAGTAATACTAATACGTTCACGCCAAACTTTCATTTGGGTTTTTATAATTTGATATACATTGCTATACTTGAAACATTTTGGGGTCAAAGTTATCACTTATTAAAGTATTCTAAAAGATTATATTGTATTGGAGAATAATGCACATTGGAAAGAGAAAATAACTAAACATCCTTCAATTACGTACCCCTTTACCTTTGAAATGCCCAGAACTATTCTTCTTGTTATCTAGTATAGGCCTACATAATAACAGGGCTTATAGATGAGTGCAAAGTATGTAGAGACTAACACAGACATTCACATTTCACACGCGCAAGTTTAATCCCATGCTAACAAGATCACTCTGCTTCCGATGAGCTGAAGAAATGAGCAAACTTACCGCTAACGGCAATACAAGTCAGACGAAGATACACGACAAGCGTAGAAGCCATATCACGGTACGTTGGGAAGGGTGTGTGAGACAAAGTTCTGACACTGTTTAACGCCTGACACTTTAGCACGTTTAGCGTACAAGCGGAATACGAGCAGAACGGTCCATCCCGTTATGGCATGACGTGCTTTTATTGATATATCTATTATTAATTTTTTTTTCACGTGATCGTGGCATTCAAGGTGCCCCCCCCCCTGCAATCAGCATGAGTAGAATCTTTTAACGAGTAAATCAATTATTATGATAGATGAGTCGCCCTTCTCATCAACAGACGACTGCTTATTGTGTAATGTACAGCAGGAGCCTCCTTTTCAATTAAGGGTAAAGCAATGCCAAACTTATTCAGCATAAAACATTCCCTTCAGGACTGGCGCGATATAGACTAGGCCCTTCGGTAATATCAAATTGGCAACCGGTATACCATGATAGGCCATGTGTATACGTACCTCTTCCAATGACATGGTAGTCATAGAGATAGCGTGACGCAAATGAAATGAAAAGAAAGGAAATGAACAAACAGACAAAATTTGTGGCTTGTAGCGCGTTAAAATGCAATTAGATTCAAGAAAGGGTCGAAATGTTTTATATCATTTGCATTTCAAAATTGTTTATCGTTAATAGTGTTGTTTGTGAGTTAACGAAATGGGATATATTCAATAGAGATTTTAATATGGTTTTGTTTGTGTGTGTGTTTTTTTTTTTTTTTTGCGTTACGATACAGATCCTAATGTACAAACCCATTCCGATTCCTTGTACACATGGTCTATTTCCTGGAAAAGACAAACCAACCCGCATTGTATAAGGACTCTGCAAGTCTTATGGTAATGTATGTACATAGCGCTATACTGAACAATGCTAAAGTTCATATAGAATCCTATTGTCAGACGCTAGTGAACATTTCCCAATTTTTCACGTCAAGCAAGGCAATCTCTCTTTCTAAGGATTTATAATCAGAGAATATCTCTGTGAAATATAGGCCTATCTCTTCAGCAATTAACTCTTTTCTTTGTGATCTAAAAAGCACTCTCTGGACTGATGCTTAAACCACGAAATGATGTAAATGTATAAGGCCAAGTAAAAAAAGAAACCAGTTTCTCGTCCTCGCGCGCATCGATTTTGGCCGCCGCATCGATTTTTTTTACTATTTACTATTTTCAAAATGGTGCTGAAAATACTAAGAAATTCATGATTCTCGTCCCAGCCCGCTCCCCGTCTGCATCGATTTTCAGTTGCCAAAATAGTCGACTTTTTTGATATTTACTATTTTTTCGGCCGCCGAAAAAAAGAAATTGACAATAATATTCACCTACCAGGGCAATGGTGATGTCTCATTTCTAATTTCGCCTTGCGTCCTCTACTTAGCTGTAGTACAGCTGTAGTTTCTGTAGAGTGTATGTGATAACGCATGCATTTCACACTGCTCCACAAAGCAGTCGAACTGTAGTTGGATGGGCGGGCCGCGGGCGGGCCTGGGCTTGTGATGTACAGCGCACTCGGTACCGAGGTACGTCGTTAACGCGATAGCGGCAGCATTTTTGCGAACAATCGCTGATATTCCACGCGTATTTCGCGCATTGTTCGTATTTTTCCCCGTTTCTCATATTTTAAGCGGATGAATTGTACTGTACAAATGCTTGTGAGGATTGTATGGAGTTTGTATACATTTTCCTGTCATTGTGACTATGTGCATGTGCGTGCAGTGTCGGAAGGTACGGTAATGCAGTGGCCGTGCCGCAGCGTTTATTGGCAAAGTGTGCGTGTCGGTAGCTGTGTAGAGGCCCGTACACTCTGCTCTGTAACGTTGCATCTGACGGCGATGTACTAGCTGTTATAGTATTTTGAAGATAAAATGAATGCGCTTTTCCAGCAAATGTAGAATTATTAAATGGGTGTATCTACAAAATAAATAACTTTTCCACGGATTCTGGTTTGTCTCGTATTTCTGCGGGATACTTTTCTTTACGATGTAAATTCACGGACACGGCCGTGAGTCGTATCATCTGTAGTGTGGTATACAATATAATCATTCATCATCCAAATGATGAGTGATTATCAAATGTCTTTTTAGAACATGAAGAAACATCTTTAAATGTTTAATGCTATAATGCCATATCAGTATCATTTTGACATCCATCTGCAATTGTACAAGCTAGTTTCCAGTTGAATGTGCTACAATTGTACTGTGAAGAAATGCAGATACATACCAGCTGTGTGGACACAAAAAGTCACAAACACCAATGATAAATAAAGCAGTGTTTTGAATATCATGGAATTTATTTCAGTCGTACATTTGTTGAAAGACATGTTTTATACCTGTTTCAATTAATAGCACAATACATCAGAATTGCAAGTACACTGGTATCAGAAATGCCATTACAACACTAAATACCACTTTTAAGATGGTCATCATTTTCCCTTGACATCTGTAGTGGAAAGAAAAAGCAAATGTATTTCTGCATGCATGAAGTTTCATTTCAAGTATGGCACATATTGTTTGAAAATGCACAGAGTGCAGGCAAGACATACACTTGGGACCTGGTCTCTCATAACACAGCTACCAGAGTGATATTTCATTTCATAAATTGGATATAGAAAATAGTAAAGCCCTCTCTCGTTACCTTTCTCAGAATTACCGGACGAGAAACACATTATTACTTTCATTTTGACAATCCTCGAAAAAATAGTAAGATATCAAATAGTAAGGACCTCCCTCATCGCCTTGCTCAAAAAACCCGGACGAGAAACTACTTTCTTTTTTTTACTTGGCCTAAAGCATAATTATGATGCGTTCCTACATAGTTTATTTATTTGTTTTGTTTCAGAAGGGCAGCTTTGTCAATGGCTACAAACGCTGTTCTTCTCAGAGGCACTACATCACAAAATACACAGTCATATATCGTAGATACGTAAAAGAAAAAAAAAAGGATAGGGAAATAGCATAATACATAGTTGCCGTAAACTTGCAACATGGCCACATTGTTTTATAGTGTTGCGGAGACAGAAAATACATAAATAACTTCTTTGGTATCATTGCAAATATGATTGCATTTCGCTGAAAAGTGATATATCACAATCTTGTAATGTATTTTGTAAGCACGACGTTATCTTCTTTTCCTATACACCTGTTATAAGCTGTGTTCTCTTGAGGCATCAATCACATCCCATGTTCATTTTGCTGCGTATGTAGTGCTATAGGCCTATAAGTGCCCTCACGGAGAAGATAGTGTTCCGCTGGCAAGCAGTTCCCTGTAACACATTAGTAGTCGCTTTATAAGTAATATGCTGTGTTGTGCGTGGCTGATTGTCTCTGTGGGATTTGTGGTTTGTCCTCGATGTATTATTTGATAAGCCAGTTCGGGGTTCCACTTTGATGAGTAGAAAAAGGTCTTCTGTACCAGCACAGCATGTTGGTTTTTAAATTCACTGAGAAAATTCACTGAGATAAGCATCTGTGATGTAATGATTATCAGTCATGTAATCCTTATAAATGCTGCTTGCCAGCACATCCACCTTAATTAGATTAAATTGAATCGAGTTCGATTTCCTGATTCTCTTCATTTCACATTTTGCAATGTGTGGATATTGGTCCTTCTAGCAAAATAATGGAAGCATCTATTTTTTTAAACAATCAACGTGTATACTTAAAGTTGTATACGTTCTTTTACAATGTCGCTTTAAAAACAGGCAAGCTGAAAAGACACGTATTTTATACTCCTGCTCACAACTCAGTTATTTGTAGCAGCTGAGACAATTATTTTTTTTCTCTGTGACGTCACATAAGACGTCGTCATGTCATCACTTCACTTTTTTCGATGCTACTGTAACAAAACACCCTAAATTTTACGACTTTATCTATGTTTACGCTCTTAATTTAGATCCAAATATCAATTTCCAGAATGATGTTGGTGTTGTCCGCAAAGTTGTAGTCGTGTTCAGTGAAAATAAGAATTCCACTTTGAGAATTTTCGGCGCCGTCTGGTAAGTAAAAATAAAGATAAATATTGTCAAAGTTACACGTGGGGGCATTAAGCAAAGAAAAAACAAATAACTGTATACCATGTTAACCTCAGTCACTCAGAAAGTGCTAATGAGAAATGTCTCGCGCCAATCAAGCGGATGTGAATGTAAAATATGAACATCAAAATGTGGTTGTCGTAACGGCACGAGGACATCCGTTAAAGACGCTGTAGCGTGGGGATGCCGCGGAGTGGGAAGGCTGGCTCGCAGTTCAGACGTTCTCGCACGCAACGATTCATGGACAGCTTTATCACTGATCTCTAAAATCAGAAGTACACACACAGCCACAAGACAGTCGCAGAATCTCGATTGTAGGGAGCTGACGGTAATACCCCCATTCCATAGAGATTTTCTCTCATCGGTCACTCATACACTCTAAAAACACAAATGTTGAATTCGCATTTAAATGGGCCGAGGAGTGACAACATTTTCAAAGTGTTGATTTTACTGCTTGATTCAACATTTAAAACGTTATTTTAAAAGTTGGATGCAACACTTCAAAAATGCTGTCACTCCTCGGCCCTTTTCAATGTTGATTCAACATTTGCGTTTTTAGAGTGTAGGAAGCAAAGTTTGTTGCTTCCCACCACCCGCAGAAGTGTATCGGATCGCAGTCCGATGAATTCGACTTGTGTTGGTCGACTATCAGTCATGGGCGTAAATCCAGGGGGGGGGGGGGGATGGGGGGATATATCCCCCCCCCCCCTGAAATGGAGGAGGGGGGGTGGCCTGTACAATCATCCCCCCTGAATTTTGAGGGGAAAAAATGGAGGAAGCAGAAATGTGATTGTATCAATTTTGGCATATTGCATGACGTTTGTACACCGGCCTTCAGACAGGTAACAGAGCTGAACAGTATTCTATCTTGTAGGAAAATGTATAATTTTCTCAAGCGCTCGCTCGCTTCGCTCGCTCGCGAAGAAAGTAACATCGACATACACTGTAAGGTATGGCTCAGGCGTTGACAACGTCAAATAGTATAGGTCTACATGTAAACATGCTATGACGCGAGTAACTGGGGACCATCTGCAAAATATGTACGAAAACATACAAACAAACAATAACAACAACTTTATCGCCATAATTGAATCCCCTCCATTTCGTGAATCATTCCTGAGAAACGACAGTGACTGATGACTCAGTCAGGATACATCTATGGGCATACCAAGGGAAGATCAGGGACGTCGAATCTATGGGGGGCAAAGGGGCATTTGCCCCGCCCCAAAGGAAGTGTTTAGACAGACAAATCATTAAATATCCCCAAGCAATTCCCGAGATGAGGACAAATCTCGAACTTTCTTAATGGAAAATTGTCTAAATATCGCCAGAACTATGCACCAGATCGTTGTATTGCAATCATGAACATGCAAAAGGTCCGCTATACATGATAAGGGATAAACTTTGTACACTTTTGACATAGACGTATATTCCCTAATTTATCAAAGAGTGTGCAGCAGATCTTTCACTTAACAAAAGCAACCTAATATGTATAGAGGCGTCGATGGGGGGGGGGGTGGTTCTCAAATAAAAGTGGGACAAACAAAAGCGAAAATTATAGCTACAAACGGCAGTTTTTGGAGTGAAAATTTTTAAAATTTTAAAGCTCGCTCGCTCAGCTCGCTAGCATTTAATCAGTATGCCATTCTCCTGATGTTGCTGCCAGTGATTGACAGCAGGTGCACCCGGTGCGCCCCCCTTAATTTCCAAAGCGAAAATATAACTACAAACGACAGTTTTTAGGACTGGAAAATGTCAAAATTTTCAAGCTCACTCGCTTCGCTCGCTAGCATTTAATCAGTATGCCATTCTCCTGATGTTGCTGCCAGTAATTGCCGGCAGTTGCGCCAGGTGTGCCCCCTTAATTTCCAAAGCGAAAAAATACAGCCACAAACGACAGTCTTTATACTGTAAAATGTCAAAATTTTCAAGCTCGCTCGCTCCGCTCGTTCGCATTTAACCGCTATGCCATTCTCCTGATGTTGCTGCCAGTAATTGCCGGCAGTTGCACTCGGTGTGCCCCCCAAATTTCCAAAGCGAAAAAGTATAGCTTATACAAACGGCAGTTTTTAGACTGTAAAATGTCAAAATTTTCAAGCTCGCTCGCTCCGCTCGCTCGCATTTAATCGCTGTGCCATTCTCCTGATGTTGCTGCCAGTGATTGTGAGCAGGTGCGCCCCCTTAATTTCCTAAGCGAAAAATATAGCTACAAACGGCAGTTTGGGGACTGTAAAATGTCAAATTTTTGAAGCTCGCTCGCTTCGCTCGCTCGCATTCAATTATTCCATTCTCCTGATGTTGCTGCCAGTAATTGCCAGCAGTTTTCGCCCGGTGTGCCCCCTTAATTTCCAAAGCGAAAAATGTAGCTACAAACGGCAGTTTTGGGACTGTCAAATGTCAAAAATTTGAAGCTCGAACGCTTCCCTCGCTCGCATTTAATCATTATGCTATTCTCCTGATGTTGCTGCCAGTAATTGCCAACAGTTTTTACCCGGTGCGCCCCCTTAATTTCCAAAGCGAAAAAATACAGCCACAAACGACAGTCTTTATACTGTAAAATGTCAAAATTTTCAAGCTCGCTCGCTCCGCTCGTTCGCATTTAACCGCTATGCCATTCTCCTGATGTTGCTGCCAGTAATTGCCGGCAGTTGCACTCGGTGTGCCCCCCAAATTTCCAAAGCGAAAAAGTATAGCTTATACAAACGGCAGTTTTTAGACTGTAAAATGTCAAAATTTTCAAGCTCGCTCGCTCCGCTCGCTCGCATTTAATCGCTGTGCCATTCTCCTGATGTTGCTGCCAGTGATTGTGAGCAGGTGCGCCCCCTTAATTTCCTAAGCGAAAAATATAGCTACAAACGGCAGTTTGGGGACTGTAAAATGTCAAATTTTTGAAGCTCGCTCGCTTCGCTCGCTCGCATTCAATTATTCCATTCTCCTGATGTTGCTGCCAGTAATTGCCAGCAGTTTTCGCCCGGTGCGCCCCCTTAATTTCCAAAGCGAAAAATGTAGCTACAAACGGCAGTTTTTGGACTGTCAAATGTCAAAAATTTGAAGCTCGCTCGCTTCCCTCGCTCGCATTTAATCATTATGCTATTCTCCTGATGTTGCTGCCAGTAATTGCCAACAGTTTTTACCCGGTGCGCCCCCTTAATTTCCAAAGCGAAAAAATACAGCCACAAACGACAGTTTTTGGGACTGGAAAATGTCAAAATTTTCAAGCTCATTCGCTTCGCTCGCTCGCATTTAATCATTATGCCATTCTCCTGATGTTGCTGCCAGTAATTGCCAGCAGTTTTCGCCCGGTGCGCCCCCCCCCCCTTAATTTCCAAAGCGAAAAAAATACTAGTACAGCCACAAAGGACATGTGGGACTGTAAAATATCAAAATTTTCAAGCTCACTCGCTTCGCTCGCTCGCATTTAATCGTTATGCCATTCTGATGTTGCTGCGCGATTGCCGGCAGTTGCGCCCGGTGTGCCCCCATAAAAATACAGCCACAAACGGCAGTCTTTGGACTGTAAAATGTCAAAATTTTCAAGCTCGCTCGCCCCGCTCGCTCGCATTTAACTGCTATGCCATTCTCCTGATGTTGCTGCCAGTAATTGCCAGCAGTTGCGCCTGATGCGGCCCCCCTTAATTTCCAAAGCGAAAAAGTATAGCTACAAACGGCAGTTTTTAGACTGTAAAATGTTAAAGTTTTCATGCTCGCTCGCTCCGCTCGCTCGCATTTAATCGCTATGCCATTCTCCTGATGTTGCTGCCAGTGAGTGATTGACAGCAGTTGCGCCTGGTGTGTCCCCCTTAATTTCCAAAGCGAAGAATATAGCTACAAACGGCAGTTTTTGGACTGAAAAATGTCAAAATTTTCAACGCAAAGAGATTCCACCGTAGGAGGGGGAAACCCCCCTACCATACCCTCCCCCCTCGCTTGATTCGTTCCCTCACATAACCGCTCCTCCTAAGATCAAATCCTGTCTACGCCGATGATAGGCCCCATTGTAGGCCTTCACAGTGATGTCGCACAGCAAGAGCTGAAATACCACGATTTTGTCATTCAATAATATATTGTAAATATTTCATTTTCTTATTGTTTTTTTAAAGAAAAGAAAAAAAAAATGTTCACCACAAGTGAGCACCAGATCGCTGAATTTCAGGTCTGAAAATGCAAAATCTTCCTCGTGTGGGAGAGGGGTACCCCCCCCCCCCATACACACCCTTCCCCCGTTCGGTCGTTCCGCTCCCTCTCACAGATATTTCCAAAAAAAAAAAATGTTTTCATACTTTTAAGGTCTGATTTTCCGCCGAAAGTCGTCTGACAAGCAAAAAAAAAAAAAAGAAGAAGCAACAAGAACAAAAAGTCTTTATGTTGTTGCTGCCACTTTTCTCCCACTTTATATTTCATGCAAAAGAGTGGGGCATCCGATCCCTGTAAAGTGTGTGTGTGTGTGGGGGGGGGGGAGGGGGACACAAAGCTTCTCCCCCCCCCCCCACCCCCCCCCCAAAAAAAAAAAAGGCTACGCCGGTCCGGTTATGGGCTTGTAATCGTGGTGGTGGTGACCATCCCCCCCCCCCCACTCCTCAGTATGGATTTACGCCGTTGCTATCAGTACATGTCGGGCGGTGATCCGATGAGGCAAGATCGTTCGATGAAGATCACGCGCAATATGTCTGACACTCACCTAATAGTCGGCCAACACAGGTCGAATTCATCGGACTGCGATCCGATACACTTCGGTGGGCGGATGGAAGCAACAAACTTTGTAGTCCGATGAATTCAACTTGTGTTGGTCGACTATCAGGACTGGTCAGTGTCAGACATGTCGGGCGGTGATCCGATGAGGCAAGATGGTCCGATGAAGATCACGCGCAATATGTCTGACACTCACCTAATAGTCGGCCAACACAGGTCGAATTCATCGAACTCATCGGTGGCTGGAAGCAACAAACATTGCTTCCGATGAGTGACCGATGAGATAAAATCTCTGTTGAAAGCGCGGGGGGGGGGGGGGTATTGCCATGTAGTGTATCCTTAGACGCACATTCTTTGACCGGTACTATTCGTGCTTTTCGTACGTATATCCCTAGCCACACATGAATACCAACGCTATCGTGTCTTTAACATTACTGAAGAAGAAGAAGAAAAAAAAAAAAAAACCCACCACAACTACAAACAAAAACAGGGCCTTTGCTTTCGGCAGGCACTTTGAATAATACCATCGAGTGCGTTTTAAAGAATTATGTGATTAGTATTAAAGGCAATAAATGCTTGCAACTGACGGCAATCAGCATGAAGGTAGATATGCCCAACTCTTTGGAAAAAAAGTCGATACCCTCATCCCATGACTCTGAAAGGCCACCGAGATACCAAACTTCACACCTTTTGATTATATTCTCTGGGGATACCTAATGCTATCTGAGTCACACACGACCGGGTCACAAAACAGATTTGACCCGGGTGAAAATGAGCCGGATTAGTCCCGGAATGGAGGGCAATTTATGCTACAGTCACACACGGCCGGATATCGAACCAGGTCCGTAAGGAATTAAAACCGTATCGTCCCGGTTCGAGCCGTAGAAACCCGTATCGAACCGTATAAATATTCGCTTTAAAATCCTTAACTGGATCCTTTTCGACCCCTATCGACACAACCCGCTTCGGCCCGTAGCGACCGGGATGTAAACCTTGTCATCATCCGTTGCATGAAGGCAATGCGGTATACGGACAGGGTCCATACGGTTTTCACCGCCGTATCGTAGCCCCCGGAATCCATCAGGAATTGACACGGGTTACGATGCGGGTCAATGCGGGTGTCTACGGCTCGAACCGGGTCGAGACGGGTTTAATTCCTTATGGACCCGGTACGAAATCGGGTCGTGTGTGACTCTAGCATAAAGAACAAGGTGTATGCGACTCCTTGTAATCTCCGGGAGCTGCATGGACGCATTCTCGACGAAGTAGCTGTCTTATGCAACAAACCGGATATGTAAATTCATGAAATTCTTCCGTCGAGATGTTTTCATTGCAACTGATTGACAAATTGCCCTACATCGACGTAAATAAGCACTGAATTGATCAGTGTTTTAGTAGTAGCCATGATAAAAAATCATGGGCGTACATACTCGAGCAGGATTCGAACCTACGACCTCCTGATCACCGGACAGGCGTCATCTCCACTAGACCACCGAGCTTTCGCCCGACAGCAAGTGTTGGTTCTAATCCTTATAGCATGCAGCGGGTACTGCTTTGTTATTTAAATTCATGAAATTCTTCCGTCGAGATGTTTTCATTGCAACTGATTGACAAATTGCCCTACATCGACGTAAATAAGCACTGAATTGATCAGTGTTTTAGTAGTAGCCATGATAAAAAATCATGGGCGTACATACTCGAGCAGGATTCGAACCTACGACCTCCTGATCACCGGACAGGCGTCATCTCCACTAGACCACCGAGCTTTCGCCCGACAGCAAGTGTTGGTTCTAATCCTTATAGCATGCAGCGGGTACTGCTTTGTTATTTAAATTCATGAAATTCATGAAATTCATGAAATGAATTTATTTAAATTCATGAATTTCATGAATTTAAATAACAAAGCAGTACCCGCTGCATGCTATAAGGATTAGAACCAACACTTGCTGTCGGGCGAAAGCTCGGTGGTCTAGTGGAGATGACGCCTGTCCGGTGATCAGGAGGTCGTAGGTTCGAATCCTGCTCGAGTATGTACGCCCATGATTTTTTATCATGGCTACTACTAAAACACTGATCAATTCAGTGCTTATTTACGTCGATGTAGGGCAATTTGTCAATCAGTTGCAATGAAAACATCTCGACGGAAGAATTTCATGAATTTAAATAACAAAGCAGTACCCGCTGCATGCTATAAGGATTAGAACCAACACTTGCTGTCGGGCGAAAGCTCGGTGGTCTAGTGGAGATGACGCCTGTCCGGTGATCAGGAGGTCGTAGGTTCGAATCCTGCTCGAGTATGTACGCCCATGATTTTTTATCATGGCTACTACTAAAACACTGATCAATTCAGTGCTTATTTACGTCGATGTAGGGCAATTTGTCAATCAGTTGCAATGAAAACATCTCGACGGAAGAATTTCATGAATTTAAATAACAAAGCAGTACCCGCTGCATGCTATAAGGATTAGAACCAACACTTGCTGTCGGGCGAAAGCTCGGTGGTCTAGTGGAGATGACGCCTGTCCGGTGATCAGGAGGTCGTAGGTTCGAATCCTGCTCGAGTATGTACGCCCATGATTTTTTATCATGGCTACTACTAAAACACTGATCAATTCAGTGCTTATTTACGTCGATGTAGGGCAATTTGTCAATCAGTTGCAATGAAAACATCTCGACGGAAGAATTTCATGAATTTAAATAACAAAGCAGTACCCGCTGCATGCTATAAGGATTAGAACCAACACTTGCTGTCGGGCGAAAGCTCGGTGGTCTAGTGGAGATGACGCCTGTCCGGTGATCAGGAGGTCGTAGGTTCGAATCCTGCTCGAGTATGTACGCCCATGATTTTTTATCATGGCTACTACTAAAACACTGATCAATTCAGTGCTTATTTACGTCGATGTAGGGCAATTTGTCAATCAGTTGCAATGAAAACATCTCGACGGAAGAATTTCATGAATTTAAATAACAAAGCAGTACCCGCTGCATGCTATAAGGATTAGAACCAACACTTGCTGTCGGGCGAAAGCTCGGTGGTCTAGTGGAGATGACGCCTGTCCGGTGATCAGGAGGTCGTAGGTTCGAATCCTGCTCGAGTATGTACGCCCATGATTTTTTATCATGGCTACTACTAAAACACTGATCAATTCAGTGCTTATTTACGTCGATGTAGGGCAATTTGTCAATCAGTTGCAAAACCGGATATGGTTTGGAGATTCGTTCAATACAAGGTCCGTCACTGCGAACCATAGCGTTAAAAAGGGCAGGTGGCCGTGTTGAAGGCCATGGGCCGTTACAAGGTAAGCAGGACCCTAAATACAAACCTGTAGTCGTGCAGGCTGGCCTATTCATTTGACCATTTTTCAATGACAGTTCTCATCCATTTCAGTTTGGAGGACATTCAGTGTTCCTTCATGATAACATTCAGACTTGGAAAATGTGTAACTTGTCATTGTTGTCCATAAAGTTAATGTGCTCAGTCAAACATGACATTAATTTGTCAACACAATTAGGTACTAATGAAAAGAAGAAGAGTGCTTCTTTTACTCACCACCAAAATTGCGCTCTCCGTAGCTGATAATTATAAGATATAGTAGCCCTTTAAAGTTGGATTACCTTATAAACTATTTATAGGCCTACACATCGTACCTTTATATTTCATACGTTTATAAAAAGTTGCACCCTGCATGTCTACTTGAGTTCATTTGATGAATGTTAATCTCGATTCATTTCTTCGGCGTATCTATAGGTGGTAAGCCTTAACAAGAACTGTAAATATCAAAGATAGCAGACTTTTAGACACCGTTACATAATCGCATCGCCATCATGCACCTTCTTCGCATACTACACTCTCTCACAAGCACTGAAATTGAAGTGTTTCTTTAAATTCAATTTTCTAATCTAGACCCAAATTTAAATTTACGTCCGGTATATGTTGAGAGAAAAGCTGAATTCTACACTGAGTAAAAAGTGGAACCCTACTTTGAGATTTCTCTGCTCCCTGTGGTGGGAATTTTTTTTTTTTTTTTTTTCGACGTACTTAAAGCCTTACGTGGTTTGTGCGGCACGGAGACGAACACAAAACGCTGCCTCCCCTATTCTGTATCAAATGTCGTGACACCGAATGAGAATAGCGCTGGCTCAATGGGTCAGCGAACACACACGGGTCTTAACCAAAAGGGCTGTCCGAGCCACGCGAAGCTTCCGAAGGGATCCGAATGGACGCACACTCACAGTTCGCATGCGCATGAAGAGAGGCCAAAAGAGCCAAGCGTCTTCTGGCCTCTCTCCTCCAATCACCGCCGCTCGCGGTCACACATACACACATAGAGTCCCACACGTTTATGGATAGCACTGTGGCTGCAGTCTGGCATTGCGCAGTTGCATGCACAAATTTCGTTCGTTCGTTCGGAGTTACGCAATAACTACCATTAGGGGGGACGATCGTCCGACTTTAAGCTTCAAAGTAACACATTATAACGTTAAACGTTTTACCATCATCATGCTCACGCGCTCAATATGAATTGCTACTGAGCAGTGTCTGGTTCCAATCAGGTCGTCTGTAAATGTAAAATATAAACACACAAATGTGGTTGGGTAACAGGACCCAAACATTACTTAACATCGACAATAGCAACAACAAACCACAAAAAAAAAAAAACCCTACTCCAAACATGCCAAACAAAGAAACAAACTAGGAATGTGCCTTTTGCTTATGACAGGTATACTTCATGGCATCGAATGCATATATTATCTCGCCTCGAGATTTTTCTCTTTTTTCAGTCAGTTAAGTAGAGGGTAGAGATCAGTGATTACGACAATCATCTCGAATGTAGACTGACTCTCTGGTGCTGTTCTCCTTCAATGATCATTTCCGTCTGCTGGAAAACTTGGCATCAAATAGGGAAGGCTGTACAAATCCGCTTCGAGTTATTTTCCTTCTATCTAAACGTAATTCTCCATAGCATATATGTTTAAGATTCGAATTGCTGTGTACTCATTTCGTGCCAGGTCATCAGAATGTGATTTGTGGAATAAAGAATATTTTGCTCTATACTTGTTTATGCTTTAAATTTTGACTCCGCGGGAAAAAAACAAACAGCTGTGGCTTTATGCTTTGTGTGATACAAGGTTAACCAGAAATGTTATCTATTTTTTAAATTTCTAGATTGTAATTTTCTTCAATCTCGATTTGCCTGTTGTGAGAATAAAGAAAAAAAAAACAAGCTAACTGTTAATTCGCAATCTCCAACGAGTATCCAATGATCCATGTCTCTCTCAAGATTTTACACATTGTAAAAGAGGTATCCTGGTATCTGACCATGTGTGCGTGCAATATTAGGAGCACTTGAAATACCAAATTGTGTTTAATTTGATATAACATAAATTGTTGCTTTTTCATTTCATTCCTTTTTATTCGATTTACGCATTAACGGCGGAAAACATGTTGCAATATTATACACTTTGATCAACAGAATTTAGTGTGTTTCGGAATCTAGTGCTCCACCATGAGATCGATCTTCTGCCTTGTGATGGTTTGTATTGCAGGTGAGTCTTTAACTTTTTCCCGCCATTGATTTCTTCGTCTTCCTCGTACATCCTCTTCCCCTCATTACCGCAGCTGGACATATTCGAGAAGTTTTGATTAAAAAATATCATACCCTGGTATATTTTGTCATCAATTTCTTCTTCTTTTTTTTTTTGCAGCTTTAATCACAAATATCTCAACTCAACAAGAGTGGATTTAGCTCGTTTTGCAGTAATAGAACTTTTCATAATTCAGTAGGTCCTACACGTGTGTGTGTGTGTGTGTGTGTGTGTATGTGTGTGTGTGTGTGCGTGCGTGCGTGTGTTTGTGTTTAGCATTAGCGGACAGGGAGGGGTGGTTTTTATAAGCAGGTGTTATGTTTATCTGTGTGTATGTTTGTGTGTGTGTGTGTGTGTGGAGCAGTGAGTGGTGGGAGTGGTGCTTTATGGGATTGGAGCGTGTGTATGTGTGCGCTTGTGCATGTGTGTTATTGTATGTGTAAGGATGTATGTTTTAGGTGGTATATCCATAATGAGGATTTGAGTGTTTGTTAGTGCTTGCACCCCAACCACACAATTCTTATAGTGCATCTTAGCATTATCTTCTTCAGCTTGAAGACAACGACAGACGACAATTTGTGCAGCTTACGTTTCATCTTACAAGCACAAATTGTCGCCATTGATGATTGAGGTCACACATTGGGAACTGCGCGAGCAGCATAATTTGTCGCCAGGCAACAAATTGTGCAGGGGCGTGGGTGTGTTTCATTGCTAGCCCCATTAAAAATGCAATGGAGCCACTTCGTCTAATATTTTTGAATAATATCCATCTCAGCAATGCGTCCTTGCATACGAGAGAGAATTGAAAAAAAAATAATTGCAGTGTGGCAATTTCGGCCATGTAAACTTTAAGTACTGAAACCTCTAAAATAAAACTTTTCCCCCTCTGGAATGAATTCGGTATTGAAAAATGCTTAGTAATGACTGTTTGCCTGTTTATAGAAGTTACAATCATTTGATATTGAAGTCCTTTACATTTTTTTTCTTCATTTTAATACGGGGCCACTGCCTTGACGATTTTTTTGACATTTAAAAAATCTAACACGGCATCCACAGTCTGTCATGTTTACCTATCCCGTCTCACCCTATTGTCTCACATCCATTCTGTATCCATGGTGACCTGAAACGTGGCTGCCGTGGCTGCCGGGAACATGGTGTAAACACACTATGGTGAGAGTTTATTTGTTTCATTCTTGACCATCATTCCATAGACTCATCTTCTTAGTGAAGCTATGCCTATGGAGACGGCGGGTCCGCTGCTTTCCACTTCCTATTTTCTTTGTGATCTACTAACAGTGTGTGTTCCGTCTTTTAGTGTGGATTTAGTGTGATTTCCTACAGTGTCTTCTCATGTAGGCCTGAGTATGTAGGTACTGCGCATAATGCATGATGATTATGTACACATATGCCGCCATTTGCTAGCTGTTGTAGCACCGTACTGACGAAATAAAATAGCATTAAATGAGAATAAAATATCATGGAATGAAATAATATCTATGAAAGGAAATGAAAGACCGACTTCGGAAAACGATTAAGAGCAAATCCTTCTGAACATTTTCATCAATGTTTGATAAAGGAAATCAAATAGTGTTTTTATACCGGCACTTTGTATGAAACTTTAAAAAAACAATCAATGTTTATATGTACATAATCATAATACTCTAGTGCATGTATAAAGTGTGTATGCAAGAATATTATGCATGTATTAGTATGTGTGTCTATCAAGCAGAAACAGCAGTGCATCTTAAATAATTGCTACTATATCTGAAACACGATATCACCCAAAATTGACCCATATCTTGCATTTGGTTTGTGCTACTTCACTGTAGAATTGTTGTTCAGCAGATGGCACTGTACTTATTCTCAGTTTGGATTTCATTAATTTGGCTCATCCTTCATTTTATACAACCACTGATGCCACGCCAGAACCCGACGTATTTGAAGGCTGGTTATCTGGTTATCCTACCCAATATGTCTATATGCATGCACACATCTTTACACACACGAAACCTCTGTCACACACACACACGTGAGTCGGCATACCCAATATACATCTTTAATATTATCTACAAATGTAATCATAAATATAATAATACATATTTTTAGAAAGAAAATACCAGAAAGATGTATTCGTATATTATGTAGGCATAATATAATGTGACCGTCCATCACAAAACCAACAAAAGTCGCACCCCTTGATCTTATGTTAGGACTATAAAAAAAAAAGTGAAAGAAGTCAAACAAGCCAATTTTGAGTTTCCACACTTTCCAAAAGGACAATTCTTCTTCTTATACACTATTCCTAAGTTTGCGATGATAAAATGAATGGGAAAGTGGGTTTTCAGCATATTTTCTACAACCCGTGTTTGGTAGGATAGTGTGAGTGTGATCAGGAGTCTCAGATGCCCCTTTTACATTTCGTGAAAATCCTTTGCACACTCTTCACTTCCAACTCTAATAACTTCTGAAAGGGTACTGTTACTGATTTGAAAATACGCATTTATTATGGAAAGAATGTTGATAGAGCCTACTCAGTTTCAGTTTTGAACCTGATAATTCGTTTATTGTTGTTGTATGGCAAAGTATGATTATCGCATAGCAGAAGTTTGATAAAGGAATTGAATTTTTGTTTTCATTTTTATTCATGACGTTTCTGTTGATGAGATGATTTTCGATTGTATTTTTGTGTTTAAGTAAATGAATGTGATACTTCAGAAGATAATCATATTGTACAACATTGCGCTATATATCATGGCACATTAGGCCATTTGGACAAACATTGTAATGAGTGTTATGTTTGCAGACCGTGATGAAGGCCTGATGACAGGCCAAAAGTTTGATTGATTAAAAGGGAGAAGAAGATCAAGAGCAACGTCCGCCTCAAGTATTATTTCTTTCACTATGATTTATATATATATATATATATATATATATATATGACATATACATATATAAATATATATATGTATAGTTATATATATATGTATATATATAAATAATCTATAATATATGTATAGTTATATATATATATATATATATATATATATATATATATTTTCATAATATAGTCATATCTCCACTGTAAATATAAAAATCATCAAGAAATCAAGTCAATAACATGTGCATGTACAGTAGGCCTACATGACTTTATTCGAGCTGTCACAAATCTCACTATAACACTGCTGAGTTTGACAGTGTTGCAAGGAGCAAGATGTACTAGACATTCAAAACAAGAAAGCATTTTACTTCTATTACTAAAACTCTTCTAAAACAAATTGTTTGCAGTTTAAGTACGCCTCTAGCACATATCGTCGGCTGAGAGCCAGAAGGGCTTTATCACAATTATTCTTGGTATTTAAGTTATTGATATAACGTATCACGTTATGGTGTCAATAATTAAATTCTTACTTTTACTAAAATGTTAAGAATAAAAACCGCAAGGTGCTATTTTACCCGATATTTTGAACAATGCTCATAAATTTACCCACTTTTGATTAAATAAAGTTATTATTTCATGGAAATGGATCGTGTCCTTTTGTATTTATACTGAAGAGATTGTTTAGTTTTGGTTGAGACCCAATTTCTCTTTTCTAACTTTTTCAATTTTTTTTTTTGGAGATAATGACAATAAATCATGAAAGAGAATATTGTAATTCTTTATTATTTTTTTGAAAAAAACAAAAAAACAAACCGAGATATTTGAAATAGATCAATCGTAATGAGGGGTGGGACCCACGTCTTATTACAATTCCTTTATTTTACTTTTTCTTTGAAGTCTCAGCCATTTCAAAACCGATTTTCGTCCAACAAACTTTGAATTTCTCTTAGAATGGTACCCACACTATACTCTGTACTATATCATGAGTGGTATCTTGGTATCTCGCAGGAAGTTAAAAGCCCAAATCCTTATATCTTAGAACCCGATAATGCCCTTCTGCTTTTCAGCTGACGATATTTGTAACTTTTTACTCACAACCGACATATTTCTAAACGCATGCAACATTACACACTGTATGCTTTTTTTTTTATTTATTTTTTTTTTTTACGGTAAATGATGTACTGAATCACGATCAAATTCCAGTCTATATAAAACAGTCAGTCATGTGCATGTACATTCGGGGAGATGCAGGAGAGTTGAGCCACCCCCTCAAACTTGGTTAGAGTTCACAGAGGCAGCACTTGTGCCCTCTGTTGGTAGTGCTTAACATCACTGTCATTTTAGTACAAGCAAGTAGAGGTGGACACGGCACAACAAAAACACAGGTCACACACACACACACACACACACACAAATAAAAAAAACAGCAGAAAATGATTTGACGAGTTTCAGGTATTAGATTTTCTGTTACTCACCTAACAGCAATTGGTTAGTCAGTAATTATGTGTAATCTAGTTCCAATTGTAATCTTTAATGAATTGGATGGATTTGTGATTTGCTGATTTTGATACGCGTCAGGAAAGTTAAAAATGGGCACGTTGAAGAGATTTTAGCAATGCAGTCTGGAGAGAGTTGTGACACAATTTTCATCCACAAACACACGAGAGTTTGAGTTCCATGATTTAAGGATTCTTCAATTACTATATCTTCTACTTCAGTTTGGTAGCAAACACTTGTTATAAGCCAGGATTGACGTGGAAATATTTCCAAAAATAGCAAAAGTGGCTCGTCTCCTGCATCTTCCCTACATGACTTTATTCAAGCTGTCACAAATCACACTGGTACATTGCAAAGTGTTAGAAAGTATTGCAAGAAGCAGGATGTACTTGACATTCACTACGAGAGAGCATTTTACTCTTATTAATAAAAGTCTTTTAAACCAATTGCTGGCAATATAACAACACTTCTAGTACATATACCTTTCACTTACAACTAGCATATTACCAAACGCATGCAAAATTGCTTAAGTTGCTTCAATTTTACACACACACAAAAGATGACTCCTATTTATACTGTCACAAATCACAAATTTAACTGTTACACTACAAAATTTGAGAAAGTATTGCAAGGAGCAAGATGTACTTGACATTCACCACAAGAGAGCATTTTACTTCCATCACTAAATTCTTTTTTTCAAACAAATTCTTGGCGGTATAACGACACCTCTAGTACTTATTGTCGGCTGAGAAGCAGAAGGGTATCACAATTATTTGTGGTATTGAATTATAGATGTCACGATATGGAAATAATTCTGGAAATAGTAGTGGTGTTAATTCTAGATTACTTTCATTTTTAGGAAAAGATTAAAAATCAAAACGATAAGGGTGCTATTTTACCCGATATTGGGATCAATGCTTGTAAATCTATCAACTTTTGATTAAAGAAGATTTTATTTCACGAAAATCGATTGTTTCGTTTTATTTATGCTTTAAAGAGATTGCATAGTTTTGGTTGTGACCTAACCTCTCTTGTCTAACATTTTTCCTTTTTCGAGGGGGGGGGGGGAGGGTCGAGATAATGAGCATAACTTATGAAAGAAAATGTAATTCCAAGAGGAATTCAACTTTTATTTGATGAAAGCTGGTTTTGAAAGAGATATCCAAAGTAGATCGATCGTGAAAAAAGATGGGACCCACTTTTTATTACGATTCCTTTGAATTATTATTATTATAATTATTATTATTTTTTTTTTTTTTTGGGGGGGGGATATGTCAGCCATTCCAAAATGTATTTTTATCAAATGAACTTTGAATTCCTCTAAGAATGGTTCTCATTATAGGCATAATATGCTCTGTATATGGGTATATCATGAGTGGTATCTCAGTATCTGGCAGAAAGTTAAAAGCCCAATCCTGATATCCACCAATGATATATCATCCGTTTTAATCTTAGAACGCGATAATGCCCTTCTGCTTTTCAGCTGACGATATTTGTAACAACTTTATGCTCACAACCGGCGTATTTCAAAACGCATGCAAAACCACACACTGTATTATTATTATCATTATTTACGCTAAATGATGTACTGAATCACGACCAAATTCTAGTCTATAGAAAACAGTCAGTCATGTGCATGTACATTCGGGGAGATGCAGGAGAGTTGAGCCACCCCCTCAAACTTGGTTAGAGTTCACATATGCAGCACTTGTGAACTCTGTTGGTAGTGCTTAACATCACTGTCACTTAAAGATACTGTTTACCTTTAGGAGCAGTGATTTAAAAAAATGTTCAAGTTATCACATGTGATGCATTTGTGTATATAGGTCAGTTACATCGTGTTACAAAACATTCTACCATATAAAAATTTTGCAATAAAGCCTGAGATATGAAGAGATATCATTACTTTTGTTATTAAACCATAACTGTAGACGGTTTAGTCTAGAGACAATTTTATCTTAACTATTGTTCACATTTTTGTTTTAATTTCACAATGCTTAACATTGATTATACTGATTAGCTTATTTGCACTGGTTGTTTCTATCCCTAACTCACATTTTAGAAATACTTTGAAGCACTAAAGCTCGATTTTTGTTTCATCTGCAAATGGTAAATAATGCCTTTGAGCACAAACAAGTAGAGGTGGTATAGCACAACAAAGGCACAAGTTAAAAAAAAATCAAAAGATAATAGAAAAAATGATTTGATGAGTTTCAGGTATCAAATTTTCTGTTACTCACATGACAGCAATTGGTTAGTCAGTGAGTAATGTGTTATACAGTTTCAATTGTTACACCTTTGATAAATTTGATGGATTTTTTTTTTTCATTTTTTACTGATTTTGATACGCGTAAGGAAAGTGAAACATGGCCATCTTGAGGAGATTTTAGCAATGCAGTCTGGGGAGAGTTGTGCCACAATTTTCACCCACAAACACACGAGGGTTTGAGTTTCATGATTTTAACATTCTTTAATTACTATATCTTCCACTTCAATTTGGTAACAGACACTTGTTATAAACAAAGATTGATATGGAAATATTCGAAAAATAGCAAAAGTGGCTCGTCTCCCGCATCTCCCCTACATGACTTCATTCAAGCTGTCACAAATCACACTGGTACACTGCAAAGTGTTAGAAAATGTTGTAAGGAGCAAAATGTACTTGACACTCACTACGAGAGAGCATTTCACTCCTATTACTAAAACTCATTTAAAACAAATTGCTGGCAATATTATAACAACACCTCTAGTACATATTTGTTACCTTTCACTCACAACCGGCATATTTACAAACGAAGTCAAAATCTCAAAAGTTGCACAAAAAAAGATGACTCCTCTGTTTTGTTTGTAATAGAAAGCCTTAATGTCGTGTCTTCAACACACTGTGTGATTTTTTTTTTAAAGCTAAATAATGTATTGAACCACGATCAAATCGTGGTGCATAACAACACGTTAGTCGTATGCTATACAGTACTGACCTGGCTCTATTGAAGCTTTCACAAATATCACTTTTACACTGCAAAGAACGTGACGCACTGAACAAATGTTGTCGACATGCCCCACGAGAGAGCATCTGACTCCTATTACTAAAAACTCTTTAAAAACAAATTGTTGCCGGTATAACTGCGCATTGAAAAGTATATTAATTTTGTAACCTTCCACTAACAACCGGCATATTTTCAAACGCATGAAAAATCGCACAGTTGCTGTAATGTTAAAAAAGTGACTCCTTTCTGATTTTCAGCAGTCATTCTCCTCTCTATTCTTCCTGGTCTATCTTTCTTTCTTTTTTAATAGAAAGACTTGACCATAACACTCTTCATATCTTTTTGACAATAAATGATGTACTAAACCACATCAAAATATGGTGATTAGAAAGGCTCATTCCACTCATATGGCATCATTAGTAACCGAATATTAAGATCAGTAGTGTCAAATGCCTTAGCTCAGCAAAAACGAGTCATTGGTATGTTAAATGGATCCAAGCAAGGTATTCGACACCCTTTGACTCTTGACCACACTATCCTCGTACGCAAAGGTGCAGTGTTACAGAGTTCATGGCATTCCATCAGATTTGGTTTAAAGATTCATTGTATCAAATAGAAAGCAATGTTTATGCTATAAATCAATCCTATATGAATGATTACATCATACATTCCATATACAATGTGTTGTCACCCAAGGCTCTATATTGGGCCCCTTTGTATTCATGGTATACAACGATGATATTTCATCCTCATCTATGTTGTACAATCAAAATTTAAAGATGCAAAATGCAAACGATAAATGTATATTCTGTTCCATTTCAGATTTACAGTCACTCCTAAAAGTAAATAAAAACCTCCTTAATATACTAGTAGTAAGTTGAAGTATTGTATTCCAATTCCAATATTTCATTCCTGCTTTATGAGTTTCATTTTCGTACATTACATATTGCAACATTGAGCAACTTCAAAAAATTAAAACATACAACTTTTACAAAAGAATGTCATGCACATTATACAATAATTCAGGTTTTACGGAACATTCAGATCCCTTATTCGCAAAATGAAAAACTCTGAATGGAAATTATATTTGTTTTTAAGATTCACTCTTTGAGTTTTGTTTGCATATCTGGCAGTTACCATTTTTTTTTGTTTCTCATAATCTTAGTTGAACAAAGACATACACTCTTATTCTACAGGGCAAACTGAAAAAAAAAGAAGAATTTCTGGAACTCTCTTCTGTGTGATATATTCAAAATATAAAGGCTATAATGATGTAGTCTGTTAAAAAAGCTGTCAAAGCAGTATAGTATGTTGATGCGTGGTAGCTGTACATGAACTTCCTTTTTTTCGATTTTTTTTTTCCTTTTTCCTTTTTTTGATTGACGAGCCAAAAACGTTGGGGCTGCAGTTCCTTCAGCCCCCCCCCCCCCGTTCAGTGGGCAGTGATGCAGGTGATACATTACATGAACTAAAAGGCAAACAGTTTCTGAAGACAGTCAAACCTCTCCCTCCCTCTTCCCTCTCTTTTATCATATCGTAAGAGATGTAACTGTCCTCTTTTATTTATTATTATTACCCTACGTATCGTGTTTCAGGCATATAGTAAAGGGCTGCAACAAAGCGAGCTTCACTAATGTTTGGGATAGCCCTTCTGCGACATTTATTGTGCGGTGTACACTTTTAGTTCAATCTCAATTCTCCTATGCAGATTCCTATCTCACAAGTCATATGAAAATATTAAATTATAGTATTTGCATTGCCATTAAACAGCATTGTAAATCCTGTTGAGATAAAAATTACGTTGTAAACAACGTAGGCATATATCATAAATGCTGTCGATAATGTAAGTATGTACATGTACAATGCTGATGAAGAAACCAATTAATTCAATCAAAGGAAATGCGAATCAACACAAAATCCCCTTACCATACACTCTGACTTTATGATGTCAAAGCAATCAACATGTACACCCGATATACTTTGAATTATAATTCTACTATACAAATTTTGAAGCGCGAGAGCCTCACTAGTAGTACATTAACTACAACAATACTAGTACAGTGTACTTACAATGTACTTACTTTCAACAAAGTGCATGGTGCCTGCATGCGGTAACGAAACTGAATGAAAAATGATGGGGTAATGTAACCAAAGTGTTTTTTAATAGCCGATGTGTACACTTTGTTGATGGCTTAAATCAGGGGCGATTGGCACATGTGGGTAGCAGCGTGTGTTCTAGGTCGGATGTCTGTTTGAGGGTTCATTTACATTGTTCCCATGAAACATCTCCGCGCTAAGACAAAGGTAGACTCTACCCACAAATATAACGCTAACCCTTGCCCTAATCTTCACATCAAAGTAATCCTAAACCCATATCACAACCCTAACCCTATAATCCCTATAACCCTAACCCTTATTCCTTGGAGAAAATAAGACTGAAGCAACTGTCGCAGGAGCAAATGTCGTGTCAACCTGTTGGAGTTTTCGATGTTTCAGGTACGTGAATTCATGCACCCAAGCATATGAATTTACAACTTGAGGGCTACATTTCAGTGGTGTTGTTTTAAAGCTGTACATGTACGTCTCTCAGATAAAGACATTATATTGCTTGACAGACAATAACATAACTTGGATTAAAGAAGAAATGAATTAATATGTTTATTTTTCTTGATTTTTCGATACTAATTTTCTTCTTCTGTCAACCTCAGGTAGTAAAATGCTGAATATTTATCTTCATGTTCATTGTCTCCCCACATTTCTAAGCCAACAGTTATTACACATACATCAGAAGCGCTTATTGATAATATTTTTCAATGAATGTTCTGATGTTCTGACTCACGATGATTTTTTACTTGTACATTTTAGAGTGATATATTGGATCATCTCCTTATTTCCCTGTCACAGCAAACAGACTTGTTTTACCATAATCATCAAGCAGAATATGTCGAATGCGCCGAAGCGAAACCAATGCTAACATTGATTAATTAAAACTTCACTTTAGCGCAGGTGCAATGATTAGATAGATGCTAATCACGAAGATGACACCAAAAAGCATTTGAAAATTTCGATCATATCTTTTTTAACTTTTGTGATAAATACACCCCACTTGTCCTATACACATTTATACATAGAATATTTCATATCATATGTGACCGTGCATCACAAAACGAACAAAAAGTCGCACACACTGATTTTGTGTGAGGACTGAAAATAGGTGAAATGGGTCAACCTAGCCGATCTTGCCTTTTTCATATTTTCTGAAAGGGCAAGTCTTCTTCTACATTATGCTAAAATTTTGGATCATGAAACGAGCAGGAAAGTGTGTTTTTTAGCAGTTTGTCTCAAACATTTTTTTGGTAGAATAGTGTGATTAGGTGCGTCTTGACAGTCCCCTTTTCATTTCTTAAAGACCTTGTACACACCCTTCACTCTCAACTGTCATAACTTTTGACAGGATAATGCTACTGCTTTGAAAGTTGGCATAAATTATAGACAGAATGTGTTGATAAGGCATGCTCAATTTCACTTTAATCTGATAATCCCTTCATTGTTGTTACTCCAGTGGTTTACATCCTGTTTTTTTTTTTTTGTCCCATTCATCGCACAGCCAGCACGGCTTGGTGAAGATTAAGCGCTAGAATAGACACTGTACTTCAGAGCCTCTTTTCTCAGGTCATGCCTTTCCTGAGTGTGTGCTTTCTTTCCAATATTTGGATAGGTTAGGAGAGTCCATTTGATTTGAGTTATGCATCATTTTAAAGCTTAAAATCTGCTCTGTTAGAACATGCTCTTAACTAAAATTTCATGTCTGGCGACTTTCTGTTTGTTTTGTGATGCAGGGTCACATATTTTCACCACTCTGTTTTGATGATCTTTTGTTTTCATTACTGTTTTCCTTTAAAGCTATCAAGCTATTCTAATGAGATATACTTCGTAGAAAACACTTTCATAACTTACACAAATCTGTATAGATTCTGGTCTCATCTTCTGGTCTCCTCAACTGAATAGCATTATCGTATACATCCATGTTGCTATTGATGAAGAATGATTAACTACATGGCCCCAGCGGAAATATCTTATGCACATACTGCACACGCACACGCACACACACACACACACACACACACACACAACGATGACTTATATCTTTGCCCTACTACATACTACTGCAGCAATCTACCTTATTTAGTGAGAAGCGAACTTGAGCTTAAATAACCATGAAGCCGTCAACCAAGTCAAGCCATGCTTATGTTAATGGTCTGCAGCTCAATAGGCCTACTTGTAAAATCAAATATTATAATTTAGACATCCACAAATGTGACCCTGCACCACAAAACAAACAGAAAGTTGCCAGACATGAAATTTTAGTTAAGAGCATTATTCTGAAAGAGCAGACTTTAAGCTTTAAAATAATGTATAACTCAAATCAAATGGACTCTCCTAACCTATCTAAATATTGGAAAGAAAGCACACACTCAGGAAAAGTGTGAACTGAGAAAAGAGGCTCTGAAGTACAGTGTCTATTCAAGCGCTTAATCTTCACCAAGCCATGCTGGCTGTGCAATGAATGGGACAAAAAACAGGATGTAAACCACCAGAGTAACAACAATGAAGGGATTATCAGATTCAAGTGAAATTGAGCATGTCTTATTAACACATTCTGTCCATAATTAATGTCAACTTTCAAAGCAGTAGCATCATCCTTTCAAAAGTTATTAGAGTTGAAAGTGAAGACTACCCAGAGAGTGTGTACAAGGTTTTTAAGAAATGAAAAGTGGACTCTAAAGACACACCTAATCACACTATTCTACCAAAAAATGTCCGAGATAAACTGCTAAAAAGCACACTTTCCTGCCCATTTTATGATCCCAAATTATAGTACATTGTACAAGAAGACTTGCTCTTTCAAAAAATATGAAAAAGTCAAGATCGGCTACGTTTACCCATTTCACCTATTTTCAGTCCTCACACAAAATCAGTGTGTGCGACTTTTTGTTCGTTTTGTGATGCACGGTCACAAATGTTCTATGATAAATATAATGTAGTACTTTCGAAAATGTACTTTTCTTTTGCTCTCTTTTATTTATTTTTTCATTTTGTTTCCCTTTACAGCAACGTAGTTTCATTTTGTTTTGAAAAGCAAAATAAATGCAAACAAGCAAATGCCAGAGAGAAATGTCAGTTAACAACATCCGAACTATTCACTGTCTAAATATTCTCCTATCAGCAATCGTGGAGTAAATGACAGTGAGACCTTTTATTTCACATAATCCCATGTACATCGTGCAGATGATAGCGATAGGATACTATACGATCATGTCAAAATGAACATATCATAAAATCAAAACCATATCTTTAAATCATAAATTATTTTGTCTTATTCATAACTTTGAATATGAAGAAAATTATGACTTTATCATTTTTATCATTAATCATGGTGGTTTTGCGGTGACTTCACATGACACGAATGCGGAATTACATAGGATCATCGTAAGCGATGGCCATACTGCGCAAACGGAGGGCCCCATTACCTCCGAGTTCATCATGTGTTATGGGATGCAGTACGAGCGTCGGATTGTCCGAAGCGTAGTCTCTGGTGACCATCACACCGTCCTGCCTCAGCCAGTACACCGAGTCGTTGAATATGCTCACATCCATCAGGCGATTGTTACTGGTTCCACTCAGTATGCCAACTCCGGGTATCCCAGTCTGACCTGAGCTCCCTAGAGGCAGATTAGTATAGTAGGCTGTGTTGGTTCCATAGAGCAGCCTGCCAGCTGTGAGACAAAAATACCAATTGCGAGAATAGGAATATCCTTTATAGACATTTAAAGATATAATGGTAACAATGTAACTAGAGAATGAACGTGCCAATGACTTTCGGTATGTTTAGAAACGATGTTGGCATAATTTATCATATGTGACCCTGCACCACAAAACAAACAGAAAGTCGCCAGACATGGATTTTTAGTTAAGGACAGAGTGTAAAAGGGCAGACTCTAAGCTTTAAAATGATGCATAACTCAATTCAAATGGACACTCCTAACCTATCTTAATATTGGAAAGAAAGCACACATTCTGAAAAAGTGCGAACCGAGAAAAGAGGCTTTGAAGTACAGGGTCTATCTGTTCATTCAAGCGTTTAATCTTTACCAAACGGTGCTAGCTGTGCGATGAATGGGACAAAAAACTGGATGTAAACCACTGGAGCAACAACAATGAAGGAATTATTAGATTAAATTGAAATTGAGCACGCTCTATTTAAACATTCTGCCCATGATTACTGCCAACTTTCAAAGCAGTAGTGTTACCCTTTCAAAAGTTATCAGACTTGAAAGTGAAGAGTTTGCAAAGGGTTATCAAGAAATGAAAAGGGGCCTCTAAGACGTACCTGATCTCACTTCTCTACAAAAAAGTGTTGTATAAAAACTACTGAAAATGCACTTTCCCATTCATTTTATAATCCAAAACTCAAGAATAATTTAGAAGAAGAATAACTCTTTCAGAAAATATGGAAAACTCAAAATTGACTTGGTTGACCCGTTTCACCTTTCTTGAGTCCTCACGTGAAATGAAGGGGTGCGACTTTTTGTTCGTTTTGTGGTCACATATGTGAAATGTTGAATTCCTGTCTTTGTTTCAACCCTAGTAACAGTATACAAACTTAACAATAACATTCTATTGTGTGTTATTTATCCTTCTTTTTGATGAGAGATAGGTCCTGCACTTGGTCAATATGTTTGACAGTTTGATTTACCGTTTTTATTCAACTCCATTGGCGTTTATTCTCAATTATCGAGCCCTATCAAATTTCAGTTTGATTTACAGATATTCAGATGCGAGATGATATCAAATTTTGAAATACCTCATGTGAAGCGCCTCTATAAGGCTCTATTAATTAAGCAATGGGAACATAATAAGCTAACTTGTTTTTGTTTGGCATTGCTCTCTTTATTTCTTTAAAGCTGAATCTCAACCATATTATGTAGGTATTAGTTATCTAAGCTTGGATCTAGAAATCATAATAAAGTGTTCCATCTTGATTTCGTCTTTCAAGTTTGACACACTGTAACACCGTTTTCTGTAGTGGATAATTTGTGTTGTGTTAAGCCTACATGACAAATCAAATGGGAAAATGACATGTATACTACAAAAATAAAAACATATATAAAGATTTGGAAAAAAAATCTATGGGTTGGAAAATTAAGTTATAATCTCTATGTTTACGTGCAATAACTGTTTGTTTATCATTGCTTCTTTCTTTTAATAGAAAGGCTCGTTCCTATAAGTATCCTTTATCAAGCAGGGTCGTGTAATTAGTTTGCGTCATCTTGTCAATAACACGGCACGCAATGACACATGAGAATACCACGAGAAAAAAAGGAAAGACTGCACTGGGGGGGGGGGGGGTACTACCATCGCAACCACGAACACTGCGCTTGACCCTCCCCCCCCCCCCCACACACACAGTCAAACACACACACACACGCACATACACACACACACGCACACACACACACACACACACACACACACACACACACACATCAATTTAGAACATAGCAGTTTATGAATGATACATGACAATACTGTTGCAAACAAGTGAGACAATGGGCGATTTCAAGTCATTTACAACGTAAGCGACCTCATATTTCGAACGTTGAGACAAAATACATATTATCAAGTTGGATTAACATTGGACAAATGCAGTATTCAGAGTGGAAATATGATTGATGTGATATTGATTTGACATTGTGCCAGCGTCCGACTTTTACTGTTTGACCAGCGTTGGCCCGACGACCAAAATGACGTTGAGCCAATGTCATATTCTGATGTTGTGGCAACATACACGCATGACAGTTAACCTACATTGGGCCAACGAGGCATTCAAATTGGTAACATGGTTGGTATAATGTCGGTCTGACATTGGGACCAACGTCGGTCCAACGTCAAGCTTTCATTGTTGTCCCAATATTGGCCCGGTGGCCAAAATGACGTCAGCGCGACGTCAAATTTCATAATGTTGTGCCAACATACACACCTGTAAGTTGGATAAACTTTGGACAAATGCTGCCCTTTTAGTAGATATGATGTTGGTTTGACATTGTACCAACGTCACTCCAACGTCAGACTTTCACTGTTGGACCAGTGGTGGTCTGACGGCTAAAATGACGTTGAGCCAACGTCATATTCTGATGTTGTGCCAACATACACGCATGACGTTTGACCAAAAGGATTTCCCTGTTGGACAAATGTTGGCCCGATGCCTTAGATTAGTTTTAAAAGTAAGACAATAGGCCAATGTTGTTCCAACGTAAGCATACCGACTGCGATCATGCCGACCATCGCCAATGTTGGCCCCACGTACGATAGCCAACCAATGTCCATTTGGCATCAATGACAAAAGTGAGACGGGTGGTCCAACGTTGTGCCGACGTTATCTCACCAACTGTGCGAAAACAAAAATTGCCAACGTTGGCCCAACGCAGGTTTGCCAAATAATTTCCACCTTCCCTTGGGATCGAAAGTAAAACAATGGTCCAACATTGTACCAACGTTAGATTTCCGACTGCGACCGTGCCCACCATTGCCAACGTTGCCCCAACTTAGGATTACCAGCCAATATCCATCTTACATCACCGACAAGGTGAGACGGTGGCCCAAAGTTGCGCCAACGTTAGTTTACAAACTGCCACCATACCGACCATCGCCAAAGTTGGCCCAACGTAGGATACCCAACTATATCCATCGACCGCAAGTGGCGACCATAAAGACATTGGCCCAACGTTGAGCCAACGTCATCTCACCGACCGCGACCATGGCGACCATAAAAACATTGGCCCAACGTTGGGCCAACGTCATCTTACCGATTGCGACAGTGGCGACCATTGCTGACGTTGGCCCAACGGAGAATTGTTATCTGGGTTTATAGGGTGTTCCATGAAGGGGAAAATAACATACCGGCGGGTGCAATTTCGTCACACTATCGAGCGAGAGATTGTAACTAATTGAACAGCACCATCTACATATCAACGACATCGTATGTCTTTTCTATAGCATAAGTGGCTTTTAGGGGCAGTTCTGTCACGCTACGGGGAGTGACATTGTTAACAAGTTTTCTTTTTTTTAAATGAAATTTTCCTCTTCATGGGATCCCGCCCCCCCAAAAAAAGTAAATAACAGAGAACAAAAACTATGCATGGTTTAATTTTAGATGCCATCGTACTATTTTTGATAGGCTTTCCAATTTCTAGCCTGCTTAGAGTTCATTTTTTAAATTTCTCTGTATCTACAGGCCGTAATGTTGACATTCAACGGATTAAAACGTTTTATATTGCAGCGATTCACCTTTATTTGTGGCTTGTGTTTGTAAAATCATTCTACTCAAAACGGTACATTTTTCATGAAATAGAATAGCTGTTTCCATGGATGCATCTTCTTTTTCTGAATCCTTAATGGCACCTTAATATATGAAAGGTTTTCCCGGCCAATGTCGCACTTTTGTCAGTCCATTTGATAGAAGGTTCTTTCAATATTTAGCGAAAATCCTCGTCACTGCACATTCTGTCGTTCAAAATTGCAAGTTGTTCGTTCACTTTGGCATTTCGATCAATGAAATTCGCACGTGTGCCATTCGAATTCGTAAAACGGGCATTCAAATTGGCACGTGCACTTCAGTCATTCAAATTCGCCGGCACTGGGCGAAAAGGGTATTTCAGTCATTCACTTTCGCGTGTGGGCAGTCAAATTCCAAACGTGTTCATTCACATCAACGTAATGTTATTTCTTTTTTTTTTGAAAAAGTTGAGAACAGGGCAAGTCGAAGATAAGGTCCCCTCAGAAGGTAAAATTTCATCTTTGCTCAATATTAACATGTTTGGTATCATTTTGAAGCTTATGAATTGTAGTTTTGATTTCCATGGAGGAAAAAAAATGATATGTAAATTTGTGCAAATTTTAAGGACTTCATTTGCATAAATGTGAAATACTGCGTTACGTATGGGACATTTATAAAAATTCATATTTATTCAAAGGAAAGCAAATGATATTTGAATAATATGTGGACACAAGGAGTTCATCAAATAGTTTAACTTTGTATGAACATTAATTTAGGGATTATGAAAATGATTATGCAAATTAGCTCTTGCCCTATTATGACGTCCCATTAGTAACAAATTGAGGTCATTTTTCAGGTTTTTTCTGAAAATTCTAAGGTTGTTCAAGTGCCCTTCTGGGAAGTTCTACTTTATTGTTTAAAGGAGTTAAATACAACAGAAAGAAGAAAAAAACATAAAAGAAGTATTCTTTATTAGGCAATTAAATAATGTTACGTATGAGACAAATGCGTTACGTATGGGACATCCTCATACATATTGCATGTGAATGCATGTAGCTAGCTGGGAAGGTCTCTTAGTACACAAAAACAATGGTCAATCATCCTGCAGAAAATAATACAATACTTGACTGAACAATTTTCAAAAAAGGGGAGGGGGAGATGGCAAAATACACAATGAACATCAGAACTAAAGGGATGGTATAGTTTTCGTAGAAATGGGGATTCAGTTTTCAACATTTTACAGGATGATTAGAAACCACTTAAATGAATTATTAAAGAGCGTACAATTCTAAGAGGAATTCAAAGTTTATTTGATGAAGATGCAATTTGAAATGGCTGAGATATCAGAAAAAAAAAACAAAGTTAAACGAAGTGGTCCTAATAAAAAAATGGGACCCACCTTTTATTAGGACACTACGTTTCTGGATATCTCAGTCATTTCAAAATTGATTTTTGTCATGTTAACTCTGAATTCCTCTTAGAATTGTATGCTCTTTGATATTTCATAAAAGAAGTGCTATCATCTTGTAAAAGTTGAAATCAGAATTCCCCATCTAAACCAGAAATATACAGTCCCTTTAAGTAAAGACCTTTGATTTCAATAGTACTGAAACCGAATGTATATACGAGCAGATTGAAAGACTGCAGTTCAACTATATTGGGTACTGTTTACCACACAATGTAGAGCTCTAGCTACTGTACATTGTAGCTATAACACATGTCCATGGTATATGTGATGATAATGAAGGTGACAAATTCGTGTTTCTTCCATCATTTTCTTATTTTATTGCAAGTGATAAACAAATTGTCCTTATTCAGTTTTTAGTAGTAGCCACAATAAAAACAATGGGTATACGTAAAGAGGTGAGACTCTAATCAAGGACATGATTGCTAGACAGGCATCATATATCTACTCGATTACTAGGGTTCTACGCGGCAGGTATTGCATATTTATTAGAATTAATAGTTCTTGTGTCAAGTTGGGTTTTTTTTGTTGAAACTGAATGGCAAACTGCTCTTCATCAGTGGAAGTAAACACTTTACCGTTCATTTTTTTTTTTTTTTTTTTAGTAGTAACTATCCTGATAAAAAGACAGGGCATGCATATTCAGGTTGGTGATAAAGATATAGAATATGATTGAATATAATTATAATGGTAAATATTTGGGGAATATTGTTCTCTTGACAATCTGGATCAGTGTTTGAGTAATTTCAACTGATTTTATTTCAATAATTATGCGAAATACCCATAAACACGGTTCTCCACACACTAAACGAATACGGGACAAAAGACATGCATACTCAGGTTGGTCATAAGAATATAAAATATGATTAGATATGATTATGATGGTATACATTTGGAAAATGTTTTGCCATTGACGATCTAGATCAGTATTTGAATAATTTCAACTGATTTTACTTCAATAATTATGCAAAATACCCATAAACATGGTTCTCCACACACTAAACGAATGCGGGACAAAGTGTCCCTTACGTAACTGTCCCATACGTACTACGTCATGTCTGACTTTAATTAGAACCTGTAATTAGAGCTTTTTGCCTCCTGACATGAAACTTACCTTTGATAATTTTGAGTATTATGACTTTCATCACAGTGAGTTACAAGTTGTAGAATGAAATGCTTTCAGAGAGTTATGAGATTGAAAAAAGTGTTAAAAAAACACAATTTTTTTTTTTCTGGTCCCATACGTACCGACACATAATTATTAGTATTTTCTCTTCTAGGATATTATTGTCAAAATCATTTTCCTCCTTTTTTATTTGATTATTTTTCTCTTAGATATCAATCACCATAATAAAGTTCAATATGATCAAAGGTCATTAACACTATTTTTCAGGTCATAAAAGTCTCTGAATATCTCATACGTAACACGTGCGTTACCTTGGACTTGCCCATGCAACATTTAAACGCATATTTCTATGTGACTTTTTGTTTCATCCACGCACTGTTAAGCAGTAGAATTATCATATTTTTGACCCTATATAACTCGAGTTTGTTGTTCTGGAACGCCCCTTTTCTTTAATACATGTCATTTTAGGCCTACATATACTACAGATTAATTTCATCTTCTTACAGTCATGACAGCACAAGTTAGATACAGACCTATTTCTCAAGAAGACAGAAAAAAGAATTATAGGAAAATTTGATGATCATAACCTTGACTCCATAGAGCTGGCTGACACACTTGGAATAAAGCGCTCAACGGCCAGATAACTTATGGCCACATGCACTTCCAGCCTTCGGACTGGAAGACTCAATAAGCACAGTGAAGAAAAAAGAATCTCTAAAATGAATACGAACATATGGAATGTAATAAAATGTAATGTAATGCTTGCAAAAAATAAGTATATGTTGAAAAAATAAAGAAAGAACCAAATCATAAACATGCGTGCTAAATTGATTACAAAAGATGTTAGATTGGATGCCCAAAAATGAATTCGAATGAACAAAAGCAACATGTCCGTGATCACGTGGCTATATCATTCTGAATTGAATGCACGAATAACGAAATGGTGCTTGTTTAAATTTTTAATTTGAATGCTCCAAAATGAATTTGGATGAAGAGATCATAAAATTGAAATACCGAACATGTCATCTACGCTAAATTTTGCTAGATTGAATGCAGCAATTAGGAATTGGACTGACAAAAGTGCGAAATTGGACGGGAAAACCAAGATTACATTATTTCTGTCAATTTATACTACATCAACACATTTGCACATATTTACTTCCCCTCTTTTTTGTGTAAATTAGGTTTGCAATGCAACATTGACAATTTTTTCAAATATATATATATATATATATATATATACTTTTTTTTTTGTAAACTTCATTTTACAGCAGCATTTTTCTAATTGGTCGATCTGAATGTCCACATCATTTTATTTGTTTTTTCTAAGTACTACCAGTATGTGTTTTGCAGAAATGGAAACGAGAGTGTTTTTTGCATTTTCGAAATTAATGTTAAAACATCTCATGTACTTTTACTGATTTTTGTTCATTTTTTCCCAAGCACCCACACACGCTGACACAATTAAAGATCTTGAACAGTTCAGGGGGTGAGGGAGGGCAGTTGATGGGGTACTACCCTAGAAACTCTCCTTTTCCATCTCTTATTATCTCCCTTATGCCATTATTTGGACACCCTATACACTTAATTGGTCTATAGGTGGCGCTGTTCGTCTTGTCGGTCTCGTGGGCCTTCTTACAACTTTCACTTGACCGTTGACGTTTGACCGTATAACAAGAAACTTCCCGGAGAATCTCTGTTGGGTTAGACATGTATAAATTGCGTTTCAAAAAATGCTGCATGCATTCCATAACAATGAGAGGAAAGATAGTGAAATTTTGAGGAGTTGACCTTGACCTCTGACTCCTGACCCTTGACCCATTGCCCTGACATTCCCTTTGATAAACATTGCTAATCAGTATAAGCACATACACTAAATTCCATGAAGATACCTCGAACCATTGGCGAGATATGGAAAAAAGTGATATTTTAACATTTTTACTTGACCTTTGACGTTTGACCTTATGTCCCGAAACTCTCTTGAGAATCGTCAGTTAGTAGTATATGTTAACATTAAGTTTCAAGAAAAATACCTCAGGCATTGCAAAGATAAGGGATAATAGTGAAATTTTGAGCATTTGACCTTGACGCTTTGACCTTTGACCTTGAGCATGTGCACCCAAAAGCTGCTAGGCACAACTTCGCTCACTCATACATACACATGCCAAGTTTCATTATGATACCTCAAACAGATTTTTAGTTATGCTGTTCACAGAATTGATTACGGATGGAAGGACGGACAGAAAGACGGAGAGACGGACGGACGGACGGAAGGCATAAAAAAAATGGAGGCATAAAAAAGACAATGTACAAAATCCTTTTTTGTTTTGTTTTGTGTGTATGTGTGTGCGTTTTATTTAATGTCTCTGTCATGAAGTGTCGCCGGAGGCATTTTGTTTTCGGGTTGGCCGTCCGTCCTCCCGTCCGTAATCAAATTTGTTGACAGCGTAACTAAAAACAAAAACACAAACAATCCCCCCAAAAATGTTTGAGATATCCTAATGAAACTTGGCATGTAATACGTATGAATGGGCTAACTTTTGGTTGCACATGTTCAAGGTCAAAGGTCAAAGGTCACGGTCGAAGGCAAAATTTAACTATTTCTATTATATCTATGCAATGCCTTGAGGTATTCTATTGAAACTTAGGGTATATATTAACCAATAAATAGAGATTTTTCGGAGAGAGTTTCGGGTCATGTGGTCAAAGGTAAAGTAAAAATGTTATAATTTCACTTGTTCTCCATATCTCGCAAATGTTCGAGGCACCTTCATGGAACTTGTAGGTTTACATATGCATACCGAGTACAGGGAATTTGGGGTTCATGGTTCAAAGGTCATGGGTCAAAGGTCAAGGTCATTTCCTTAACAAATTCACAATTTCCCTCATATTTATGCAATGCCTGCAGGATTTTTCTTGACACTGAATATATACACGTATTACCGATACAGATTCTCTTGGAAGTTCTTGCGAAAAGGTCAAAGGATCAAATGAAAGTGCTGATGTATATTTCTCAGAATGTTTGTATTTTCTTCTGATGCTAATGTACTGTTTTTATATATTTCTCATGTAAAGGATCCCTCTGTAGAACAGCGCTGAGTACTGTCATCCCTCCGTTGAATGTCTATTTTATGTAATATAACTTTTGTTTGTGTATCTTTTTAAAGGCGGAAAATAAATACAATATAATACAATACAACCACAGGCTTAGCAACCTTCTGTGAGATATCAATACGCCTATGGATGCTAGGCAAGTGGTTATTATAAGCTCTTCAATTTTGTTTTGATGTTGCTTATATAAAAATAAACATATCTTACACCAACAATCGACTCTTACATCCCCTCACCGTTTGCGTCTTTTCCAAAATTTGACTGAAAAGGAGACCTCCGGACTATTTTCAGACTTTTGTATTTTGATATCTATAAATGTTCAAACTGGGTCCACAGCTTCAAATTTATAGTGATCATGGGATGATGAATGAACATTTTTTTTTTTCAATTCATGACAAATCACATTGAACAAGGACAGTTGCATAGCAGCTTCACTTAAGAATGGAAGTATCGATTAAGTGATTAAGGAAGCACAGCAACAGTAGATAACATGCATAAATTCAACATAGGTGAACAAGTGGTATTACAATAAAAAAAATTAAAAAATTATATTGGCTCATTACTGGAATGTGCATATGTGACCGTGCACCACAAAACGAACAAAAAGTCGCACGCAGTGATTTTGTGTGAGGACTGAAAATAGGTGAACTGGGACAACCTAACCCATCTTGAGTTTTTCATATTTTCTGAAAGAGCAAGTCTTTTTCTATGTTATATTCAAATTTGGTATCATAAAACAAACAGGAACTTGTGTTTTCAGCAGTTTTTCTCTAACACTTTTTGGTGGAATAGTGTGATTAGTTGTTTCTCTTAGAACCCTCTTCCCATTTCTCAAAAACCCTGTCCATACACTTCACTTTCAACTCTAATAACTTTGGAGAGATTGATGGTACTGCATTGAAAGTTGGTATTAATCATGTACAGAATGTGCTAATGAAGCATGTTTAATTTCACTTTAATCCGATAATCCCTTCATTGATGTTTCTCTGGTGGTCAACATCCTGTTTTTTGTCCACTTCATCCCACAGCTAGCATAGCTTGGTAAAGATTAAGCGCTTGACTACACCCTGTACTTCAGAGTCTGTTTTCTCAGTTCACAGTTTCCAGAGTGTGTCCTTTCTTTCCAATATTTCGATAGGTTAGGAGAGTCCATGTGAACTGAATTATACAACATTTTAAAGCTTAGAGTCTGCTCTTTCAGAATTTACTCTTATCTAAATATCTATGTCTGGCGACTTTTTGTTTGTTTTGTGATGCAGGGTCACATATGTTTTGAGGGGTTTCAGAGCATTGGTTTGTCTGATCAAGGACTACAATGTGAAATTACAACAAGGCAAGTGCCAAATTGTGTCTTACCCATTTGCGTAGAGTTTTTTTTTTTCTGACTCCCGGAAGTTCATTGACCCCGCCTATGACCTTTGACCTTGTGGTGCCCTTCAACTCCCAAAGGGACATTTACCATCCAAGTTTGGTCACAAACGGACATAGGGATCAAAAGTTACAAACCATAATCGAAATGCAATGTTAAATCTTAACAGTGGGTCCGAAAAGTTTGTCGACCTGTATTTGTGACCTTTGACCTTCTGATGAACTTGAACTCCCCAAGGGACATTTACCATCCAAGTTTAGTCACAAATGGACATAGGGACCAAAAGTTATGAGCCATAATCGAAATGCGCTGTAAAAACTTAACATTTGGTCATAAAGGTTCGTTGACCCCTGTCTGTGACCTTTGACCTTGTGGTGACCTTCAAATCCCCAAGGGACATTTACCATCCAAGTTTGGTCTCAAACGGACATAGGGATCTAAAGTTACAAACCATAATCGAAACGCAATGTAAAAACATAACATTGGGCCCGAAAAGTTTGTTGACCCCTGTTTGTGACCTTTGACCTTGTAATGAACTTGAACTCCACAAGGGACAATTACCATCCAGTTAAGTTTAGTCATAAATGGACATAAGGATCAAAAGTTATGAGCCATAATCAAAATGCGCCGTAAAAACTTATCATTTGACCCTAAAATTCGTTGACCCCTGTCTGTGACCTTTGACCTTGCGGTGACCTTCAACTCCCCAAGAGACATCTACCATCCAAGTTTGCTCACAAACAGATATATGTATCAAAAGTGTTGAGCCATAATCAAAACGCGCCTTAAAAACTTAACATTGGGCCCTAAAATTCATCAATCCCTGCCTTTGACCTTTGACCTTGAGGTGACATTCATGCATGGTAAAATGTGTAACTTTATATAACCACTCTTCCCTCCTAGTTTGATTGAAATTGAAGTCCTCAGTAGAGAGTTATTTAAGTTTTTGTAGCGTTACTGACGGACGACGGACGGACAGACGCCGCAGGCGATCCCTTAGTCTCCTCACACCTCCGGTGGGCTCGACAAAAATCGTATGGAGTGCCACTGAAATTTTGAGGTATGACTGGACGAAAGATGACTTAAAACAATTTATTGTGCATCATATACTTACAACTTGTGTCAATGGACAAGCCGATGATGTAGCTGTTACCAAGAGTGCTATAAGGAGTGCAATCGGCTCCGTCTTGAAGGTTTTTACACTTTATTTCATAATGTTTGACTCTCGTCCAGTACACATACCTGAAGCAAAGAGAGAGAGAGAGAGAAAAAGAAAAAACGGCACACTTTCTTCCACAGGGTAATCGTGTTTTAGTGATAAATTACGTTTACACCAACAGGCAGGGTTGCTTTCAGTGCCGAATATGAAACATAGGCTAGAAAGAATGACCAAAAAAAAAAAAGAAAAGAGATAATCTCAAACGTTTTAAAGATACATTGTTTGATCGTGATTATTTCTTCAACTGCTCTCGCTCCTTTGCATACTATTCCTTAAAGGAAGCTCTGTTTGCTTGCTTGTTTGTTTTTAAAGCGGCCTCTGCCGCCAAGTAGAGAGTTTAAGGAAAACAACGCAGCAAAAATTGAAAAATGGGACATTTGAAAACAAATGCATAGTGCTGACAAAGTCTTCACAAAGCTTCCTTTGGTACACGGGAATGTGCTATAGTATCTATATGTAAAATAAAATGAAACTCATGATAACTGATTATAGAAACAAAATGTGTGTACTTCTTTAAACATGTCTGCATACAAGCTGAAAAGACAATTTACATATCAGAGCAAACCAATTTTGGTGTAATTGTGAGAGAGTGTGTGTGTGTGTGTGTGTGTGTGTGTCTGTGTCTGTGTGTTGGTGTGTTTATGTAGTACGTAGGTAGTGTTTGTGCTCAAGAATTATCGATTCGATGGAGCATACTGTCACAATGCGATCAGTTTTACCCCCCCCCCTCTTCTCCTCTCATTTGCATTTGGATCATGCATGCTCACATCTTAGTTTTATTTTGAACACATTAGCTAGGGACTATTATAAGAAACTGGATAAGTCACCAGTCTGTCTATCAATACAACAACACATAGCCCAGGATTTTAGCATAGTTCACACAGGTGGGTTTAAGTGGGTAGGATGCAAAATATTTTGTGTTTGTGTATGCAAGTGAGTATGAGAGTGCCCAGTTATGAGAGAGAGTGTGTGAGAGTAGACAGATGATACCAAGAGCTCCTTGCAGAAGGATGAAAAGCTGAGGAGCTGCAACCCAGGCTCCTACATGTGTGTGTAGCTATAGGGAATTGGAGGCACTGAGGCTGAGGCACGCCCTAATTTGCAAGTTGGTTTTAGCATGGCTGGCAAAACCACAGACTTGCAGACAGCGTGACTTCTGACAACACCGGCCAGGAGAAGCCCCAATTTCCCCCAGCTCGACTCGATCACCCCTTTTATGAACTGTAAGTTGTTATATTAATTGCATTTCGTTAAGTATTTTTGTATATCCTGGTCAAAGTGGAGGGAAATTTGAATTGCCTACGTTATTTGAGTAAAAGTATATATTTTTTTTTTTGTTTCCGGAAAGTCTGAAGAATTGTAATATCCAGAAGGCAGATGTGTAACAAATATCCACACATATTATGTTTTACATAGAAACTGAATTCCAAGAAGGAAGACATTTATAACGTAAAGAATATAATTGTTATAATATGAGAAAGATATGCGTTGCTTATTGTATCACAATTACTGATGAGGTTTTGTTTCAAGTTATAATGAGGCAAAAGAAAGGCACATTATGGTGAGCTATAGTGCCATTGATTTTGTTTATAAGTAATTACTCTGACGTTTTGAGAAGCATAATAATTGCTGTATGCAGTATTCTTGAGTAGTATACATATACCATTTCCGAGTAAGAATAATAAAAGTAAGAGGCGGTTTGAATGTGAGGAAATTATTTATTTAACAGAGTAATAATTGGTTTATGAAGTTGCAGTATATAGAAGTCACAATATGTACAATTGAGATGGTGATTCGTATAATAGATAAGAACGTATTTGAACAGATTATATATATATATACAGGCATATGTCTTTTATCGATAAGATGAATGTGGCAGACAAGTGGCAGACAAATGGCAGAGGGAAGTTTAAAGGCAGGAATGATAGAGTTACCCCCTCATTTTTGTAACCCAATGCTTTAATTACTTAAGGGATGAGCTGGGCTCACGACAAACGTCCAGCCCGTTTCGCTATATAACGCGACACTCCCAGCACTCAGCATTACGCCACTCGCCAAACACTCGTCAGTAGTCGGCATCTCTCGGCGTTGTTCCTCGCTGGTCAGGCTTCGGCGTCCCGCTATCGGAACTATTCGCCGTCCTCGTCCTACAGGGTAACGCGTGTGCCCATCGTTCATCCGTGCGTAAGACCCGGGGACACCGCAATGTTGTGGACGTCACGAGAGTGAACTGAAGGACTCGACAGCTCGATCTGCACCCCCCCCTTCCAGGTGCTACTTATCCATATTAATCCCATGCTTATTCTGCCACAATGTGAATTAGCAAAATAATATTTTTTAGCAGCAATCTTGTTTACATAATTCCTTGAATTGTTAATCTTTGTACCAGTTGATTTTTATTTCATTTTGACGAGCCGGAAAGCACCGAGCTTCGTCCGTAATAAACAATTTATTTCACGGTATACACTTATGCAACGCCGCCCTTCTTTGTAGTTTGTGTTCATGTATTATACCACTGTAACAGGACTTAATCTATTACTCAGAGCTATCTATTACTACTACTCAGAGCCAAGAGCTGACACATACACGATTTGATTAAACAATGGAGACCACAGATACTTTTACCCTTTTTTTTTTTGTTTTTGTGTAATGGCAGCCGTTGTCTCCGGTATAACTTGCACATTCCACCCTTTTGTTTTTTATAGTCAGACAGTAGGTACACTCACAAATTTCGGAAGACCAAATACCACCTAAGGTTAAGCAAGTGCAGAAATAAAAAGGTGTCGCTTTTCTGAATTAGTCCCTCGGGTTTTTGCAGGTTTAATGGGGAAAATATTTCCGAAATAACCTTGGGGAATTTTATATCAATGATACATGAACGAAGGAAAATCTGTCAGACATGCATTGTGACGAGTCAGAGTTGTAATAACACACATTATAATAAAATTAACTAATTAAGGAACCATACGTGTGTGTGTGTGTGGGGGGGGGGGGGCTAACCGCTTCATTTAGTCATCGTCTTCATAAATTTTCTTGTTAAGAACATCCCAATAGATGTCGAATTTTTAACATAAGTTTGGAAATATTGGCCTTTGAGTCAGAACATCTGATTTGTATCCTTACTAATGTATCCCAGTTCAATTAAAATGAACTTATACAGATCGAACCCGGCCAAGGAGAACTGATCATATTCCTTTAAGTTCTGACAAATCATGATGATTTATTCATGATATATAATTTATGAAGTGTTTTGCATTTATCAAATTAGAGGCCATTACACTGCCCTGCTTTCCTTGAATGACGAATTAGCCTACTGGCAGACTTGTCTCCCCATTTTTATTTGTCTTACTTTTGGTTAAAAGGGTGTGTGGGTGAGAGAGATTGGAAGAAATATTATACAGACATTAACTGGTACGGGGTGGATGTAACATTCTTTGGATCGCCAGGGAGTTATATTTTCCCAAGGGATTATATTTTCCCGAAGCGCCCAGCGCTGAGGGAAAATATGATCACGAGGGAAAATATAAGTCCCTGACGTTCCAAAGATTGTTGCATCACCCCCTACCAGTCGATTATATGAGATGGCCTTGCCCTTGATTACGCTTTACAGAAGAGTACATTACTGTTAGGCCTACGACGCATAATAAAGTTAGGCTCATGTCCACTAACGCGTTAGACTCAAGTCCAGTAACAACGCTAGTTAAAGTAGGCTCATGCAGGTCCAAAAGATCAGCAGAGAGCTACGACTACGAGTAACGTGTTAGGCCTAACACCGGCTATGTCCTACGTCTACGACTCTACGAGACGTGCCTCGGCGGACTTAGGTGGGTTGAGGTCTGCTTAGCGTGCGTGCTGAACCAGGCCTTGGAATTGGACTAACAAGTTAGATTTAGTTGTTGGCCTACGCCTCTTTGTCGTTATGTCTTTGAACTCAGTAAGCCTCAATAAGTGGGACATTATAGGCCCTAACAGTTTAGGAGTATTTTCATCATTTGTTTCATAGTCTATCTAAAAATTCTAAATGTTAAATACGGTCTAACGTATAAATTGGCTCCCAACTTGTACTTGCAGTTCATCTTTTTCTCCCCTGTGACTTTCAGTCAATTCATTTTGTGCCAGGTATACGTACCTTCCGTCACATGAATCTGAAACACAACAATTTCAAATCAACCTTCTTTTACCTCTGTTGCGGAGATGTAACATTGCAGAATTTAAGAAACTATCCACAAACACAGTGTTTTGCAAACCTGCTCGGTGTCGTAGTACTAAAGTGGGAGTTATGCCTACTTTTCGGAAAATTGTACTCACTGACTACGCCAACGGCACGATGCGCCTGATGCCCACGGATCTTCCAGGAGTTCGGGAGTGTACATCCGTGGGAAACCTCAGTCCAGTCATCAAGCCGGGGTCATAGGTCATGAGGAGTCCGTAGATACCTGACGGGGTCGGAGTTGTCAGTCATGTGACCGCGCAGTCAGGTTAGAGTCGCAGTCCGGGTCTGGCTAAAGGGAATCTCTCCCCTAAAATTTAAATTTGAGGGGTGTGAGAGCATGTCCTGAGATTTCTAGAGAAAATTCTATTCCATTACAAAAAATGCCAAAAATTGTGAAATATTAACTTTAATAAATCAGCACGCACACCATCGGTGTGTGCACATTAACATTCGTTTGCCTCCGTCTGCACACAGCTATATCGAATACTGTCTATCGGTATCGTGTGCCTTTAGTTATGTACCGAACTACTTGACAGCATCGTAGCATTTCGGCCTGTCCGGCCCGCCCGCTGGATGATGCGCCCGGTATAGGAGCTTAGCGTTGGGCGATCGATCACGACTCGATCGACTCTTGATTTACGTTAAAGATGCCTATTATCTGCATTGCACCACTTTGCCGGAACACCACTCCGAACTTTGCGACATTCAAATTTCCGGATCAGAGGAAATGCCCTGAGCTGTTCCAAAAATGGTATGACAAACTTGAAACGGCATATCGTTCTGCTGGTATGACAGTGGACCGGGACCAGCTTGTAAACCCGAACGCAAGGTTGTGTGAAGAACACTCCAAGCCAGCTGACTTTCGACAGCCATTCCACCTTCACACATCGACATTTATTGGACTGTACAGAACATTATCATCAGAACACCAGAATTAGGCTGAATTTGCAAGATATTCCCTCAGTTTTCATCAAGCCCGTTTGTCTTGTAATAGACTCAACAGTAAGTTACTGAGGTAGACAGCCGTAGCTCATGATGGATGAAAATTTGAAATTGACACTGAAAAAGTGATAGTCACTAGACTACTAGTAGTTACTAGAGTAGTCAGAAACATGTATACTCTGTTGTGTGGTCTTGAGGTCTAGTAGATCTAGTACCTGGTACTTTAATAATTAAGTAACGGGTTAGGCCTGGGTACTAGACCTATCAATCATTATATCTGGGTGTCTAACGTTAGACCCCTATAACGTCAGACGTCTATAGTGAGGTGCCCGCACCTCGTCAGGGGTTCGAATACCGCCATCCTGTTTAAAATTGTTTCAAGCGCACTGAATCAAAATCTATGCCCGGGACTGTGTTCAGTGTCAGATTTTCCATCAATTTCATTTCGAGAGTGCACAGTTACCAGGTAGTACTACGGGACTACAACTTCGGGAGTCTGTGCATAGACGCTGGGCCGGTCCACTGCATGCATGCCGCACCGGCCTCATGTGCTCACGCGCTGGCTCTCTCTCGAGCCACATGCATCCGCATGAGTAGATGCTGCCGCGGCTGGCTGCCTTGTCGCCTGGCGGCGCGGCGCGGCAGCACCAACCTAGCTGCGTACGCGAACATTTGCGTGCGTTTGCGTGTTTTGAGAGCACTAGTATCGTAGTACACTGATCGTGCAAAAAAATTTTCGAACTACGCAATCTAATGCAGTCGATAACGCCAGGCGACTGCTCTTAGATCAAGGCGCATGTAATTTTTTTTTGGGATTTTAGAGATTTCTCTATTTCTCTTTATATATTGCTATATCTCTGCATGTGAGTAACGTTGCACTCTTGTATTTGATAGGGATATTACCAGTACAATAACTTACAATGTCAGAAAAAATAAATTTCTGGGTACAGATACACTTTAAAGGGATAGTACAGTATTGGTGGAGATGAGAATTGGGCTTTTAACTTTTTGTGAGATAACAAGAAAACACTTATGAAATAGTGCAGAGCATACCATTTTAAGAGGAATTCAAAGTTTATTTGATGAAAATCGGGTTTGGAATTACTGAAACATCCAAAAACAAAGTAAAACAAAGCGATCGTAAAAAAGTGTGGGTCCCACACTTATTAGAATTACTATGTTTTGGATATCTCAGCCATTTCAAAACCAATTTTCATCAAATAAACGCTGAATTCCTTATAAAATGACATGCTCTTTTATATTTCATAAGAGGTTTCTCATTATTTCACCAAAAATGTTAGAAACCAGAAATCAGGTCTCAACCAAAACTATACGATTCCTTTAAGGTCGGTCGTTGAGAGAAGAGGAGAGTCAAAGCTGACTCTCCCAAAACCCAATTGCACTACATTCCCCCCCCCCGTTTTATTGAAAGGAGGAGAATCACACTTAACGGCAAACACTTAAAACGTTACTCTACTAACAAGGGGAAATCACGTCCACGGTGGACAACCATAAAACTTTCAAAATTTAAACAACTATTAAACGTGCGGAACAACATATCCACACGCTGTATAAAACACTAACTACGGCAAAACCGTGGCCCAAACACCAACCAATCATAAAACACTAGAATCTCTTCTGATTTTAATGGTTATCCGAGTAGGTCAATGTGAACTCCTTGGGCATCCAGAGGTTGTAGGCTTACCAATAATCTCGAACGTACCCAAAAGTAATTATCCACAATACCATAAAAAATACCTAATCACATATTTTCTCCTCCTGCAAATCAGTGCAATATGTACTAAATTAGCCATTGATAAGCAATGGAATAAAAACAAAATATGCATAAATACCTCTGGAACCCAATTCTACTTAACCTGAGGCCTATATGCATAGCACCCTAGGTACCTGCCGCCAGCTTAGCAGGGTCCAGACAATGGGAGGGCATTGTCCTCGGTGGCATCAATGTCCTGTGCCACCCGCTCCTGCCTACCCTCTGCCATCGATACAACTCCAAGAAAAGCTAATTTAGTGGGACACCCGCTTGGGCATTTCACTTGTCAGTTCCCGTATGGGAGACTGTTGTGTTGTACGCATGGGAAAACGCCCTCCTCCATGCTGCTACTTCAGTTGCAGCCAGCTGGCAGGAATGGATGTGGACCCGCTGGTGATGGGAACAATGATCTCTGAAAGCTGCTCATACCTGTTTACTGGATTTGGTGACTGTAGGATCCACACACCCATAATGAGGATCGTTTTCTGGAGTCCTTTTTGGGCTATGCAGGTCTGTGGGCGGACATGACGGTCCAGCCCCACCTCCAAGATTGCATTGGCTCTGGAGTCGCACAGTGGCACTTGGAGGCGATCCAAAGTCACTGCTGTTACATGCGGGACTTGTCGCATGTATCCCCCTGTCACCTCCCACCTGGGTCCCACACCATTCTTGCTTTATCCCTTGGCTCTGTGCCAGTGGATACCCACTCTCGCAGAGTTGCAAGGTTTGCACCTCCCTTCTGTGTGTCCTTCAACCTCTCCCATGGTAATTGGATGGTATTGGGAGGGTCATCTCGAACCAACAGGCTGACCAAGAAGTTCCTAGGAGCTCCGTTGAAGAGCAACTCCCCACCCACCTCTTGCACCACAGCCCGCGTGCCTTTGCACTCCCCAAGGTGAAGTTCATCTACCTTGGCTACTTGAACCACGCATGGCGGTGCCGTAAGTGGAACCACATCGTCCACCCTTTCTGCAAAGGGCGCCCAGTTACCATGTGCTTTCCTACAGTATGCACACCCCCTACAGAGCAAGTCCTCCAATTTGAATCCCAACCTGAATTCCTCGCAAAAGGGGGTTACTGTGGGAATGCAAGAAACGGCGTCCGCGTTTACAATTCCTTGCAAAAGGGGGTAACTGTTGGGATGCAAGAAACGGCGTCCGCGTTTACATGCTTCTTGCCAGGGCAGTACTCCACCTGCATATGGTATTGACTCAGTTCTTCTATCCAGCGGGCAAGTTGACCCTGTGGATACTTGAAGTTCAACAACATAGCAGACTATGGTGATCAGTGCGTACGGTAAATGGCTTCCCTAAGAGATAGTGACGGTAATGGCGTGTAAATTTTACCACGGCCAGTAGTTCCCTACGGGTAACACAGTACCTCCGCTAATCAGGAGACAGAGAGATACTCCCGTACGTGATGACCTTCTCTTCCCCCTGCTGTACTTGGAGTAGTTCAGCCCCTATTGCTTCATTGCGAGTTCTAGGATGAACTTGCCTCTCTGCGTGGGCATCGTCAGGACAGGGGCCGAAGTTAGCAATGGTTTGATAGTGTTGAAGGCTTCCTGCTGTTCTGAGCCCCATCGAAACTGGTTCTTCCCAGTGATGCGGTACAGAGGCACTGCAACCGCTGCATAATTTTTTTCATTTTTCATTTCATTTTTTTCATTTTTCATTTTTCATCCAGCACCACCTGCACATGGTCTGGCTTGAGGGAGATGCGACCTCGTCTCAACTCAGAGCCTAAAAACTCCACCTGCTTGCGCAAGAGTTCACACTTCTTGGGTTTAAGCTTCAACTGGTAGTTCTCAAACCGTCGAAGGACATCCTCCAAGTTAGCTAGATGGTCTGCGACGGACTTCCCATGAACGACTATGTCATCGAGGAATGCAAGGACCGCATCCCAGGTAAGACCATGCAGCGCCAAATCCATCGCTCTGGAGAATGTGGCGGGTGCATTGCAGAGACCAAACTCCATTCTCACGAATTCATACAACCCGTACTTCGTAACGAATGCGGTCTTCTTTCGGTCCTCTGTCTTAACCCAGATAGCAATGCTACGTTGGCACAACGTTGGTCCAACGGCATACATGTACGTCGGGCGAACAACAGAAACGTGACGTCGCTCCGACGTCATTTTGGCCATCGCGCCAACATTGGTCCAACGGTAAAGCCTTATGTTGGGCCGACGTTGGTACAATGTCAGACCAACTTTATACCAACCATTCTTCCACTTTGCATGATGCACCGGCCCAACGTTGGCTCAACTACTTGTGTGTATGTTGCCACAACGTCAGAAACATGACATTGATCCAACGTCATTTTACCGTCGGGCTGAACATTGGGCCCAACAGTTAAATCTTGACGTAATACCAAAGTTATATCAAACACTTTTCCACCCTGTTATAACGTTAAGCTAAACGTTATGCCAACCACTTTTCCACTGTAATATGACATTATCACACAATTAAACCATTCCCTTTTCGACTTGTTAATGACGTTATCCCAACATAAAACCAACCACTTTTCCACTTTGTTACGACGCTATCCCAACATTGGACCAACGCTGCATCGACCACTTTTTCATCGTGTTTCGACGTTATCCCAACATTAGACCAATGTTGTATCAACCACCCCACAATGACGTTATCCCACTGTTAAACCAACTTTGTACCAACCACTTTTCCACTCTGTTATGACGTTATCCCAATGTTAAAGCACCGTTGTAGCAACCACTTTCCTACCATGCAATAACACTATCCCAACGTTATACCTACGACTTTTTAAAAGTGTTTTGATGTTATCCCACTGAAAGAACCTTATACCAACCATTTTTTTCACCAAAATAGCGCAATCTCAACTTCCAACCAACGTCATAAAAATTCCCCTCCGACCTTATTATGACGTTGTCCCAACGCTAGATCAACAGTTTATAATTCACTTTTCACCGTTGAGCCAACGATGTACCAACGTTGGTGCATTGTCATCTTTTTACTGTTGAGCCAACGTTGGTCTGATGGAAAAAAAAAACGTTTTTTTAGGCCAAAGTCATGCTTCTGACGTTAGGCCATCGTAGTGTTGTTTCTCTGCAGCGCCGCCTGAATTAGTCTATTCCTATAATTCCTACAATCTGCCCTATTCCTAAGCTTCTACATCCTAAACTTATTCGTATATCTATACCTATATCTATTTCTATTTCCTAGCTGAAAGAACAGTATTTGATTTTGTTTATGAACCCCTGCGTGATGATAACGTGTCAAGACATGGTTACTAACTGAATGACACTTTCATTACATTTTCGTCAAATTAATTCCATCGAAACATTGGAATACTTTTAAAAAACGCGAGTGGAAATTGTGCATAAATCAGCAATAATTTGATGACAATTTCTAACACAGTTTAGAATTTAATCCCAGCATCAATACTTTTAAATTTAACGTTTTTTGAAATATTTTTGGCACATTTGAATGACAAATTCTCTCATTAATATTCATATTTGTACGTCGTTATTCCAACGTTGGGCTTACGTTGTCTTAACCCCTTCTTTCACATGATTATGATTTGGCAAAAAATCCCAATACAGTGTATTGAAAAATGTCTTTATATCATGAACATGTTGCAATAATATAAGCAGTAAACACTTAAATAGCTTAACAGTTTTCTCTTTTCCGTTGTTATGATTCATTATCTTTTTTTGTTACCATGACGAAGTGTGCATTTTTTTTTAAATTTAATTCGTGCCTTTTTTATATTCTGTTCGGTGAACCATCATTCAATGAATGAAAGTCAAATTGACAACATGACAAATCATTTTTTCCTTTGGTGGAAATAAGAACAAAACTGTTAAATCTTTAAAAAAAGTTTAATCTTGGCATCAATACATTTTCATTTAATGTCTTTGGTTTATCTTCATTAGTTTCCAATTTACAGACTCTCTCTTATGAAGGGTAATAATGAAAATGACGTTTATCCCAACATTAGACCAAGTTATAGTGAACTTATACGGAGTATCATTCCAGGAGTACACCAACCCCACTCCAGTAGATCATTTCTAGCTAACTAAACTGTATGCTACAATTCATCAACATTTGGACAAGTACCCGCGGTTGTGAATATTGCGAAAATGACGTCGGAACGACGTCATATTTCTAACATTGTGCCAACATACAAACATTCAAGTTGGATTCACATTGGACAAACGCAGTATTCAAAGTGGAAATTTGGTTGACATGATGTATTTGACATTGTGCCAACGTCAGATCAACGTCAGAATTTCACTGTTGGACCAGTGGTGTCCCGACGACCAAAATGACGTTGAACCAACGTCATATTCTGACGTTATGCCAACATACACGCATGACGTTTTACCAACATTGGGCCAACGCAGCATTCCAAGTAGAAAACGGTTGATATAACGTTGGTCTGACATTGTACCAGCATTGGACCAACGTCAGGCTTTCACTGTTTGGTCAGTGTTGGCCCGATGGCTAAAATGACGTCGGAACGATGTAATGTTTCTCACGTTGTGCCAGCATACGCACTTTCAAGTTGGATTAATATTAGACAAATGCAGTACTCAAATAAGTGGAAATATGGTTGATGTGATGTTGATTTCACATTGTACCAACGTCAATCCAACGTAAGACTTTCAATGTTGAACCAGTGGTGGCCCAACGACCAAAATGACGTTGAGCCAACGTCATAGGCCTATCATAATGTTGGGCCAACATAAACGCATGACATTTGACCAACACTGGGCCAACGCAACAGTCAAAGTGGCAACATGGTTGGTATGAAGTCGTTCTGTCATTGAACGTCGGTCCAATGCCAGGCTTTCACTGTTGGGCCAATGTTGGCCCGATGGCCAAAATGACGTCGGAGCGACGTCGTATTTTTAACGTTGTGCCAACATACACACATTTAAGTTGAATTACCATTGGATAAATGCTGTATTCAAAGTGGAAATATGGTTGATATAATGTTGATTTGACATTGTGCCAACGTCATTCCAACGTTGGGCCAGTGGTAGCCCGACGACCAAAATTACGTTGAGCCAACGTCATATTATGATGTTGTGCCAACATAAACGCATGACGTTCGACCAACATTGGGCCAACGCAGCATTCAAATTGGTAACATGGTTGGTATAATGTCGGTCTGGCATTGAACCAACGTCGGTCCAACGTCAGGCCTTGACTGTTGGACCAAGGTTTTCCCGATGGCCAAAATGACGTCGGAACGACGCCATATTTCGAACGTTGTGCCAACATACATACTTTCAAATTGGATTAACATTGGACAAATGCAGTGTTCACGGTGGAAATATGGTTGATATGATGTTGATTTCACATTGTGCCAACGTCATTCCAATGTTAAGACTTTTACTGTTGCGCAGTCGTGGCCCAACTACTAGAATGACGTTGAGTCAAAGTCATATTCTGACGTTGTGTCAACATATACCCATAACGTTTTACTAACATTAGACCAACGCAGCATTTAAATTGGTAACATGGTTGGTATTATGTCGGTCTGACATTGACCAACGTTCTTCCAACGTCAGGCTTTCACTGTAGGGTCAATGTTGGCCCGATGGCCAAAATGACGTCGAAGCGACCTTATATTTCGAACGTTGTGCCAGCATACACACTTTCGAGTTGGGCTAACATTGGACAAATGCAGTTTTCAAAGTGGAATAATGGTTGATGTGATGTTGATTTGACATTATGCCAACGTCCGACATTCACTGTTTGATACAGTGTTCGCCTGACGACCAACATGACGTTGAGCCAACGTCATATTCTGATGTTGTGTCAACATGCACGCATGACTTTTTACCAACATTGGGCCAACGCATCATTCAATGTGGTAACATGGTTCGTATAATGTCGGTCTGACATTGAACCAACGTCGGTCCAACGTCAGGCTTTCATTGTTGGGCCAATGTTGGCCCGGTGGCCAAAATGACGTCATCGCGACGTCAAATTTCGTAATGTTGTGCCAACACACACTTGCAATTTGGATTAACATTTTGAAAACCACAATATTCAGAGTGGAAATATGGTTGATGATGTTGGTTGACATTGTACCAATGTCAGTCCAACGTCAGACTTTCACTGTTGGGCCGATTTTGGCCCAACGGTTCATTAAAGTTTGAAAAAAAAATGGTTGATATAAAATTGGTCTGTCATTGTTCCAAAGTTAGTCAACCGTCAGGCTTTGCCTCTTGGGCCAATATTGGCCTAACCCAAGGCTATGCCAGCCCTGCCAACTGTAGCTTTCACTGCAGCCGTGCCAACCATTGCCAATATTAGCCCAATGTGGGTAGCCGATCAAGATCCACCTTTCATCAGTTACAAAAGTAAGATGGTTACCCAATGTTGTGCTAATGTTCCAAATGTAACTTACGGATTACGATCGTAGCGATAATCGCCTACGTTGGCACAATGTAGGCTGGCAAACCAATATCTACCTTAGATTATTTACAAAAGTAAGACAATGGCCCAATGTTGTTCCAACGTAAGCATATATACCGACTGCGCTCATGCCGACAAATCGCCAATGATGGCCCAACGTAGGACAGCCAACCAATATCAATTTTGCATCAATGACAAAAGCGAGATGGGTGGTTCAACGTTGTGCCGACGTTATCTTACCGGCTGTGCGAAGACAAAAATTGCCAACGTTGGCCCAACGTAGGTTTGCCAAATAATTTCCACCTTCCCTCGGGAACGAAAGTAAAACAATGGCCCACTCTTGTTCCAACGTTAGCTTACCGACTGCAACCGTGCCGACCATTGCCAATGTTATCCCAACGTAGGATTACCAACCAATATCCATTTTGCATCACCGACAAGGTGAGACGGTGGCCCAACGTTGCGCCAACGTTAGTTTACAAACTGCAACCGCACCGACTATCGCCATCGTTGGCCCAACGTAGGATACCCAACTATATCCACCGACTGCAAGTGGCGACCATAAAGACATTGGCAAACGTTGAGCCAACGTCATTTCACTGACCGCGACCATGGCGACCATAAAGACATTGGCCCAACATTGAGCCAACGTCATCTCACCAGCCGCGACCATGGCGACCATTGCTGACGTTGGCCCAACGGAAAATTGTTATCTGGGAATATGCCCCTGCTAATAATCCTTCTGTGTCCCCGCGTTCAATCCCCGATAATCATTACACCTTCGCACCGTGCCGTCCCGCTTACGCACAAGCACCGGGGTTGACGCCCAATCAGATTGAGAAGGCTGGATGACACCTGCTCTCTCTATCCTGTCAAGGAGTTGCTTCTCATCTGCAGCGAAGTTCAACGGAGTTCACCGCATTTTTTGTTTCACCGGCATCGCATCCCCTGTGTCTATCCGATGTTCAATAGGGGAGAAGTTGCCGAAATCGAATTCGTCAAAAGCGAACAACACCCTGGTAACGGAGCAGTAGATTCCGGAGCTGACTCCTATCTACTTCGGTGACTAATACCCCTTTCCCGCTGCCCGTCTCGGTGAACCACCGAGAAGTTCCCCGGTGAATTCACCGGGGAACCTCTCGGTGAAAGTATCAGTGCCGTCGTTTCACACTGCTCTCGGTGAAACTTTCCCCTAGACGGGTTTTCTGCTCGCAACGTGGGTGATCTTATGTACTTTAGTTTGTTGTGCATCTGCGATTTGGTTTTTTCGATCCCATGTTCAGCAAGTTTTCGGAGGAGGGACTCGTACGCGGTGCCAGCGTCAGCCGACGTCCCGCTCAGTTCAGCTCTCAGCTCTTCGTTCACTGCTGCCTCGCTACGTAATTGAAGTAACAATCTCTCTTCGTCTTTGGTCCACGCTCCAGCCATTTGCAATATTCCCTCAAATTTCAACAGTACAAAACGTCAACGGATTTCTCCTGCACACTGTAAACCCAGCACTTGACGAGAAAAGCACAAAATACGAAAAAATCAAGCAAGAGGCGGACTTTACGTATCACTATCAGACTTTACTGGAAGAGTTAAGAGCTAGACACTAGAGGAAGACGAAGAAGGAGGAAGCATCAAAGCGATCAAGTACATTGTAAACCTATATCAGCTTTGTATACACGGCGTGCTAATTAAACAATACAATGCACAGCACGATGGAAAACAATGCTGTCGCACTGTGAACGCCACATTGCACACGAAACGACATACTATGTAGTGTCGTGTGTATGTTTACAAACACGAATTACTAGTACCCTGTACGTGTGGATTTGGGAGGTCGAGTGCGCGCTAGCTAGCTGAAAACGTGTGCATGACCAGAAACAAGACATGACCTTTGACATAATCTGCATATTTTCCCCGGTGCTTCACCGAGACAACCTTTCACGCTGGGCGCTCTCGGTGAACCACCGGGTGATTTCCCGTTGAACTATCGGTGTTTACCCAGGACGCTTCTCGGGTAAAAATTGCCCAAAATTTCATCGGTGTTTTACCTAGGCTTCCCCTAGGTTTCAACCGAGTGACCTTTCACACTGCGGGGTTCCCCAGGTGCCCCCAGGTGCCCCCGGGGAAGATTTTCTTCAGCGGGAAAGGGGTATAAGTCGATAGATGATCGCTTGAAAAGGTCTTGCAGGTGAGCTGGAATTTCAACCACACCTTCCTCCTGAACTTCCCGCACCCCTACTTCATGGTCATTCTGTTGATCTCCCGTTAAGCTGGTCTCTGCAGCCACATAGGCTTCGCCTATCAAGCCATGGCCTCTACGATGCATCGCCCTATCCAGTGGCTTCATAATGAACACTTCTATGTGTTGTCCCCCTTCGTAATATGCATGGGGCACCATTGCCGTGAGCCCCGTACTGGTTCGAACAGGAAGGAATCTAACGGCCTATCCAACACCTCTTACTCTCCTAACTGTGTTAGGGGGGATGGCCACATGCTCACTGGTATAAAGCTTCGCTACTTTGTTAGGTCCCTTACTGGCACAGAACTCCAATGGAATATTCTCCCCATTCAAGGCTGGCTTCATGCCTCGAATGCTAATGTCAACCCCATACGGCGAAGAAAGCTCAGACCAAGGAGCATATCATCCTCTGTTGGGGCGACATACACATTTTCTACGCAAGGGCTTTGTCCCAGCATTCGCATATTGCGCCCTGCAGTGTTTAGGGTCATATTCCTAAGTTTAGGGGGTTGAGGATTCAAGTGTTGAAATATATGATCTGAGATAATCGTTACCTAAGCTGCGGTATCTACAATTGCCTTGACTGATGTACCGGCTACTGTCAAAGGTACGCTCAACATAGAGGCAGACCGCAATCTAAATTTATATAACACCACTTCTTCCCCCTCAGTGTCTATGGGGTCCGTAATGAAAATCTCATTTGGCTCCGGTGAGATGGCTCCCGGATTATCAGGCCCCTTGTCACCTCCACTAGGGTCTACAGAACTAGAATCCCCATGGGTGACCAAGCTCTGAGTCTGGTTGCCACTGCTCTCACCTACACCTAGATTTCCCACCACTAATTCCTCGGGGTTCGGACTCTCCCGCTTCCCTTCCCTCACTTCCCGTTCGATGAAGTTACCATGCAGTCAAACCGCTTGACGTGGCCTCCTCATTCTCGTGGTTATCGATAATTGGAGCTGCCTGATCTATGTTTTCTACGCACTCCATGAAGGCGCACAAATAACCTGGATGTTGCAAGTCCTCCTGTGACTTACCGCTTGCAGATGAGCGAGTCTGATTATCTATTCTCGGCTCCTGAGCTTGGACGATGGCATCCTTTTCCTCCCCAAGTGCCATATCCACTACTCTCTCTGACTCTGCCGGTAGTTGGCCAGCTCCATCTCGGGCCAGGGAGTGGCCTCCTCCTCTGGCCCGCTGTCGTTTATTTGCACCTCCTCGAGGAGTGCCTCGGTCTTACCCAACAAGGGACACTCTCGCTTAAAGTGGTAGCATGGGTTACGACGGGGGCAGCTGCGGACTGGGATGTCTGTCTCCGTGGAAACAGCTTGGCTAAGTTTGCGGACAACTGATCAACAGAGTCCTGGAGAGAAACCATCTTCCGCTCCAAACTTTTCACTCGATGCTCCACTGTCGACGTACGTCCCTCAGGCTTACGTGCCTTTCAGTCCCAGCTTTCCTACCAGGTTCCGGGCGTTGATATGGAAGCTTAGGGCAGGAGTCTATACAGCAGACATCCACCTCTGCAGGCGGGAAACTCTCCCAGTCTACCGAAGCACTGTGACCTCCTTACATTGCGATTGCCTTGCGAATTTTGATCTAATTTTAGCTCCGCATGCCGGGAGTGCACTAGCTAAGTTACTAGCTCTACTGCAGCTTCCACTGTCAAGGGTTTGAGATTCAGGGCAAACAAGCCTGGTTCCCGTTCACGGCAACCCTGACAAAACCTCAGAACAGCCTGACGTTGGACGAGAGGTTCCGGTACAACCGGAAATGCCTTGGTGGCGAGGGAGATTAATCGGTCCGACAGTCTAGAATGGTTTCCTCCTCCGACTGTTGGGCTCGGGAGAATTCCATCTGAACTACTTCAGGTGGATCCGTGGCCCCGAACCTTTTTCCCATGCGCATCACCAGCTCCTCATAGCTAGTACCGGGGTTCCTGTCAAGGAGTGCAGTGTAGTAGTCACTTTCTTGCCCCTTGAGACACCACCACATTTGGTTACATCTCTGCATGGGAGACTACCCACTCTCATCCACGAAAGCGGTGAACTTGACATAAAACGATTGCCAGTCCCCTTCCCCATCGAGTGAAATCGACTTGGGTAGGGATGGCCGCTTGGACCCGTCCTTATAGGTATCCCACCCACCCAGGCTCATATTCCGAAGTCTCGCCACTTCCCGGACGAGGAGTGTTGGTCATACGTCGGGATGGCACTGTAACTTGAGGGCGGAGGTGCGGGTTATTGTACCGCCGCTCCTAAACAACCTCGTTGTTTTTCCGACCCCCTTGACCTAGCAGATCGCCCTGGGTGGAGAGGGACCTCTGGGTTGAGAGGGGTCGCCCTTGTTGGCGTCCCCAACGATAGCTACCCTTCCCTCTACCTGTATGGGCGTCGCGCCAGGGGGTGGATAGTGATCAGATACAAAATGTAGGTATGGATGTTCACCTTCCCCTACTGTAGATGGCAGCCCTGCTGGGGCTAGAGGAGACTACTGCTAGAGGAGACTGTCTCCGGAAGTACTATTCAATACCAACTAAATCTACTCTAAGCCAGACCACTAATAAGCCTAACAAATTTTGAAAGCGGTACGGGTTGCACAAATACGATGCAATCCCGTACCAAAGACTATCGAGACAAAGATAGTACAACTAGATCAGAACAAAACGAGCACAATATGATAGGAATGCACCACAAAATGCACGTAACGGACGGAGGGTCAGCTGGCGTACCACAGACTGCTATGCTCCGCACTCACGATATGGCTGTCCGCTGTTCATTCACACTGCGCGGCGTTCATACACCGCTAGGCACGTACAGGGACAATGCTGCCGTAGATCTCGAATACTGTACAGAATGTGTTGGTACATTAGCATTCCGTACTCCGTTTGGTCCAAGACCAAGCGCTGCATGCAACGCTCCCACGAATAACGATGCAGTTAGCGACGGCGATCCGCGCTACAACACATACAGTGTATGTACATACTCGCAGTAAACTAGTGAGCGCTCAATACGAACGCTTTTAGCTACGGATCCAGCTAGCTAGTGCGTAGCGTGTGTATGCACTCAAAAGTGTAAACTGTAAGATAAACCAACTGCGGATCCTGCTCTTCTACGACCAAAGCTGACACTCCAAACAGAACTAGCTAGCGTTCCTAGATATAATTAGTACAAAAGCACCAACAAACCCACGCAAGACGCAAATGCAACCGAACACCAATCGACTCACAAAATGACTCACTCGGGCAACACTATTGTTGTTATTTTATTCGTTTTTCTTTGTTTCTTTTTCCTTTTCTTCGTCCCCGAACCGCTCCCCAGACGTTAGCTGGGTGGGCACGTCACATAAAACAGCAACCACACACACTCAACAAACCCAGAAACAAATCTAGGACTACAAAAGTACAAGTAGATTAGAATTTAACACTACAGTAACGTCGACCAGCTAGAGTAGTACAGTGAACTAGGACGGTCTAACAGTTCCAACGTCAATCTATCTCTGTGACCCTAGGTCGAATGTTAGACGTCGATTTGACAAATAATACAATGTGACACTAAGTTAACAGTAACACGAGATCGCGATTAAAATACCGTTCCAATCACTCACTCGCGACGTCGCACAAAACACAACGATGACAACGATCAACACGCAAGTTCGCACAAAATCGTTCACTTTAGATTCCCCGCCGGTCGATCGCCCCTTTCAGCGCCCTGAGACAACCCCGTCTCCCTGCAGTCAGCGCCAACCCGGTCCGCGAACCGACAACCAATATAATTAAAACACAGTGCAACGCATAATGCGCGAGCATTTTACGCGGCCTTTGCCCTGCGACCTTCCTCGCAGTCAAACCGATACGGTTGATTTAAAATCGGCAAAATCCGTACTAAATGGCTGGAAAATCCTGGCGACTACGCCATTAAAGTGGGAGTTATACCTACTTTACGGAAATTTATACTTACTGACTACGCCAATGGCCTGATGCGCCTGATGCCCACGGATTTTCCAGGAGTTCGGGAGTGTACATCCGTGGAAAACCTCAGTCCAGTCATCAAGCGGGGGTCATATGTCATGAGGGGTCAGTAGTCACCTGACGGGGTCGGTGTTGTCAGTAATGTGACCGTGCAGTCAGGTTAAAGTCGCAGTCCGGGTCTGGTTAAGGTCGGTCGGAGAGAAGAGGAGAGTCAAAGCTGACTCTCTTAAAACCCAATCCCACTACAGTGCTAGTAGACAGTCCTTCTCTACTTGGCCCTCGTTCTAAAAACTGAACTAGTAGAGTAGAGCAACTCTATGTTTAATTAGATTACCGCGCTTGTTTAGTGGATTTGTAATCCTTATCCTCCAAAATCTTATCGGTCTCGTCGTCCTAGACAAAACTGGGTTCCATTTTAAAGTGCGACTACAAACTTCGCAGGCCGAATGTTGCGTGATAGGTAAGTAGGCCTACTACGTTGTTTACGTATAGCTTCCAGGCGAGGCAGGCCTATCTAAAGCGTAGGCACGCCGCGCCGTCTACAGACTCTCACGTATGGGGGGAGGGGGGAGGAAGACGAGATTATATCGATCGAGACTGCCGTTATCGAAAGTAATCGTTTGCTCGTCACAATTACCATAGTCCCACACCCTTTTGTTGGTGTAATTGTTAAGATTTCAACCACAAGGGGGCGACAGACATGGAAAAATATATTCATTTGACCGCACTCTTAAAATATTGGGTAAATTTAGTTGGGTAATTGTTGGTTGTTAAAAAAGAAAAATCATCATTCTGGGCAATTAGGTGATTAAACCAACATCGGGCAATTATTCTTACTTAAATATTTGGCGAATATTTACCAACAGAATTGTTGTGTAAGTGCCGCATTCCCTTTGCGTGTTGGGTAATTTTTGTTGGGCACCTGATACTTGGGTAGAAATTTGCCTTATAGAATTTACCAACATTATTTTGCACATTAAGCCTGGGTATTTCTTACCAGTACTTGGGTAAGTTCCTTGCTAAGTTGGTAAATTTTCATGGACAAGTAAAAAGGTCTGTGCATGTATGCGTGTATATGTGTATGTATGTGACGGTGTGTGTGTGTGTGTGTGTGTGTGTGGTATAGGCCTACGTATGGAAGGATGGCCGAACATTACGATTTTGTAGGAGGTACCAAGAATTACTATAGGGTGTTCTCCGTTTTAGGAATGGGAAGGGGGGGGGGGGGCAGCACAGACACGGCATTGTCTATATATACAGTATATATATATATATATATATATATATATATATATTAAAGCAAGAGCTACATTGTGTACGTATTTTGACATAATTTTCTTACGTTTCCCTTTATTCCGTCAACACCGGAGGGGTTAAAAAAACGTTGTGGGAGTATTCTGTCTGTGGGAGCAACCTACAGAATACTCCTGCAACATTGCTAGTTTGTGTTTTGTGTGTGTGTGTGTGTGTACGTGCGGTGTGTGTCGGTTTGTGTGCAAATAGTTAAATATGACACAATTTGAAACCCATATACCTGACTGGATTTGCCTTCCAATTCATTCCAGATTAAAACTCAGTAACTAAAACATTGAAATTTTGATACCAGTTGATACCAGTTGGTTTCTGTTGGTTTCTACTGTTTGTTTGTTTGTTTGTTTTTTTTTGCTCATGACTACTCATAAGCTATTCAAATTCTCTTCGTGAAAAAGACAAAATATTGTTAAATTTAATGTTTTTTTTTAACGATTTCAAGAAACTCTGAAATGCCTGAATGTACAAGAAATTTATTGAATGTTATTGCCGTGACCGTTGATGAGGTATTTTCATATCTTTATAATAGAAGTGTAATCTACATGGTAACCATGTCTTAAAGCATTACAACTAAATGGCCCTATTATGTGAATGAAATATCCCTGGTACTAACTAGGTCTAGGATGTAGGCTAAGCCTATATGTACTTGTAGGTATAGGCTGTACGACTAGCTGTAGGATTATGATAGGTTAGATATGAACAATGTCTTGACAAACACATGAAGAGTTTGTTTGCAAAAACCGATAAGTCCATTTTTGAAGATTTTGAAGTACGGTCTCTGTCATAAAGTACAAAATAATACCTTTTAAATGATATATTGGTCACTGCATATAAAGGTATATTTTTGAAGTTATGGTCAAAAGAAGCAAAAATTTTCTTATTATCCCCTTTGTTTTTCTTGACCTTTAATCGCAAATATCTCCATTTGACAAATATGGACTTATCGGTTTTTGCAAACAAACTCTTCACATGTTCTGGTAAACACCCATACATCAAATAATTCAACACAAACTTGATTTTGTCAACAATATCTAATTAGGTCAAATTGGTTGGGCAAATGATTACCCAACTCAAAATATAAGCAATGGTTTGTAAATTGCATAGTTGGGTAAAGTGATCTGATTGGTCAAGAGCTGATGGGCAATGTAATTTGCCCAACCACATGACAAACTCATTACCCAACATCAGTTGGGCAGATTTTAACCAATAGTTGTGTGGACAGTATGTTGCCCAGTGTTGATTAAAAGTTGGGCATTTTCTTTTTTGCCCAACTATTTTAAAAGTACGAGTGCAGTTGGTGAAAAAGAACGAGCTGGTAAAATATAACATTTACGATCCTCGCAAAAAGTATCATGTGACGAGCTGTCGACCAATCACATCCTAGTAACTGTATTGGCCATCTTTATGTAGTACTAGTTTCTCCGTTCAGCGAGAGAGAAAAAAAGGGGGAGAAAGACAGATAGGAGTCAGAAAAGCTCCGTAAAATGTCGATCTATGAAACCTTTCCAACACTTGTAAGGTAGTGAAAGGTATTTTTACCCGTTGTAAAGTACAAAACCAAAGGCCAAACTTAAGTTCCCGCCAGGGAGTTCCACTACATCCGTCTCCTCGCCGTCTGGATCAATTGACATCTGAGTGAGCTTGGTGTTGTGCATCATGTAAAGCGTCCTTGGTGACTGAGTTATAGCGATTGCATATACTTCGCCTGGAAATGAATCGAAGTGATCAACAAGCAATAATATTTAATTTAATCATAATTCTATTAAGTCTTTGTGACCGTTATATAGCCATGTTGATGGTTTCAATGCATTCATCATAATTGTTTATTTTGTTTAATATTTCAGATCATTTATCAAATTTCTGCATTGAATACGCACAAATGACATACAGTCACTTTTTCCATTGATGAAAAGCAATGAGACGTACAAGTAGCACATCTGAACACATATTACATATATAGTAGTCTGAATATAGCATGGAAGGGAATGTCGATTTCAGCCTATTCAAGATAAGGCAAGACGGTGGTTTGACGTATTTATGTTTTGGTTGAATTGGAACGCAGAATGCTCTATGATAGTCATAACCAAATTATTTGATGAGGCAGCACCCTGAAAAAAAAGAGAAACACATTAACTGTGTTATTTTGGAATTAGACAAACCACTAAACCTCCCCCTTCCTTCGCGGAGGTGAATATCAAATGTTTGTGACTGAGACTAACACAAACACCAGCACCCACACTCGCACATTTATATAGACCCAACACACACACACACACACACACGCACGCACACACACACACACACACAAACTCTACCGTGTCCACACGCACATACACACATGCACGCACACAAACATGCGAAAATACACACACCCAAACACACACGCTCGTTATCACAAAACCATGCACAATCCAAACCCGCTACGTATACACATTGCGATCTCTGGGATATGCAGCCTTTTCTCAATTTCGTCTGTAATTTTGCTGTTAAAAAATGGCGATGAACCCTGATCAATTCAATTTTATTCCTTTTGGTGATTTTTAGATGAACCAAAAGTAAGTACGGATTTTCACACAATCACGGATTTAAATGAAAGATTTTCGGATGTTACAGACAATCTCAGTTTGTTACAGATTAATTCCAGAAGTTTAAATCGAAATTTTGAGTACGTACAAAATCTTGTTAGTACCATGAAATCACAGTTTTCTGTAATTGGTATTAGTGAAACTTGGTAACATGCAGAGTCTCCTCCTTTCTTCAATCTACCAAATTATCATAAGATCAGAGCCGACCAAAAAGGAAGAAGAGGAGAAAGGGTTGCATTTTATGTTGCAATATCCACTTGCAGTTTAAAGTACGACATGATATAGTTTTGGAAGAATGTGAGATATTATTTATTGAGTAGAATAACAGTTACTCTTGAATAACAAATGCCATAATTGGAACATTATATAGGCCACCGAATACACAATTTGATAGATTTATAGAAAATTTTGAGACGTGTCTGAGTAATCACTCAAACGAAAATAAGCAAATTTATTTTATAGGTGATTGCAATCTTAATTTTCTTCTTGATAAAAAAAAAGATTCTGATGGATTTATTCATTTGATGTATTCATATGAATTTTCTTCTCGCATAAAAAACCTACTAGAGTCTATGAGAATTCTGCAACTTGGATCGACGATATTTTTTCCAATATTGACAGTAGTAATATCATTGGAGGTTTAATGCGTTGAGAAGTATTTGACCACACTCCTATATTCATCATTCATAAGATGAATACATCTTATTCAAAACCGATTAATATTTCAATGTATCGTAAAGAAACTCAGAGGAATATCGAAAAATTTACACAAGATTTATTTTCAGGAGATTCAAATGATGTATTTAATGAGAATAATGCGAATATTGCTTATTAAAATTTTAATAATAAGCTTCAGATTTATTATGAAAAAAGAACCTTTCTATTAGTAAAATCAAAAGCTAACTCCAGAAAACTCAAGAATTCATGGATAACGAAAGCAATTATGAAATCAATTAAGGTGATGATTCAGTTATGTAAATCTTATTTGAAAAATCCAACGATTGTATCGCATGCAAGTTATATAAAATATCGTAATAAATCGACAAGTATAATTCGTGAGTCCCGTAAGCTTTATCATTCTCAACGTCTAGCCAAAGTATCCTCTATTTCCAGCGCCTGATTAAAGAAATTCTTGCAGAAAAAAAACAACAAAAACAAAAACAAAAACAGATCCCTTGCCTAAGGACGGGCTCACTTTACATGGAAATAGAATTTCTGATTATGCTTCCTCATTCAACTCCTTCTTCGGTAATATTGGTCCAAAACTAGCAAGTAAAATCCCAAGCACCCATAATGTTTGTTTCTTAGATTTTCTTTCAGAACGACCAGAAGGGTCTCTTTTTTAACTCCTATGAATCTTGTTGAAATTATTAATATTACCATGGCATTAAATTCGAGTAAATCTCAAGGTAATTATAGAAGAAGTTCTTCGTTGCTTAGTAGATTATATATTTCATAGGAGATCTTTATGTCATATTAAACATGTATTCAATCTCTCTATTTCTTCGGGTAGGCTTATATGCCCAGATGTATTAGAAATAGCAAAAGTTATACCAATTCATTAGAAAGATGATTCACATGATATAAGTAATTACCGTCCAATATCTATACTCTCCATTTTATCCAAAATACTTGAGAAAATGATTTACAAAAGGTCATATAATTTCTTGAAAACACACAAAGTATTGGATTTGAATTAATATGGTTTTAGGAAAAAATCATTCTACCAATTTAGCTTTATTGCACATTTCTGATGAAATTTCAAATGCTGTGTCGAATAAAGAAAATGTGATTGGTATCTTTTTGGATCTGAGTAAGGCGTTTGAAACGCTAAACCATGCGATTTTGATTTTTAAACTCCGTTCATACGTGGTAATGCGCTGTCATGGTTTCAATGACAGCGCATTAAAAATCGGTAGTTGTGCATGTCTGCACAACTACCGATTACATGTGGTGTACCACAAGGATCTGTATTGGGACCCACTCTGTTCTTAAAGGGTATGTACAGTTCTGGTCGAGGTGAGAATTTTGCTTTTAACGTTTTGCGAGATATTCAGAAAGCACTCTATGAGATGTCAAAGATCATGCAATTCTAAGGGGTATCAAAAGTTTATTTGATGAAAATCGGTTTTGAAATGGCTGAGATATCCAAAAACAAGGTGAAACAAAGAGATCCTAATAAAGGTGGGGCATGTCGCCTTTTATTATTATCACTTTTTTGGATATCTCAGCCATTTGAACACCAATTTTCATCAAATAAACGTTGAATCCTTTTTGAAATTACATGCTCTTTCATATTTCATGAGATGTTTCTCACTATCTCACCTAAGAATGTTCAAAACATGAATCCCCACCTCAACCAGTACTGTACAGTCCCTTTAATTTATATCAACGATTTGCCACAATCCACAGATTACTTCAGTTTTCGATTATTTGCGGATGATTCGAGTTTATTTCATTCTTTTTCATCTGGAACTAAGAATATTAACTTAAAGGAAGTTGAACATAATTTCTTAGACGTTATGAAATGGTGTAATGCTAACAAATTAACAATCAACACGTCCAAAACAAAGTATATAGTTTTTAAAAGTAAACGTAGACATGTGGAGATAAATGGAAATATTATGGTACGCACAGACATTATAGAGCAGGTACATTCGACTTTCTTTCTGGGAGTTAATATAGACGAAAACTTATCGTGGCGAAAACATATTGAGTGTGTCTCTTCCTCAATGAGGAAAACAATTGGAATCATATTTAGAATTAGACAACTTGTGCCTAGACAAATCTTACAATTATTATACAACACTCTTATCCTTCCGCGTATGTGTTATGGACTAGAAGTTTGGGGATGTACATACCACTCATATCTTCAATCTATATTTTTGTTACAAAAGAAATTAGTGCGTGCAATCTGTTTCAAAGGACCTAGGGAGCATACTGGCCCTTTATTTCATCGTTTACAAATGCTAGATGTTTACAGACTATACCAATTTGTAATTGGAACTGTAATGTTTGACCTAATCCATCATACTTTACCGCATAATATCTCTGATTATTGTTTTGAAATTGACCATAAGCATGATACAAGGTTTAAAAATAATATGAATTATAAATCAATAAGAATCAGATCTGAAACAGGTAAACACGCTTTATCATATGCAGGCAGTAAAATTTGGAGAGGATTTCCTCATTATGTCAAAAAGATAAACACCCGTAATGCTTTTCGGATATCATTGCGAAAATATCTGTTATCAATATAACAATGATCCCCTATGAAAACATGTAAATAATCATGTATATATAACAATTCTTCTGTAAATATTGTAAATACGTTATATTATATTATAATCTATATCATTGAAAGGACTGGCCTCGACTAGCCTGCACGCTATTGCCAGTTCTTTTTTGCCAAACTATAACTATTAATTGTTGTGACTTTGTTGACGATGTTTGCTTGTTTGTTTGGTAAATAAATCTCATTTCATTTCATTTTCAATATTATCTTTCAAAAAGGAAACAATATGTAAGATTTAATGGTACAGAATCGTGTTTTCTCCCAATTACTAGCGGAGTTCCACAAGGCCCCCTTCTCTCTCTCTTATGTGTAAATGGCATATCTAATGCGTCACCTTTATTATCATTCAGTTTATTTGCTGATGACACGAATATATTTTATTCACATACTAATTTGGAAATATTAGTTAATACAGCAAATTGGATTTTTCTCGATTGGTTGTTTTTAGTTTTTGGCGCGTTATATCATATTGATTTGAAATTTATTCATAAATTAGTCCTGGATTGATATCCGCAACCTTCTGAACGGTCTTGTGTCTAATAAAACGCAGTGTACGGACACAGTTATAATTGCTACGATATACTTTATGTTTTCCACCGCAATGTCATATGACATGATTCGTGTCCATACATAATACGCACACATTATTATCATATTTCTATTTGAACATTTATATACACAGATTTGTTTTCTCTCAAATAGCATTAACAATGATAAAGCAACAAATCTGTCCATATGCACTTGCACCCTAACCCATCATTGCACTGATGCATTTTGTAGCTACCCTATTCGGTTACATAATTTGATATGTATCAAATGATTTGTAAAGAAATATAAGCCATATGCTTTTCCTGAGGCCGCCATCAAACTCAAGATTCAGCTTAAGATGACGGTCTCCTGTATTTTGTAAATATTAACTCGATTTAACAATGAATGATTTTCCAATTGTTTTGGTATGATTATAATTCACCTATACAATATTACATTATTGATACATTATGACTGTATTTCCGTTCATCTTGTGATGGATATATTATGTGCTGGAAAATTGTTTGTTATGTTGTATAATTATACTTTGTGAAAAATGCAAAAATGAATCAAATCAAATCAAATTAAATCATAATCACTGTACGTGGTGTACTCTTTCACACAGACTTTGAAGTAGTGATGTGCATGGTTATATTCTAATATATATATATATATATATATATATATATCTTATATTCTAATAATAAGTTGAAAATAATGTGAAAATAGATCTAATCCAAGAAAAAACTGTTTATAAAATTATTTCTTTATCATTTCACTTTTGCTATGACTTCACAGACCTGGGATGGGGAGTAGAATTAAGCTACCCCCCCCCCCCAAAAAAAAAAAAAAATTACGTCATCAAAGCAAAAATAGGAAAAACCAATAAAATCAATTAGGCTGATACATGTTTGAAATGTTAAAATAAATATTTGGAAACATAACTACATCATTTGCGATCACATTCCCCCTTTTCCACTCCACCCCCCCCCCCAAAGAAGTTTTTAGTGTGTAAAATCATAATGGAACAAATAACCCCATCTCGATCGACTGGCTGAACTAATCCCATTAAAAATAATTACAAGTTGTATTTCGAAGTTCAGTAATTTGCAGAAGTGATTCCTCTGCTTTGAGTTAGTCTAAAACAAGTTTCTTTTTGAATAGCAATGCGTTATGTAGAAACAATTTCATTTTCTTTTCTTTTTTTTAAACAGAAATTAACTTCAGGTAGGCGCCAAAAGAATATTAAAGTAGGACACGCGTGCTACTTTATGTGACAAACCATGCCCGTATAGCGTATAGCGAATAGCCAAATAGCGAATAGCGAATACCGTATACTGTATACTTCTACGTGAACCCAGCCTAATGACCCTGTCCTACCTTTCCGGGCAAGCCTCGCCCGTGATTTGCGGAGAGGAATTTTTGCAGCCCGGAGATCCCCGCAGATGGCCCCTACATGACTTTATCCTACACGTCTCTCGCCCGTATATGCCCGGAGGTGCGCACGCAATTCCTGTTAAAAGCCCCTGTCACACATTGCCGGATAGGCTCACAGTAAAAGAAACGGGTGAGATTTTGCTCATCCATTATTCAAATCGTCACTCCGGTGGACAAAGTGTAAATTTTCCGTTTTAGAGGAGCGTACATACACGGTCTAACGGCCGAACAAAACGCACCTTGGGCGATTGTGTACAGGATAGTGAAACGCGCGCAAACGCATGATAAACGAATAAGAACCACATGCCCACAGGACAGAACGCAAGGGGAACAAGTGATCCATGAGACGTACATCAAACGTCAGAGAACCCTGCGTACGCGTTTGATGTTCTGTACATAGCCGTTCCATCTGTTCCATTTCTTACAGCAACGGACTCTACAGAGGTCTAATGGATGGAAACGCGTGGAAAACGACAAAGTACAGTACAGATACAACAGAAAACATACAACTATCGGACAAGGGTCAGATCGTGCTATCCATTTTTGGCGCGAAAAGAAAAACAAAACAAAAAAAAAACTTTGCCGCTCGGACTACAATCACAGGAAGATAATCGTCCATCCAAAGAAAAAAAAAAAAGGACATGAAAAGCATTTTAACGGATGTCAACGGATGCCAAAAATCAACATTCGTTTTTAATGCGTTTGCCATCTCCGGCAAAGTGTGACAGGGGCTTTACCCGCAGCGGCCATGTAAATATGCCGTGTCACATCTTTCCATGCAAGTCACGCGGGCTTGTTGCGTGTGGGTATTTCCCAGCATACAGGACAATATCTGGGGGCGAACAAGGATTTGAGTGAGTTTTGCATGCGTCTTACCTACTGGACGCATGCTACTTAAGTTCTACTTGCGGGTATTCTGTCTGACCTGTGCGCCAGGCGCGCGCAGACAACCAGTGAATTAATTCCTCTGAAGGACTGTTTTGGAGAGGTCTCAGAATTTATGTCATTATCCTGGCCGCAGCCGACTGTCAACTAACTAGCAGAATGGCAGTAACTGACCCTCAGCTTGCTCGGATATTTCGCTCCACGCCTGAAGAACTGACCACGTGCACGCGGTTGTTTGTCAGTATCGACACCGTTCCTTGCCAGTAAAAAACAAACAAACAAACAAACAAACAAACCCGCGTATTATGCTTGTAGACTGTCGTCTGCGTGGACCTCTGCTGACCATCTCCGCGACTCATCCGGAGCAAGTTTTGAGCATGCTCAAAACTTGGCTGCTGGTAAATCGGACTTGCGTGCGCAACTACGGGCGGCTACATGCTAGCAGGGAGGTGGCACCTCCCTGATGCTAGGTACTGTCACTGTGCAGGCCATCTGGGGGGACCTTCAGGTAGCAAACAGGCTCGCCCGGAAGCGCCTTTCTTTTTTCGTAACTAAGCGAGTGATTATCTCATGAATATGCATTTAATTAACTCAGCGCACCTGCAACTACACGCTGTCCTACGGAGGCACATAGAAACGTGTGTGTGCGTGTGTGTGTGTGCGTGTGTGTGTAAACATACTTCAGTCCTTTGAGAACTGTAACCCTTAACTTCTCAGTCAAAGAAGAGATCCAAAGCTGCTTCAAATAAAAGGGTATTGAGGGCAGACTTGAAACATCAACATAATTACCCATTTTCGAAATTTTTTAAAATTGAATTTGAAAAGTATTGCTTTTTCATTTTTTTTGAGGAGGGTGATATAGATCCCATCGAGTTGGTCCATAAAAGGAGACAACGGGATGTATGGACTAGAGATTATAACAGAGGGACTTATTGAAAAGCATGAGCAGTGCTTTTGAGAGTATGCTCTTCGAAGAAAAACATAAAATCCTCCAAATTACACGAATTGAATATTGTTTTTGCAGTAATTGAGAAATATCGAAGGAAAGAGAGAGACCTACAATGACCAACAAAAGAAATTGTGCTCTTTTTGAAATATCATCTGACTATACATTACCATGCGTGTATGGTTAAAAAAAAAAGTATATTATACTGCATATAGTTAAGACTAGCCTTTCCTGAAAAAAAAAGACACTACTTTTCCCAATTGATATACGGAGACATCTTCAATATGTGACGCAGTTCAGCTTTATAAACAAAGATAATAACCGAATCTAAAATATTACATAGTGCTGTCTTCAAATCATCTGGGTTGCTCTTTGTTCTCAGCTTGCGTTTGAAAAGTAAACATATTAAAGGGAAGAAAAGTCTATCATATTTGGCTACAGGCGGTTATACATCCAGGATATCGGATGGGTAATATTTTCTTTTCAAGCAATGTCTTGCTGCGTATTAGTGTACTCTACTGTTGGTTTGTATTTTGAACGAAGGAGCAAAATTAACTTGTTTCATGAAACAAAACAATTCATACAATCTGTATGGTAGTACAAGGGTAGAATAAAGTGTTAACCAAACATTGATTCGAAAATATTTCTTCAGTTTATATATTTTGCCTGTAGTTTGCGACAGCAGCTTAGACTAACTCGTCAGTGAGTTTTCGAAATGAAATTTTCATCGAAGTAGTCATTTTATGCATTGAGCTTGTTAAAATAAGGAATCATTCCTGTTCAACGAACTTGAAATATAAAGAGCTGTATAACAGTAAAGTTCATTTTACCACAGTTGAAGTGACTACTAAAACTTGTTACCATCCTCCAAATTAGCCACTGACTCCACATCTCTGTTGATAATATCAAGGGAAAAGGTGCTGTGGGTTTCTCGCCAAAGAAAATACGTATGTTTGTAAATATCAATGCATGATATAAACAGTATAATAGTGCATCTGTAAGCAAAAGGAATCGACGAGGGAAAACCACATCGACACGATTAAAGCAATGTTTAACATTGTCAAGATAATAAAGTCTGCGTGGGATTTATCCCCTAAACCTCTCCGTTAAGAATCCGTTTACGTCCATACTGTCAAAATCTATGCAACTGGTTAGCGTTATCATATGCGTCGAAGGCCCTTGCAATTCCCAGGTAGTTTGCTATGAAGTGAGGGCGCATGAATCGTTAATTGATTAGGATGTTGATAAGATAACGAGATTAATGTTAAAGTCAGCCATTCACTTTAACGCATTTCCATAAATCAAATTTCGAACACTTTCATTAATGTTATCAAAGTTACAGCTTGGTGATTTGTGAATTTCATCTGACGAAATGTAACAGCCTTCTGATCAAGACAATCTTATAGATAAGCTTGAATTTCATCATTACATTGTAATTTATTTTACCCGATGATTACAGATGAATAATTTGCAGAATTTTGTATATTGTACCCCATAGACAAGAAAATAAATCACCCATATTAGTTTTTGGTTTATTCACAGTTAAAGATAAAGATATATTAATAAGTTGATTGTTTGAAAATTGATATTGATATAAGATATGTTATATGATTTTTTTTTCTACTTTATAGGGCCTAATGTTGGCAAAAAAGATGCCACTCTTATGTCTGGTATGTCATTTTGAATGCTGTTTATGTAATTGTATATTTTTGCTTTGTAAAAGGCATGTGAACAAAACAAATTTCCATGATATGGACAATAAATGACTGAAATGAAATGAAATGAAATTAAATTCAGTTTTTGAGCATGTAACCTTGAGTTTGGAGTGATATGCTGTCGCTGTAGTATGTGGATGTGCAAGGTTTGTTGTTCATTATTGTTGAAAAGTGTGTTACCATGGAAGGGGCATCTCTAATAGAAATTAGTTTATGAATATTTGATTTGAAATTTGGAGTATGTAACTTTCATAGAATGCAGATGTCTAAATGACTATATGTTGAATAATGTACTGTTTAGGTGACAGCGTTATTTCAAAAAAAAAAAATGAAAGTTATGTAAAAAATGTTGATTTGAATAGTAAACCCTCTCAGTTATGAACTTTTCATTTTACATTAGGCATAAATTATGTCATCACTGTGATCAGTGGTGATATGTGGGTATTTACAGTTTTAGATCTGCCAGGGATGGATAGTGTATTACTGTGGTGGCATTATTTCCCTGTAAGGGGCGAAGAGATATGGATTGCACATGTTCCCTCGATCTATAAACTGTATTTGGCTAGTCGTTCAGCGCACGCGACTGTTATAGCAGATTGGATGTGCGGATTAGGCCTATCTTCTGTCGTTGCCTGAGGGTCGTAACCATGGTGGTAATATATACACACACACATATATATAATTATATGTGACCGTGCACCTCAAAACGAACATAAAGTCGCACACACTGATTTTGCGTGAGGACTGGAAATAAGTGAAATGGGTCAACCTAACCGAACTTGACTTTTTCATATTTTCTGAAAGAGCGGGTCTCCTTTTACATTATGCTAAAATTTGGTACATTAAAGCGGGCAGGAAAGTGTGTTTTTTTAGGAGTTTATCTCGAACATTTTTGGTAGAATAGTGTGGTTAGGTGTGTCTTTAGAATCCCTTTTTCATTTCTGAAAAACCTTGTCCACACTCTTCACTTTCAACTCTAATAACTTTTGAAAGGATAGTGCAACTGCTTTGAAAGTTGGCATTAATTATGGGCAGAATGTGTTAATGAGGCATGCTTAATTTCAGTTTAATCTGATAATTTCTTCATTGTTGTTACTCTGGTGGTTTACTTCCTGTTTTTGTCCCATTCATCGCACAGCCAGCACGGCTTGGTAAAGATTAAGCGCTTGAATAGACACTGTACTTCAGAGCCTCTTTTCTCAGTTCACACTTTTCCTGAGTTTGTGCTTTCTTTCCAATATTTAGATAGGTTAGGAGAGGCCATTTGATTTGAGTTATACATCATTTTAAAGCTTAAAGTCTTTCAGAATATGGTCTTAACTAAAAATTCATGTCAGGCGACTTTGTGTTTGTTTTGAGGTGCAGGGTCACATATACATATTTTTATGTGTGTCAGAATTTTGAACAATGTACAACTGAGAAAAAAAAACCAACACCACATTTTAAAAGTAGGAATTACTCAAAAACCGTTTATCTTACCTGAAAGAAGATAATTCAAGCTTTAAAGATAATAAAAAGTTTTGGTACCTCAAAAGTTTCCCTGAATTTCCTCGTCTTGGTTTGTGTTTCAGGTTAAAGTATGTTGTCTGTGAGAATTACTCGCCCCAAAGTGCTCTCATGTCTTAGTAATCATGCAATAATGGTTTCGTACAAGAGCCGTCGTGGTACCGCGGCGAAAATTATAGTTCAATGTATAGCGTAATGGGGCTTCGCATTGTAGCATTTAGGATCATGAAAGAATTAGTATCGCGGGTAACAGTCAGTTTAAAATCCAAAAATTTCTTCAATTTGAAGACTTACCAATTAAGTTGAAGTATTGAAAACAGGCTTCGGACAACGTTTGGTTCTGCCAATAGTCCCTTTCTGTTCGAATTGATGACTGAATGTGACTCGGTCGAGAGGACCTTGGGAGAGCTACATACACTGAATACTACGGCCAGCGCATGCGCACACAAACATCTTATCCGTTCATGGATTTGAAATCTGTTTGCATGCATGTGATGTGTTCTCATGCACTGGCTGATTTCGTAATCACGAAGTAAAGATTCACGTCCTGAATTTGTTATCTAAAGTCTACGATGCAAAATGTGCTTATAACGAACACGGTCACAGCTGAATATGACAAAGAATCGACAAAAAAAAAGAAAAAAAGAATGGGTTCCGTTATCGAAATACAAAGAAGGGCAAGAGGAAATCACTCTGCGTTTGCTCCTTATGTTACACAGTGTTACCGAGGAGAATTTGTGATATTATATTAGTCAGAAATGATATAAGGTTTGTTACTCAAAAGTTTCGTCATAACAAAACACAGTAAGTCAATATAACTTAGATGGATGTGGATGTTTGTTTTTTTTTTTTTCATTTTCGGAATAACAAACGTTTGGAATAATGAATCCAGGTAATAACGGACATTCGGAGTAACGAATCTTTGGAAGAGCGAACGTATCAAAGTGCGACCTCAAACCTATTACTAAACCATCACGTTTTTTTAACATGTGTTTTCAAACTAAGCACAAGAGCAAAAACAACTTGACGATCTCTTTGTCTATTAAATATCAAATTTAAAAACAAGACAAAATTGCAAATCAACATTGCTTTTCATTGACGAGTATAAAAAACACCATGTAATGATAAACGGAGAATTTGCGTGTTTTTATCAGACAGTAATTGTATACTGCATTATTTTTCTTCGCTTATGAGGAAATTTCGATGAATAAAAAGTAAACAAACATAAAAGTTCCTCCAGAGGAATTCGGTATAACGGGAGTGCACTGGCAATTCTATTCTCTGTGTGTTGGAGCTCGATCCCTTCTCCGTTACTTCTCATGTTCATTCAACTGCTTCCACGTTCTTTCGAAACTTTTACGTTACCTCTTGACACATACCCATTACAGACTTTTTTCGCCATTCAATCCTTTTCGTGTCAATATATTCCGAATGTGACTGCGTAGCACTTTTCGGATTTGTTTTGTTTTTGTTTTGTTTTTTGGTCGCAGCATGAGAGAGAAAAATCATTGAGAAGAGAAGAATAAGAATGCATATGAGGCATAGAATATTATGACAATTACAGCGAACGTCCGTGATGGAGGCCAAAACTGGACAATTGCTGGATTTCTGTTTGCGATGGCAGCTAACCTACTCAAAAGATATACACGGGGAGCATCTGTCACTAAAAAATGGCACTGTTCCTCTATCTCCTACTACGTAATCTATGGAATTTTTCCACCAACGAACATCCGTGAGCAAAACGATTTCCTTTTGTTATTGCAGGTAAATTGAACGTTGAACGTTATTCACTTTTGAATATGAGAGATTCAGTGATTTGATGATTTTCTATAGTAACATTAACTTATCGTACAATGATATAATTGCAATTATCAGAAATTTCCTTTCTCGGACCGAACGTCCATGAGCGAAACTTTCAGAACCTATAACAGTGCAGGTTGTCTCCAAAACCTCACTAGAAAGAAATTTAAATGCACAGAAATTACAGATTACGCAAAATTCCTGTTTCCTATAACTTGGTTTTCAGTGTTTAGCTGTATTTAGATAATAAGAGGGAATACAAGCGTAAAATTGCAAGTAAATTTTGAGCAGTTTGTTCATCTATGATGATCACATACACCCTTAAAAATTCTGAAACTGCTGGTCTAAGCTCATTTTTTACTTTGTAAAACTTTACTTCTCGTTATTTGAGCTGAAAGTTTTAAAGAATAAAGGACAATTTCGAGACAAGTTATCCCTATTGGGCGGATTGTATACATCACGGACGTTCGCTGAAATTGTCACGGATGTTCGTTCTACCACTAGGGTCATGTTCCAGGACAGATAGCTAATCAACAGAGAGTACGTAGTCTTCCTAACTATTTCAAAATGTTTACAAGGAATTTCCAATGCAAATCATTAGAATTCTGACTTCCTTTCAACATATAAATTGCTCAGAGAGGGAGTAGGAGGTGGATTTTCTGAGAAAATACACACTTTTTGCTTGGTTTTCGGTGAATCGTATAGTCCAAACAAGGCAAGTGCCAAATTGTGTCTCGCCCATTCGCGTAGAAGGAATTAATATTTCTTATAACTCCCAGAAGTTAATTGACCTGCTTATGACCTTTGACCTTGTGACGACCTTCAACACCCCAAGGGGCATTTACCATCCAAGTTTGGTCACAAACGGACAAAGGGATCAAAAGTAATGAGCCATAAACGAAACGCGCCATAAAAACTTAACATTGGGCCCTAAAAATTTGTTGACCCCTTTCTGTGACCTTTGACCTTGTGGTGACCTTTAACTCCCCAAGGGACATCTACAGTCCAAGTTTGGTCACAAATGGACATAGGGATCAAAAGTTATGAGCCACAATCAAAACGTGCCCTAAAAACATAACATTGGGCCCTAAAAGTTTGTTGACCCCTGTCTGTGACCTTTGACCTTGTGACGACCTTCACCTCCCCAAGGGACATCTTCCATCCAAGTTTGGTCACAAACGGACAAATGGATCAAAAGTTATGAACCATAAACGAAATGAGCCCTAAAAACTTAACATTAGGCCCTAAAAGTTCGTTGACCCCTGTCTGTGACCTTTGACCTTGTGGTAACCTTCAACTTCCCAAGAGACATCTACCATTTGTTTGATTTTGATTGCCATTGTATCAACATGTGCTGAGTTACGTGTGATAAGAGAGTCTTGCAAGTAAACTTTAACCTATGACCTCAAATGACCTTTGACCTAATCATGTGACCTCTTACGGCACCATAACATGAAGGTGCCCAAGTGCATCCATCAACCAAGTTTGATTGCCATTGTAGCAACATGTATCGAGTTACGTGTGATAAGAGAGTCTTGCAAGTAAACTTTGACGTATGACCTCAAATGACCCTTGACCTTATCCTGTGACCTCCAACGGCACCATAACATGAAGGTACCCCCAGTGCATCTATGACCCAAGTTAGGCTGTAATCTGAGCAACTTATGTGAAGTTATTTGTCAAAAGAGAGTCTTGCAGGTAAACTTTAACATAGAAAAGAGAGTCTTGCACATACTCTTTGATATATGACCTCAAATGACCTTTGACATCATCACATGACCTCCGACAACACCATAACATGAAGATACCCCTAGTGCTTCTATCATCCAAGTGTGGCTGCCATTGCTGTAACAGTTGCCAAGTTATGCATAAGAGAGTCTTGGAGGTAAACTTTAACATTTGTGACGGACCACGGACGGACCACGGACCACGGGCGGACGACGGACGGACGACGAACGGACGTCGGTCGACGGACGGACGACGGACGGACGCCATTTGGGTCCTTTAGTCTCGCCTTCACCTCCGGTGGGCGAGACAAAAACTGCAGACGAGCCCAATGCGCTCCAAACATGGCATGCAGCTCCTCGGCTAAAGAGCCAGAGGTAAAGTGTACCTGCGCCATCAAAGCAAGATGGTGCCCCACGCGATAACGTTTTAATCATCACGGACGTTCTTTTTTTTTTCACGGAGGTTCGTCTAAAAATGTAATTTCGCTTCGCATTTGACAAGGGATGGACAGAAACTTAAAACATATATACATATTACCATGTAGCTTGATCTTAGTTGATTACGACTCAGAACAATATCGCCAATAGCGTTCAATGGGCTACGATCTGTATTAGCAGGGAGGTGAAGCCTCTCACCTCCCTGGTATTAGTAAGTATCGAACGCACGTCCGTGACAAAAACTGAGTATAATTTTGCATAAAAGAATGTTAAATCCCATGTACAGCGAGCAGACATACAGTTTTTGCAGGATATATACATTAGATGGAACACACAATTTTCGTATACATTACAGTTGGGAAAACAAAGTAGAATTTACAGCAGCGATAGAGATAGAAGCATCACGGACGTTCGCCTGTTTAGGACTTTGATATTTATCCCCATCTATAAAAGAGAAGATCCATCAATGGTGAAAAATTATAGACCCATCTCATTGTTGCCTGCAATATCGAAAATGTTAGAAAAAAAAGTTTACAAGCGTCTCTACTCGTTCATGATTGAAAATGAAATATTACATGCGAATCAGTTTGGTTTTAGGAAAGGGTTTTCCACCGACAATGCTATAATCAAATCTGTCGACAATATTATTGATGCGCTTACAAAAAAAGGAGCATATAATTGGAGTCTTTATGGATCTTAGTAAAGCATTTGTCACTATTGATCATGCATAATTATGGCGTGAGAGGGATTACTTTGTCATGGTTCAGAAGTTATCTAAGTCATCGAAAACAATATGTTGCATTCAAATCCAGTCACTCATCATATTCTATCTAACGTGTCATGTGGTGTCCCTCATGGATCTATCCTCGGGCCCCTACTTTTTTTTTTTGATTTACATTAATGATATTATCAATTCCTCTCCTTGCTTAAACTTCATCTTATTTGCAGACGACACCAACGTTTTTTATTCCCACAAGGACATTGTAACACTAGTTGATACATTGAATATGGAATTAAGCAACATCTCGAAATGGTTTAGAAGTAACAAGCTTTCATTGAATATTGATAAGACATGTTTTATACACTTTCATACGCTTCAATCCCAACCCACCCTTCCTCAAAGTATTTGTATTGATGATATAAACATTGCTGAGAAACATTCAACCAAGTTCCTAGGAGTGACCCTAGATAGCAATCTAACTTGGAATACTCATGTTCAGAATATTACAGCAGCAATATCTAAAGTAACTGGTGTTTTAAGGAGAATACAATATTTAATTAACGATCAAACTTTAATAATGTTATATAACACCTTATTTTTACCATGTGTAATGTATTGCAATATTGTATGGGGCAACTGTAGCAAAACTAAATTGAACACAATTTTTCTTCTCCAGAAAAAGGCTCTTCGTATATGCACACATTCAAATTTCTTGGCTCACACTGATCCCATATTTTATCGCCTAAAAACTCTAAAGGCCCATGATATACATTTATGCCTAACTGCCATATTTATGTGTAAACACACTCGAAATTCATTACCATTTTTTCATAATGCCCCAGTAACCAATGACCATATTCACTCATACCCTACCCGTCGTTTCCATGATTTTCACAAGTAATCCAAAGCTTTTACTTGCTCAAAAGTCGATCAGACATCACGGTCCGGATACATGGAACACTCTTCCTGAGGAGTTGAAACAATGTGCCTCCTTGTTTTCATTCAAAGCAAACTTAAAGAAGCACATTTTATTACAGTATACTTCAAATACGAAATAAAAACAAATATTTTACGACTTATGTTGGTCTCCCGATAGCAACATCGCATATCGTTCCCTCTTCAAGCAAACCAATTCTATTATTTTAAATTCTAGCCTATCTGCCCTTGTGCACTTTCAAGCACCTGCACGCACATTCACCACCATCACACGTCAGAGTTTATTTTCCCCTACTATCTTCGCAGCAGAATTTGTATTGTTACGAATCTAGTACGTCCCTACCCTTTCCTCGGGCCGGCCTTTTTTTCAAGCAATGCTTACAATGGCGGCCCTCTGCATAATCGCTTCTTAACTACAATAAGCTTGTTACTGTAATCCCTGCTGCATAGACATGCATACTCTATATTATATCATTAATTTCCTATTACATCGTTGTTTATGCAAGTCAAACGACTCTGTTTTAAATTTACTTTGTCTATTTCCCACATGTTCATTATTATGTAACTTATGTATATTGATTTGCAGAAAATAAAGTACTCATCAAACAAACAAAAAACCATTTCGATTGATTTCTGTAATTTTATACGTGCTCATAGAGTTCGTTTAATTTTGTGGTACATACCAATGATATGTCAGATTGAGAATATGGTCAAATAATAGATGTCACGTACATGTACATTAAAAAGTGACATCATTGGTTTGAAAAACAAAAAAAAATTATTGTGAAAATAGTATTTTTACCGTATTTTTACCCTTTAATTCCTTGTCAAATGCAAAATATCGGTCAAAAGTACACCAACCCATACATTTCCTAAAAGGAAATTTACCAGGCTTTGAGGTGACACGAAAGAAACGGGTTTCTAAGATCATCCTGGTGTATTCTAAGGGAAAGAGTGTCATAAGGTGCGAAAATTGGCAATTGTACATCGTTCAAAATTCTCACCCATATATACATATATGTATAATGTATATATATATATATATATATATATACGGCCATGGATGTTTAGTTAAGAGCATAATCTGGAAGAGCAGACCTTAAGCTTTAAAATGATGCACAACCCAAATACAATGGACTCTCGTAACCTATCTAAATATTGGAAAGAAAGCACACACTCAGGAAAAGTGTAAACTTAGAAAAGAGGTTCTAAAGCACAGGGTCTATTCAAGCGCTTAATCTTTACCAAGCCGTGCTAGCTGTGCAGCAATGAATGGGACAAAAAACAGGATGTAAACCACCAGAGTAATAACCATGAACCATGGATTATCAGATTTTCAGGGACATGTGTATATGTTGGCAGAATATTAAGCTTGTATTCTTAACCTGTACGTAATGCTAGACAACCGAATATTTCACCAAATTCGTCATTGAAATTGAAATATTACTCTTCCGTTAAACACTTTCTCCTATTTACGTGCATTTTACAGAAACTCAATATTTCGACCTCTTATTTCACTATCCCATACTTTAATCCTCACTCCCAAATAATAAGATACTTGTTTAAAGATGTATCTGATCTACGCAGTCTCTATAACCCAACAAACATAGCATAGTTTTCATCACGGAGGTTCGCATATAGCTCACGGACGTTCGGAACATACAAGATATTAAACAATGCAGTTCTTTTGAGTTGGAAACGCATTCTATTCTCAACAAACAGCGATTTCATGTCGAAAACACACTCCTCTGCAAAATCCTAAATAATTATTACCAGTTCTACATTATAAAAGTTTGTTTATCCTTCCATGCTGAGGAACCAAAGAAAACACTTTCTCCATCTCTCGTAAATAAACGTACAAACATACGTGTAATCTCAGTGACGCAGTGCACTGTTAGAAAGCTATGTAAAATTTCGTTGTTTAAAATATTGTTGTTTAAAATTCTAAACAATGTTGTTTAAATACAGAAAATTGGAGCTTGAATGCCTTAAACAGCGGTTGTTTGAAAACAATTCGGAATGATTGTCCAAACAATTAAACATCGTTGTTTAGAAATTGATGGGCAAGAGTCATGTGATAGTCATGAACCAATCAGCGGGCCTGCATGTATCCTTCGTCGCAATCGATCGCCGGGCCGCGTGTTTTTTTTAGACGGCACAGATTGGGGAAACTAAAAATCTATCGGGGACCCTATCCCTAAACCTAACCCTAATCCTAATCCTAACCCTAACCATCAAACCCTAACCCTAACCCTAACCCTAACCCCAACCCTAACCCTAACCATAACCATAACCAAAAACCCTACTCCAACGTTTTTCCTATAGGTTTAACACGCGCCATGCCCCAATCTGTGCCGTCTTAAAAAAAAAAAAAAACGCCGCCGGGCCGCCAGGCGCAGGCGGCCACCGCGCCTCACACACACACTAACACGTACACGTATGGTTGAGGGGTCTAGATATCGCGCACGAAAATTTGAAATGCTCTTATAATAGAAGTTATTCCATAATCGTACCTGAATTTCTCAATGAATATCACGAAAATGCAGAAAAATCACCTCCCAGAATCTCCTGATGATACGATGACGGAGTAGTGCGCTGTCGCCGTTTGTATGTCGGACTTTTTGTCCCCGCCGAACGAGTTCGAGCAGGGGACTATGAAACGGGCTCCGTACGTGTGTGTGTCTGTGTGTCCGTGTGTCCGTCCGTGCGTCCGTCCGTGCGTCCGTCCGTGCGTCCGTGTGTGATCAAAATGTTCAAAATGCTACTCCTTCGCCATTTCTAACCCGATTTTGATTCTGTTTGCTTTATATGATAGCACTACATGAGAGCTTTGAAACTTCTATACAGAATTTCAGTTGTGACCTTTGACCTTGACCTTTGACCTATATTGTACATTTTGCTTCAAAATGCTACTCCTTCGCCATTTCTAACCCGATTTTGATTCCGTTTGCTTTATATGATGGCACTAGGTGAGGGCTTCAAAACTTCTACACAGAATTTTGACCTTTGACTTCTTTGACCTTTGACCTTGATTTTTGACCTATATTGTACATTGCCTACAAAATGCTACTCCTTCGCCATTTCTAACCCGATTTCGATTCCGTTTGCTTTATGTGATGGCACTAGGTGAGGGCTTCAAAACTTCTACACAGAATTTTGACCTTTGACTTCTTTGACCTCTGACCTTGATTTTTGACCTGTATTGTACATATTACTACCAAATGCTACTCCTTCGCCATTTCTAACCCGATTTCGATTCCGTTTGCTTTATGTGATGGCACTAGGTGAGGGCTTCAAAACTTCTACACAGAATTATGACCTTTGACTTCTTTGACCTTTGACCTTGAGTTTTTACCTACATTGTACATTGGCTACAAAATGCTACTCCTTCCCCATTTCTAACCCGATTTCGATTCCGTTTGCCTTATGTGATGGCACTAGGTGAGGGCTTCAAAATTTTGACCTTTGACTTCTTTGACCTTTGACCTTGATCTTTTTACCTATATTGTACATTGTGCTACTAAATGCTACTTCCGGCGGGGACATATATTACGCACCGCGTAATTTCTACTTTTCCTTGTTTTTATGCGTTCAATTTCTCGGGGTATGTAAAGATCGCGCAGCTGCCCTCTGTAGTTTCATGCGTGAAAGTGTCTGCCCCTCTGCGGCTGTAACGTGCTCCGGCTTTCGTAGAATATTTTTTCACTTGATATTAAATTTGTCCCTGTTATAAGCAACAGGAGTTTTACCTAACTTGCGTATATTATTGTTATTATCATTATATGTATTATTATTATTATTATTATTATTATTATTATTATCATATGTGTTCTTCTTCTTCTTCTTATTATTGTTATTATTATTATCATTATTACTATTATCACCACCACCATCATCGATCATCATAATCATCATCATTTTCATTATTATTACTATCACTTCCACCACCATCATTTTATCATTCTTATTATCATTATTTTTATCATTGATATTTTCATAATCGTTAATGATTTTCATTTATAAAGTTTACTTACAATATTTCTAATCACTTTAACCAATAATATACACGTAATATAAAATGGAAAAAAGTAAAATATGAACATATATTTTGTGTGTGTGTGTGTGTGTTTGTGTGTGTGCTTACCCATTCGTCACCCTCTCATTTTCGTCACCCATTTGTCACACTCTCATCTAATTTGTTTTCTTCAGTATCATATGGCCCTCCCCTGTCACAAATATATCACAAGTTAGCGCAAGAAATCACAAGCAAATTTGAATTGAAATCGCACTTCAACTTCGATAGACTGAAATATTTATTCCTTTGTAATATCATAATCGTTGTGTTAAAATTTGACTTAAAACAACATTTATTAACAGTATTTCAGCGTAGCTGGCAGCATACATTGTTCGTGTGTATGATGACGTCACGTGGTAAACGATCGATCGAACAAATTACGAATTCTATCGACTACGAACGAGACAAGCGAGACGACACGTCTAGGCTACAACATCCTTAGAACAGATTTTAAGGGAAGGTAGGTTTGTACAAGGTAAAAAATTGGAAATTTAGTGGAAAATTTGTTGGAAATCAAAATTTCTTACCTGCTTCCTTCTCATGTTGGGCGGTAAGTCAGGTATGTTTATTCCATGGGCGTATCGGCAAATTTCGCGCTTAGTCCTACGCGTAATATCGCTTGCTATACGCAGTTACGCTATGCGCGATCATTAGGTCCCTGCGCGAGACCTAGTACCCTTACTATAACATCACACGTTTATGTACGTATATTGCTATACTGTAGCGCGGCTATTCATCATGATGGACGGCGGTGACGATGACTGCAATGCAGCTATATGGAGTTACGTACGAACATTCTCAGCAAATGGGATCTAGCTACAGAAGAACTTTGCCAGTCATTCCAAGGTATTTATTTATTTAACTGATTGTATATACATCGCTTCATGCCCATCGAGATCTGTAATTTGCATGATGTATGAAGCTAGTCACGGCTAAACCGCTTTGGGTTCTTGGCTGGGCGGGCTGCGCTACGCCTCGCCTTCATGCATGTAACGTTAGATCTAACAAACTGTAATGTTAAGTTAGGTCGTCGCATCTGTACCGGTACGTAAACATTATGTTTTTCAACCAATTCGTGCTTGTATAAACACTTGCATAATTCAATCCTTACATACATTTTCAAAACTTCACATAAAATACGAATTTCTTTTACAAAAACTAATCATCTAAATCAGCGTATGGAATATTCCCATTGTTGACACAGTAGTCAGTACAGTAGCCTATTCGTTGTAGTTCTATCTGAACAGTAACAGCTGGCACCGTATCACATCATGCACAATTATAGGCGCAGTGTCCGAGTTCGATAATGTAGAAATCTAACAAGTTAGTTAGGCATAGTGGGTCTATCGTGACGGTTATAGGGCCTAGCTGGGCAATGCTAGGGCCTAGTCAAGGGCTAGGGCCTATATTTTAGACTGCTGTGCTAGTGCTGCTAAGTTCAATTACACAATGACCTGTGAGTCTCGATCACTTCCTACCTCATAATTTAGAACTTATGGTCGGCTGTATGATAGCCCTACTACATCGACCACCCTCTTGTATGTAATAAACCGACCGTGTATTACTCAGTAATTGGCGCACTGAACGCTTAGTACGCACTTCACTGCACGCAAAGCACATAAAAATGGATTGGCTTTGACTGCATGTTGATGAGGATGGTGTGGGAAAATGCGAAAATTCACCGTTCATTAACAAAGTTAATGGTTTTAATCAAGGACAAAATTTCGAATGAATATTTTCACCGAATCGTAATGTAATGTCTATGGAAGTTTCTAAAAAGCTTCGTACAACACGGTGTTCAATACAACTTGGTTTGCGTGCATTGTCAATGCAAAAACAGCGGTCGATCTCAATAAGGAGCGTTACCGCGGGGAGCTGAAACGAGGCCACGCAAGTTGAATTCGACGGCGATATTTTTGCACTGAAACTTCGAATCGAAAAGGGAACAAAGGCATTTGATAGCCTAGCTCTGGATTTTCTCAATCACGTAGGTCAAGTTTTTTGCATGAATTTCAGTGTTAAATATATATTCTTATCAAGCAAATAAACATTAGGCGGTCGATGAGTAGTACAAGTAGGTCCAACCCTACAACCAAAATCTACTGTAAACGTAATGAACCCCCTAAAATCCAATACTAAAGTGCAAGTTAAGTTCTGCTACTTTTGCTGGAGCAATTCATTCTTTACTGAGCATCATTGCCATCAATGATGCTCGATGAATTAAGGTCTACGTAAGCTTCCAGCAGAAAAAAAAAAAGGCCTAAAACCCTATATAGAAAATGAAGATAAAGACAGAAAACAGATTGTGGTGTTTTTAACGCACAATATAGTCTATGCACCACACGTATTGCCTGTAGTAATACAGGTAATATACCACCTTTAATAGTAGAGTTCTATTTCTTTCGTGTAGGTAGGTTGTTTGGAACCAATTTTTGGCACTTTTGTCACTTTCGAATAAGTTTCTATGCAAAGATTAGGAGCTTTCTTCTCAGTCTGTCAAGATTTCCATGCCAAACGAAGCACATTGTGCAAATTCACACAAACTTGTGAGAAAAATGTTTATAGAATGAATATTTTTGCAGAAGCTAATGGTCATGCATAATTCACTCCATCATTTATGTTTTTGTTATTAACTTTAGTATTATATTTTTTTTCCATTTGGTTTATAGCATTCTTTCTGGGCCACCCTTAATATGATTACAAATGCAATCTTGTTCCCTAATTTGTACAGATCAAGCAAGACTTCAGCCAGGAGATCATGGCTGAAGACAGGATGTTTGCAGCATGGCCATGTATGCTGACAAAGTACTCTAGTATGGGGAATCAAGATGTCCATCGTAGCAAACGCTGCTTATTCGTCACATGGGTGACACCGATGGCCTTTCCCAAGGTACATTTTGAATAGTATTGCTCTGTGAAGAGATTCTAATCTACAGCCCCAGTACCACCCTTTCCTTTTTTGCATTTGAGTTGAGGTGAATTTATTAACAACATTAACAAAATACTTACAGTATGTACATGACTATTAAAAAAAAATTGTTAGACCGAGAAATTCATTCAATGCTTGTTAATTAATTTCTAAGACTTTCGCAAAAACCTGCAAAAACTGAAGTGGATCTGTAATTTCAAAGCCAATCCCTAAATCAAAGAGATCATCCGGGCTCTTGATGACTCTGCTTTGTCCATCATTCAACTTGCATGTCATGTTCCCGTATTTGGTTTTGTTGCCGATTCGACATCATGGGCTTCCTTGGCATTTATCATGCACTGATCGAGTGACACATTGCATGTCTTTAGATCTTCATTGATGTACACACTTTTCATGTTCTCTTTTCCTTTCAGACTAGAATGCCCAGAATACAGTTTGTTCCTTTTGTTTGCAATAAAGTGGACTTTGATCTGCCTGCTCTTTCCTTCTTGCCTTTTCCCCACGATGATGACAAGATCATGAAGATGAGATGTCCTCTTTCCAAATGTCTAAGCCAACTTCCTTGGCAACATTTGACTCGCCCTCAGTAAGCTCTTCCTCTGTCTCCTCAGCCCCCTCTGGCAGGCCAGTCAGGCAGATATTGTCCCGCCTTAGCTCATGTTGGACCTCGTCCTGCTGGAACTGAATCCTCAAGAGATGACATGTGGATTCAGAACATCTTTAATTGTGCTCATACAAGCTTCTTTCTCTCCTTGTATCACATGCGGTAGTGCAGCTTTAATGACTTTAACTACAGCTTGGACAATTATTTGGGAGAGGCTGCCTCCTGCCCCTCTCTCACATTATAGCACCCCACGGCCACACAGTTCATGTACACTGAAACTTCTCTACGGTTTGTCCTTGCCTCCTTCATCTACCATTCCCCTTTTCTTCTCCACTGCCTGATCAACTCACATGATAATCAAGCTTTTGTCATTATAGGATAACATTAACAGAGAAGTCTTTTATGAACTATTAAAGTTTTTGCATTCTTTTTCCTACTACTTGGAGTAAAAATCACTGGACCTTGAACATCCCTTGATCTTGCCAATCTAATTAAGATATATGCATATTAACTGATCTTGCTTTATGCAATGCCAGAATATGAATGAACCTCCTGCAAAAGCCCAAATGTCATTCATATTGCAATAGTCTTTGTTAAGCACTTAACAGTAGTGCAAGATTATTCTTATTAAGGCACTGGCTGTCAACACCATTCAACTTTCTTTCATCCAAGTTCATGGTAACTCTTATTTCTGCTTATAGAATAGCATGATGATTATTACAGCATTGTAATTCTAATGCTTGGCCTTACAAGTTTGGCTCTACTCATCCACAATTACTTGCCCGTCTTGGTAGTAAATGCCGTTGCCAGAATAAGTCCCTCATTCAAAATGAGTAGTATTTTCTACAATACCCTCCAAACAACTTTAAAACAGCTCCCCCCCCCCCCAGTTAGTAATACCGGTTGCAATCAAGTACAATATAAGTACATAAGCCAGCATCTGAATATGAGCTGATACTTGTCAGCATTTCTCTTTATCAGCCTTGATTGTGTAAATATTTTTAAAGGGTATATTTGTACTTATCATTAAAAATACTCCCCCTGTGTCATACATTTTGCTCCACAGAGGAAAAAGAGATGCTTGCATTCAGCATGCTGCTGCTAGTTTGCCGAGGCTGGACTGCGAGGGTGTGGGGCAAGTGCTCCTTTCAGGAGTCGTTGGAGTTATTCTACGACTTTCAACCTGTAAGTACCTAACTGTTCGGAGGCTAATCTTCTAAAACAAGTGATGTGTTGCCCTCTTATTAAAATGATGAGATGGACTTTGACATTGCAATACAAAATATAAAAATCATCAAGCTGTGGTCCATAGTTACAGAAATTCCCAGTTTATGCTGTTTCATTTGTTAGTTTAGTCCATGGATTCTACATATTTATGCAAATTTACTATGTTGCTAATGTATGCTGTGAATCACAATATTTTTTTTAATGAAAAAAAATCTTATATTACATAGTCAACATACATATTTACTTTATTTTGTGCCTGACTGCTCAATCACACACTTGTCCAATATCAATATGTCCTTTTCATTTCGATAAAAAGGGGAAAAAATTCGCATGAAATGCAAAATTGGTCCCAAATGTCGCCAATAAGGAATATTCCATTCGTCAATAAATATTGCACTTGACCTATGGTATCATTATATTCAGCAAGATGCTGGAAATATATCACGTACCACTCATATACATCCAATGTGATACAGGATGTCTCTCCCCCCCCCCCCCCCATACCAAAAAGAAAAAAGACCTCGCATACTCCTTAATGTTCCTACAATGTAAGTGGATAAAATTGTTATACTACTAGTATTGGAAAGAGTAACTTACCCAAAGTAATGAAATGCAATTCAGAAGTAGTTTTTGTTTGATAATACTTTTTGCCTGGGCTTGCCAGCAATAAAGTTAATTGCCTTTCAGAAGTTCCCATAGGCCACACAGTTGAAAATTCATTCAGCGAGGTTATGGTTAGCCCTTGCAAGAATAGAATTTTATGTAGTACATGGATGTTATATATTACATAAAATACCCAATTTAGGGTATATGTTTGCAAATGAAATGTTGCATAATTTGGCCAGACACTTTATTATGAACTCTACCTTGAACATTGGAGAGGTGTGGGAAATATATCTGTTCTGATGGACCTCATTATACCAATGCCTCAACCCAACATTTCTGCGTAGATTATTTCAAGATTTTATCGAGATGTATAGTTATGCATGTTTCTTTTCCAATTCCATTTCATTTTACAGGAGGGCACAGACCTGGCTTTCTACATTGGACAAATTGACAGGAAGCAGAGACCACAGCCCTTCATCTTGCTGATGGGAGGATCCTGGAAGAAGCCACTGCAAACCTTTGTCATTAGGAAGTTTTGGCTACACGACGACGCGAAGACCGAGAATACGAGGAAGCAATCACTTGTGACAGTCCCCGTACTGTGACTCCCGTCCCCATATCTATGCAGTTTTGCTTTCCTGTGCAGGACGGAGGCGTGGCGACAAGATCGCTGATTGGTTGGCTGACTGGCTGGCTCACTCCTGCCCAGCATCGGGACCGAACGCTAGTTTGGCCAAGTACCGTACTCGTTTTCCCCCGGACAGGACGTTCCTCGGATTTGATCATGTGCAGAAGCAAATTTCGCCCACGACACGCTTAACTCCAGGCCGCGTTGTGCTTGCGAAAACTCCCTATTGTAGAGAGACAGGGATTCTTGTTTCCAACTTTGACAAAGGCTGTGGACTGTGCATTCAAAGTGCATTATGTCCTAGATGTAGAGTACCAGGCTCAATGTTTTGCTGCCTGACAGTTCTTGGAGACAGTTGTGTACAAAATGCCTGGTAAAGTGACGTCCAATTCTGTGAGAGAGATCAGGACATACCTGAACTCTTCAAATCAGGAAGATTAGATGCATAGAATGAGATTTTCATGGTCATCAGAAGTTTAATTGACAAAGTTGACTTTAGGTCATTCGTCAAAGCAAAGGTTTGGTATCTATGTTTTATTTGTTTATAACTCAATAAGTAATGGATACATGTCACATGGAAAGATCAAAGGTCATGAGAAGATTGTTCTATCAGTGGATAATGTTGGCCCTCGAAAACTTGTGATAAAGATGGGCTAGAAATGAATTAAAAAGGGCATTTTGCATAGTAGTGACTTAATGAAATATTGGGCAAGATCTTCACAGGTTTATACTGAAGCATGACAGTCAATTTTCAGAAATATAGCAATTGTGAAATTAAAACCTCATATCTCTTGAGCATAATGGAGGTGACACTCTGTACTGAATGTGGCCTTCATAAAATTCAAGATGTTTCGTAGAATGTATATTTCCATTATGAATTTATTTCATTGTATATAGAGTAATCTTCATTACTGCCATCTCTATCACAGGAGTGACAGAGATGATCTTTGCTGGACAGATGTGCTGTACTTGGCACATCCCAGTTATGAAAAAAAAAAAAAAACAACTATGTGTTCATGGTAGCAGGTATGACTAAACAGGAGTAAGTTTCATTATAATTACAATGTACTGTATATGTTATTTTGTCTGTTCAGATATGCTGAATATAGGTATGGAGTAGAATTTTCACAAGAGATAAAACTTATTTCTTAATGTGAATGGTTTCTCCATCTGCAGTATATTTACAGTCATCATTGTACTGTCAAGGAAATATAATCTAATAACCCCTGACTTACTATTGCAGATGTTCCCCAAAAGCATTGCAACTGAAATGATTCAAAATGTTGTTACATCAAATTGAACATTGTTAAAAATGATAGACAAGCTGTGTAGTGCAATACCTTTAGTAATATTGTCTTAGTGGGGCAACAAAGTACAGTATTGGGACAGAAAAGCAAATCCTTAGAGGGCCATTCCCGTATGCTTCGCTTATGAGATTTCCAAACGCATGTTATAGTGACCGATTGAAGGTTTTCTAATGATACGCTGTCAGTGATATAGACAGTGAAAATGTGCTGAAATATATAATTGGTCAAAAAGATAAACATTTGTGTTATTGTGCTTATATACAAGTGAGTTGTACAGTAATATGGGATTAAGAACTGTTTAAATTCTAAACATGAATATTTAATAATTGCTTTAAACAACCCAGTTGTATAAAATTACTTTTAAACAACCCGGTTGTATAAAATGACTTTTAAACAACAGTTGTTTAGAGTTTTAAACAACTTTTTTTAAACAACTCAGTTGTATAAAATTACATTTAAACAACAGTTGTTTAGACTTTTAAACAACTTTTTTTAAACAACCCAGTTGTATAAAATGACTTTTAAACAACAGTTGTTTAAATTTTTAAACAACGCAGTTGTTTAAATTTCTTTTAAACAACAGTTGTTTAGAATTTTTAAACAACAAAGGGTTAAAAGTTTAAACAACTACGTGTTGTTTAATTTTTAAACAACAGTTGAGCGATTCACCGGTTAACTTGTGGTTGTTTAAAATTTTAAACAACCTTGTTGATTTTTTTTTTTTAACAGTGTGCATCCTTGAGAATAAATATATTTATCAAAATTTCGTAATCACGAAGTAAAGATTCAGGTACTAAATTTATTATCTAAAGTCTACAATACAAATTTTGCTTATAACGAACATGGTCAAAGCTAAATATGACAAAGAATTGACATAGAAAAACAAAACAAATGTGCTCCGTTTTCGAAGTATGAAGTTTAGCTGGGGAGGGCAAACGAATACGATGCGCATTGGAAAAAATCCCTCTGCGTTTGCTCCTGTGTGTTACATACTGTTACCGAGGAGAATTTGTGTTATTATATTAATCAGAAATGATATAAGGCTCGATACTCCAAAGTTTCGTCATAACATGACACAGTAAGTCCATATACTTGGATGGATGTTTACGACTTCGATATTATAAAATGTGGTTTGTTATAACATACATTTTGTAGCGGGTCATTTCGAAGGCTCGCTATTCCTACGGTTTGTTAATCCGAAAATTGATTAAGGTTCGTATAATCATGAAGCTTTTTTATTCGGTAAATGATAGGAATCGCAGAAGGTTTGTTGATTGGAACCTGAAAAATCAGGTCCGTTCATCCAAATGTGGAGAAACAAATTAACAACCAAATCCAAGAGATTTCAAAACATCATAATAATCGCTTTTACCTAAACTAAAATCAGGCCCATTCCACATTTAGAAGAACGGACCTAACGAATAGTGAACCTTAAAGATAATAACAAGTTTTGGTACCTCAAAAGCTTCCCTGAATTTCCTTGTCTTGGTTTGTGTTTCATGTTAAAGTACGTTGTCTGTGAGAATTACTCGCCCCAAAGTGCTCTCATGTCTTAGTAATCATGCAATAATGGTTTCGTACCAGAGCCGACGCTGACCAGCGTCGATAAATATTGTACGAAACCACTGACTGCGACCAGCAGCGTGCAGCCCATTGTACGCATAGCTAACTGCGACCAGCAGCCCAATACGCATAGCGTAATGGGGCTTCGCAATGTAGCATTCAGGATCATGACAGAATTAGTATCGCGGGTAAATGCAACTTAAAATCCAAAAAAAATTTCGATTTAAAGACTTACCAATTAAGTTGAAGTATTGAAAACAGGCTTCGAACAACGTTTGGTTCTGCCAATAGTCCCTTTCTGTTCGAATTGATGACTGAATGTGACTCGGTCGAGAGGACCTTGGGAGAGCTACATACACTGGATACCATGGCCAGCGCATGCGCACACAAACATCTTATCCGTTCATGGATTTGAAATTTGTGTGCATGTGATGTGTTCGCATGCACTGGCTGTAGTATTCAGTGTACTGTATGTAGCTCTCCTAAGGTCCTGTCGACCGAGTCACATTCAGTCATCAATTCGAACAGAAAGGGACTATAGGCAGAACCAAACGTTGCCCGAAGCCTGTTTTCAATACTTGAAGTTAATTGGTAAGTCTTCAAATTGAAGAATTTATGGGATTTTAAGTTGACATTTACCCTGCGATACTAAATCTGTCATGATCCTGAATGCTACAATGCGAAGCCCGATTACGCTATGCGTATGGGACTGCTGGTCGCTATGCGTATGGGGCTGCTGATCGCAGTTAATTGCATGATTACTAAGACATGAGAGCACTTTGGGGCGAGTAAGTCTCACAGTGTTAGTTATATGAAAGGTACTTTAACCTGAAACACAAACTAAGACAAGGAAATTCAAGGACACTTTTGAGGTACCAAAACTTTTTATTATCTTTAATATTTCATTTTCGGAATAACAAACTTTTGGAATAAGAACATTTTTAATAAGAAACGCCCTGAATTAACTACGAAACTTTTATTTCATTTTCGGAATAACAAACCTTTGGACATTCGGAGTAACGAATTTTTGGAAGAGCGAGGGTATCAAAGTGCGACCCTAAACCTATTACTAAATCATCACTTTTTAACATGTTTTCAAAATATGCACAAAAGCACAAACAACTTGACGATCTCTCTGTCTCTTAAATGTAAAATAAAAAAAAAAAAAACATCTGGGGCAGAATTGCAAATTAACATTGCTTTTCATTGATGAGTATAAAAAACACCATGTCATGATTAACGGAGAATTTGCGTGTTTTCATCAGACTATAATTCTAAACTGCATTCTTTTTGTACGCTTATGACGACATTTCGATGAATAAAAAATAAATAAACAAAAGAAAAAAGCTCCTCCAGAGGAATTCGGTATAACGGGACTGCACTGGCAATTCTTTTCTCTGTGTGTTGGAGTTCGATCCCTTCTCTGTTTCTTCTCATTTTCATTCAACTGCTTCCACGTCCTTTTGAAACTTTTACGTTTCTTCTTGACACATGCCAGTACGGTCTGCTATGTCGAAATATTGGATCCCGTGAGATTTTCGTGTCAAAATTGATTCTTTTTTTTAAGCTAACTTGGTCAATTTGGGGGTGCTGAATCCAAAAAACTTTGGTTCAATTTTTTTAGACCACGTCTTCAGCCGCCATTTTGAATTTCAAAGTGGCCGCCATAGCAAACTGTATTTTGACCCAGTTCTCATAATGTGAGCAGCATAGAAGGTTCAAATTTGATGCAAAAAGCATGTTTATGATGTCAGACATTCTGATAAACCATTTCATGATATTACAGATTGTTTTGATACAGTTTGAGGGCTGCCATCTTGAAATTTAAAATGGCCGCCATAGCTAAATATATTTTTACCTGTATCTCAGGTTGTAACCATTATGGACAGTATAAATGTGGGGCAAAAAGCATGTTTATGATGTCAGACATTCTGATAAACCATTTCCTGATATTGTAGATTGTTTTGATACAATTTGAGAGCAGCCATCTTGAAGTTCAAAATGGCCGCCATAGCTAAATGTATATTTACCTGTATCTCAGGTTTTAAGCATTATGGAAAGTATAAATTTGGGGCAAAAAGCATGCTTATGATGTCAGACATGCTAATATAAAAATTTCGGTTTTAAATGATGGATCATTTTGGTTGGCGGCCATCTTGAAATTCAGAATGGCCACCATAGCAAATGTAGTTGGGCCTATATCACATATCGTATGCAGTGTGTAAGGTTCTAACTTTGGGCAAAGACCATGCTTATACTATCAGACTTTTTGAAATATCTTTTTCTGAAATGATGGTCCATGTTGATGTTATAGGTGGCCATCTTGAAGTTCAAAATGGCCGCCATACCAGAATGTATATTTTGACCCACATTTCATGTTGTAAACAATACAGAAAGTTCACATTTCGGGCAAAAACTAGGCTCATGATGTTGAACATTCAGATGCACTTTGATCCCCTCCCTAAAATTGCAGATCATTTTTGAGGCTGCCATTTTATCATTCAAAAATGGCTGATTTTCAGCTAATAGGCCTATCTGTGGTTACAAGCAACTTTTAGGCATATCAATATTTATGGTGGTGTACATTGTACATTCTTTTACACACACACACACACACACACACACACACACACACACATGATTATATACATTCTGTAATAATGGATTATTCGCATTGGCTGCCACTCTTGAAATTCAAGATGGATTTCGACCCATATTTGGTGCTGTAAGATCTTTACCCTGCAAACTCAAGCATGCTGGAGCACTTTCATGTAGGACCTACACTTGTATGTGTAAGTCAATCACTTCAATGATATTATTATTGCATAGGCGGGACTGCTTCCTGTAGGTACACTACCATGTTGAAATGCAAAATGGCTGCCATGGGTAACATTCCCTTAAGAACATTGCATTTGGGTAAAACTTGCGAATGAGAAAACATGTGATTCTGGTGTCAAAGCAAATGACTTTCAAAAGAGCCTAAATAACTGTGTGTGAGTGACTAAATGCCCCCATTTTAGACGATTTGTTTGTAGAGTTTTTAAAAATAAACAATACCAGCCGTGTACTCGAAAATTTATCGGAAATTCACTGTAATAGTTAATGTGTTCTAGGCTCATTCCCTGCATGTGTTTTTGGAGTCATGGAACTTGTACAGGGCTGTACACAGGGGAGAATTGGTTCTAAATTCTTCCAGAAACAATGACTTTTGCATTTCTTGCCATATGAACATGATAATGAATTCTGTGGCTACCGTTGGTGTAGGAAGCTCAAAGCATTTAATTGCACAATTTATGTATATCCACTGAAAATAACTACAATGTACCGTATTATATTCCCCTGTAAGTAGAGGCACAAATTAGGTTGTGAAGGTTTACGCGGTTTGTTCTCTGGATGTGTTGTATCAAGACTCTAAGAGAACAAAGCGGGAGATTGTCCAGGTTGAAGTCATCCACTCCCAACTTCTGGAAGGCATGGACTGTGTCATTGCACATTCTGCATGATTCAAGGTTTAGAAAATTCTTGATCCATCTGCTCTTTGAGACATTATCACATTTTCAACTTCAGCCTGCGCCATTAAAGGCATGACCAAGCAGACCTTTGTTTTTTTGCAACAAATTGCAGAACATAATCTCTCAACAATGTAAATTGTACTTTATCATCTCCTTTTCCAGTGGTTGGGCAGACAACATGCGATTCGGTATTAAAAGTAAAGCAAAGATCCACCAGGAGAATGAAAATTTCAGTGTCTATACGTAATAATCATCAATATCTCTGAAATTCCCTGTTGCTCTTGAGGTAGCATCTAATACATGCAATGGAATGAGGATATCTGCTTCCTCGTTGTGATGGGTGACAGCTCCCATGGCATCTTTGATGAACCCTTTGTATCTTTTTTCCCCGTTCTGTGTTAGATGGAATTGACTGATCAACTTTGAGGCTGATTATTTGGCTCAGTTTTGTGGGTTTCCAAGGCATGGGTATCAAAAATGAACCTTTGTTAGTGAGAATGAGGAGAATGCCATAAAATTGTGAGATGAAGAGTGATTGTGGAATTACTTAGAACAGTAGAACTTATAACTTCCGATAATCGCATCGTCCAGTAATGACTGAATAATGACAGGTATATCAGACTGTTGTACCGGTAGAAGTGTTATAAGAAGGTAGGTGTATTCATTGCAAGAGCGGAATGTCTGGTCTTTCTCATAATATCCCAGACTGATTTTTTTTTTTTAAATTCTTTCAGATACAAATTCTTTGTACAGAACATGAAAACTTCCCTTTCCATCTCTTTCTAGAATATCCTCCTTGAATGTGGGATACCTGATAACCAAACACCACATTCATCAGTGTAAATGCATTGACAATTTTTTTAGATTACCCTCGTTAGATGGTGTTCTGAATTGTTGAGGAATTCTGATGCAGCCAAAGTGCCACAGAACTGAGCTATTATTGCTCTTTGTATTGATAGTTTTAGAATCAGTGGCGGTACAGCAGTAAGCATCTTGGAAGTCTTGATTGAGGATGACCCACACAAGAGCAATCAGGAAAAACCTCCCCATTGGCATTCCTTATTCATTCTGTGTTATTCCAGAAATACATTCAGCAATTATGAGCTCCCTGATGAGTTGTTTCATTTTGTAGTCAACAAACAAGCTTGTGAATGGGATGTCTGCTAGGATGACCATGGCATTCTTGCCATTGCGAGACTCTTCCTTGTATGTCTTCATTCTCTTGAGGCAGCATCAAGTTTTTGAAGTTCACCTTAAATCGTATCAATACTTGCTTTTGTACAAATACTTTTTGGAATAAATATAACTGAAGAGTTTGTTTGCAAAAACCGATAAGTCCATTTTTGAAGTTTTTGAAGTACGGTATCTGTCATAAAATACAAAATAATACCTTTCAAATGATATCTTGGTCACTACACATAAAGGTACATTTTTTGTAGTTATGGTCAAAAGAAGCAAAAATTTTCTTATTATTCTCTTATTTTTCTTGACCTTTAATCGCAAATATCTCCATTTGACAAATATGGACTTATCGGTTTTTGCAAACAAACTCTTCAACTATTAACGAGGTTCAACGACACCAAATAATGTTTTGCCTGAGAGGCAAAAACAAATCGCTTGTACGCGAACCACATATCCGCTTGGCTATTATGGGACGTGGGATGATGTAACGCTTAGGCCTACACGCTTGCCCAAACTTATGGGAAGTGGTATAGGACCCCCTCCCCTCCCCCACCCCCTCACGCAGTTTTTGCCCCTCAGGATGGCTTGGTGACGTCATTGGAACCTCGTCCTTACAGTCTGAATTTATGGCGGCCATTTTGAATTAAGAGATGGCTGTTGTTCTGCGTGAGCTGAAAATAAATTCGTTCTAACTAGGACAACTTTCGCAAATTCATCTAAGACACTTACCACAGTATCATATATTTTTCTATGGCCACCATCTTGAATTTCAAGATGGTGGCCTATCTAATGATCCACAGTAGGAAACAGCCGTACTAACGTTAGACACCACAAACATGTGCATTACTGAAAATTTGATGCTCCTACAATAATTGCAACATGAGATACAGGTAAAAACGCTATGGCGGCCATTTTGAATTTCAAGATGGCAGCCTTTAAATTGAATTAAACTAATCCACATGAATATCAGAAAATGATATATCAGAGTGTCTGACATCACAACCATGCATTTTGCACCAAATTTGAAGCTTCTACAACGCTCACTGTATGAGATATGGTTCGAAATACTGTGTGCTATGGCGGCCATTTTGAAATTCAAGATTGCAGCCTACTAATTGTATCAAAACAATCCACAATATCAGAAAAAGATATACCAGAGTGTCTGACATCACAACCATGCATTTTACACCAAATTTGAAGCTTCTACAATGTGCACTTAATGGGATATGGATAAAAATACAGTTTGCTATGGCGGTCATTTTGAAATTCAAAATGGCGGCTGAAGACGTGGTCGGAAAAAAAATGGAGCCAAAGTTTTTTGGATTCAGCATCCCAAAATTGACTAAGTTAGCCAAAAAAAAAAAAAAAAAAAATCTCACGGGATTACATAGGTAATTGCATGCTGAACGTTTTTCACTTTTGGGTATAGGCGACTCAGTGATCTGGATTATTTTTTTTTTTCAACTAACATTAACTTAATATACAGTGATATATTTGTAATTATCAGAAATTTCCTGTCTCGGACCGAACATCCGTGAGCGAAACTTTCAGAACCTATAACAGTGCGAATTGTCTCCAAAACCTCATCAGAAAGAAATTCAAATGCACAGAAATTACAGATTACGCAAAATTCCATTTTCTTATAACTTGGTTTTCAGTGTTTAGCTGTTTTTATATAATTAGAGGGAAAACAAGCGTAAAATTGCGAGTGAATTTTGAGCTGTTTGTTCATCATGATCACATAACGCCTTAAAAATTCGGAAACTACTGCTCTATAAGCTCATTGTTTACTTTGTAAAACTTTATTTTTCGCTATTGGAGCTAAACGTTTTAAAGAATAAAGGACACTTTTAAGACAAGTTATCCCTATCGGTCAGACTGCATACGTCACGGACGTTCGCTGAAATTGTCACGGACGTTCGTTCTACTACTAGGGTCATGTTCCAGGACGGGCAACTAATCGACAGACAGTGCGTAGCCTTCCTAACTCTTTCAAAAATCTGAAAAGGTATTGTCAATGCAAATTATAAGAAATTTGACATCCTTTTAACATATATATTGTTCAGAGAGGGATTAGGAGGTGATTTTTCAGAGAAAATATTAATTATTTACTTGATTTTCGGTGAATCGTATGGTCCAAAAACTGCAGGCGAGCCCCAGTCAGCTCCAAATATGACATGCAGCTCCTGGGCTAGAGAGCCAAAGGTGAAATGTACCTTCGCCATCAAAGCAAGATGGTGCCCCATTCGATTAAGTTTTAATCATCACGAACGTTCTTTTTTCTCGGAGGTTCGTCGAAAAATGCATTTTCGGTTCCCATTTGACAAGAGATGGACAGAAACTCGAAACATACATGTTATCTTGTGGCAAGACCTTAGTTGATTACGACTCAGAACATTATCGCCAATCACGTTTAATGGGCTACGATCTTTATTAGTAAATAGCGGACGCACGTCCGTGACGAAAACTGAGTATAATCTTGTATAAAAGAATGTTACGTCCCATGTACAGCCAGCAGACGTACAATTTTTGCAGGATATGTACGTTAGGTGGAACACCAAATTTTCGAATACATTACAGTTGGGACATTAGAATTTGCAGCAGCGATAGAAATAAAAGTATCACGGACGTTCGCCTATTTAGGACTTTGATATTTCATTATTGTTCTATGTAATTTTATACGTGCTCATAAATTTCTAATAATTTCGTGGTACATACCCATGATATGTCAGATCCAGAACACAGTCAGATATTAGATGCCACGTACCATAAAAAAGGCCCATAATTGGTTTGAAAGACAAAAATTATTGTGAAAATAGCGTCTTTACGCTTTAAGTCCCTGTCAGATGTAAAATACATGTATCAGTCAAAAGTCAACCAAACCACACATTTCCTGAAACTAAATTTATCAGGCTTTGAGACATGAAAGAATCTGGTTTCTTAGATCATCCTGGTGTGTTCTAAGGGAAAGAGTGTCATAAAGGGCGAAAACTGGCAATTGCACGTCGTTCAAAATTCTCACCCATATATATATGTATATATATATATATATATATATATATATATTGTAACGAAATTCGTTGGAACCGATTATACGGAAGCTTATAAGTGCCAACCAGATGATGCGATAAGAAGACGAGAAGACAGGTTAAATGCCGAGAAGCCGAGTTCTTGGAACTTTCCAAGTCGACTTGTTTGGGTCAAGAAGACAAGAAGCCGAGTTGTTGAAACTCGGCACGTTGATTTATTTTGGAAGAGAAGACAAGATAATGAGTTGTCCCAAGCAAGTCGACTTGTTTGGGACGAGAAGACAAGGTGATGAGTTGTCGAAACTCAGCAAGTCGATTTGTTGGGGACAATAAGGCAATATGACGAGTTGTTGGATCTCAGAAAGTCGACTTGTTTTCGCCATGAAGACAAGATGACGAGTTTTTGGAACTCAGCAAGTCGACTTAGTTTGGGCAAGAAGACAAGATGACGAGTTATTAGAACTCAGCAAGCCGACTTGTTTTGGACAAGAAGACATGATGATGAGTTGTTTGAACTCGGCAAGTAGACTTATTTGAGACAAAACGACAAGATGACGAATTGGCGAGTCAGCTTGTTTGGGAAAAGAAGACAAGAAAATGAGTTGTAGGAACGCAGCAAGTCGACTTGTTTGGGATAAGAAGTAAAATGACTAGTTGTTGATACTCGGCAAGTCGACTTGTTTAGGTTAAGAAGACAAGGTGCCGAGTTATTGGAACTAGGAAAGTCGCCTTTTTTAGGTCCAGAAGACAAGATATGACGATCGAGTTGTTGAAATTCGGAAAATTGATTTTTTTTTTTTTTTTGGGGGGGGAGAATAATTTAACAAGTTGTTGGAAGTCGGCAACTTGACGAACTTGCTTAGGTCGAGAAGACAAGGTGATGAGTTGTTGAAACCAAGGCAGTCGACTTGTTTGGGACAAGAAGTCAAGATGACAAATTGTTGAAACTCGGCAAGTTGACTTGTTTGGGACTAGTGAAGAAGACAATATTACGAATTGTTAGAGCTCGGAAAAGCGACTTGTTTGGGACAAGATGACGAGTTGTTGGGTTTGAACTCGGCAAGTCTACTTGTACAATTTTTTTTTTTTTTTTAAGAACAGGAGGGCGCCTTGAAAAATACCACGGGACATTTTCACCAGTTTGGTCGACAAAACCGTTGTTCATAACAATATTAATGCGATCATTTTACAGAGAGTTTTTATCCATTGAATAAAATATTACCCATGCCCAATTTGTTCAGCACCTCGAACATAAACTTATGTTCCACTCTGTCGAAAGCCTTTTTCAAAATCTAACAGTAAAATTGTACCAGGAACATCCTTCTTTTCGCAGTAATCAATTACATCAATAATTGTAGTGTATAATTATGACTGATATTTCTGTCAGGTAAGAAACCTTGTTGGTCATCATGAATTAATGACTGAATAGTAGTCTTTAAATGATTTGCTGGCAATTTTTGCCAGTATTTTATAATATGTATTCAATAATGTTATTGGACGAAAGTTCTTGTTTAATGAATGATCTCTTTCATTTTTCGGTATAAGGGTAATTATTCCATTTGTTTGTGACGAAGATAAGAGGCCACTTTTATATGAGTACTAAGAGTATTATATTATGATACAATATAGGGGAGGGCGGGGAGAAGTGGGACATTATTTCAAGTTCGTCGATTTTCTTCTTATAATCTTTTTATAGAAGAGATGATTACATTTCCTTTCGGGCTTGCATGAAGGTTCATATGGTAGGTTACATAAAGAGCCATAAGCTGGGGGTGGCACTGTTCTCAATTTTCTGCAGTTAATGAAAAGAAAAAAAACCCTTATTTTGGGGGAGAGTTTGACCCACCCATGGGTCAAGTGGGACAACGGCAAGGGAGAAATGGGACGGTGGGGGTAAAATGGGACATCCTATAGAAATGTCAAAGTTGGAAGGCGTAATGAAACATTGGTATTGAAAACAGTCAAACATGCTTTCAAATAATCTTTATTTCAACAAAACAAGTTTGAACAACATGTTTGAAAATCTGAACTGCTTTTGTTTCCTGAACAAATTATGCCCAGTAGTTAATAAATATAAACTTAGGCCTGCTGTATCTCCATTATCTTTATTGGCCTTTGCATTTTCTTTTCAGAGTACATCAACTGTGAATTGGGGTAATAAATATCGTTTGATTCAACTTACATCTTAATATGTCTGTTTGTTTTGTATGAATTCCAAATACATGTAATGGTATTATGAGGGACAAATGGGACACGTTGTCCCAACTGTCCCTCACATGACATATACAAGTACATAAATATGTAGGACTACTCAGTAACCATGCAGACATTTGTCAAAAGCAAGTTATATTAGTTGCATATTAATAAGGCTCACCACCAGCTTAAATTATGCCCTTGAAATCATGAATACAAAGACAACAGGTTAATTAACCTGATTTCAAAAAAATCTTATTTTGGGGGGAAAATTTTCAATAGCAATTTATACGTACTTAGAATTTGCCGAACTGCATGACTTTCTTAGTGTGATGTATGGTTGCTAGGGGCTTATTGCAGATATAAGCCAATCGCTCTCTCATAGAGTCTTGAATCGTTGTTACTTGCGATTAGGAATTGCTAGGAATAAGATCTAACCTAGTATGAGAAGGCAAGTCAGGAAACCCGGGTCCCTTTGTCACCAGCCGTCATGCCTCGGGTTCCGTTGGATCTAGAACTAAGGGATCTGAGAGTGTCAACATAACAGTCGCGCGGTTTTTGGCACTTTAATCTTAGCGAAGGCGAGACTATCCATTAATGTGTATCTTTATCTGACCATTTTTATAATGGTCCAGTATGCAGATATTGTGTTGAAAGACCTGCGGCGATGGATTAATGGCGACGGCAGCAGGACTAAGAATCTGGAAGCTGCTAGTCAGATGTCTACACGTAGGCGGCCGAAGTTAGATGGTCGTGCGGTGCATGCAATTTGGGGACACAATGTCTGCAAGGCAGCTGCTTCGGCGTCCAGGCTGCTCTATTTAGAGATGCCACAGCCTGCCCGCAATGCGGGGGGGGGGGGGTAATGTGGGGGTAAACAACTGGTGTTCCCAGCTTCAACCTGGGTGGGTGACAACGCCCATCGGTTCTTCAAATCAGTGGTCGAATCAACAAAAGAAGACACAGTCTGAAAGTAGCCACATGGAATGTACGTACTCTACTTGACAAGAAGAAGTCTGACAGGCCAGAGCGACGCTCAGCCCTGTTGGACAGAGAATTGCACAGATATGGTATTGACATTGCAGCCTTGCAGGAAACCAGAATGAAGAGTTTTGGACAGCTCAAGGAGCAGCATTATAATTATCTTCTGGTCAGGTCATCAACCCGATGGGCCAAGTGAGGCTGGAGTCGCCTTTGCGATCTCAAACAAGCTTCTAAGAAATGTACACTCTCAGCCCAAAGCAACATCACCTAGGCTGATTCAACTACGTGCAAACTTAGATAAGCAGGAGCATATTACCATAATCTGTGCTTATGCTCCTACTTTGACCAACAATGTTGACATCAAAGAGCATTTCTACAGCCTTCTTGCTGAAACCATCAGATCCATCGATAAATCAGACAAGATCCTTGTTCTGGGTGACTTCAATGCTCGTCTTGGCAGTGATCGTGCCGCTTGGGGAAATGCTTTAGGCAAATTTGGCAGAGGGAAGATGAAATCAATGGTGAGCTTCTTTTGTCATTGTGTACAGAGTTTGATCTTGCTGTGACCAACACATACTTCAACAACCCAGACAAGTGGTTCTACTCATGGTCTCACCCCCGATCTAAGCATTGGCATCTGCTAGACTATGTGCTGACTCGAAGACTGGATGTCAAGGATGTCTGCAGCACAAGGGCAATGAGGGGTGATAACTGTGATACTGACCATGTACTTATGCGTTCCAAGCTGAAATTACAGCTGTCTCCACCACGCCGGAAGACTGCAGCAAAACATCGTACACAACTAAATGTATCTGCCCTGCACAACCCAGAAATTTCAATTGAATTAGCAAGAAAGATGGACACTATCCTAGATGATTCCATGTCAGAGAATAACTCTACTGAAGAACTTTGGGAGGAATTCAAGACAAAGATGTATGAGACTGCATCTGAGGTTATTGGCCAACCGAAACGCAGAAACGCTGACTGGTTTAATGAGAATGACAGTAAAATCCAAGCTCTCCTCGAAAACCGGAGGAAACTGTACCTCATGACACTTGAGGGTAGATGTACCCGTTCATCAAAACTGCAGTACCAGAACTCAAAAGCCATGTTGCAAAAGGCTCTTAGGGACATAGAGAATCAATGGTGGCTTGACAAGGCACACGAAATCCAACAGTTGCATGATGCTAAAGACAGCAAAAACCTTTTTACTGCACTGAAGAAAGTCTATGGCCCTTCAACAGGCAACACTGCACCAGTCAACAGCTCAGACGGCAAAGTACTACGCACAGAGAAAAGTGACATCATGAATCGATGGGTGGAGCATTTCAGCCAGCTCCTGAATAACACTCCCACATTAAATGTAGCTGCAATAGAGCGAGTAGAGTGTTCAGCGCCCTACTGATGATTCTCTATCAGCACCCCCAACTTTAGCAGAATTTGAAAGAGCAATTCAACTATGCAGCAATGGTAAAGCTCCATGGATTGACAGAATACCTGCAGAAATATTCAAGTCTGGGGGTATACGCATCAAAGAACAGCTCTTGCACATAATAACAGAATCATGGAACAATGAAACTCTGCCAAAAGACCTCAAAGATGGCGTTATCGTTACATTGTACAAGCACAAAGGCGACAGGCATGAGTGTGGCAACTATAGAGGAATCACCCTACTATCAATCGCTGGGAAGCTCTATGCAAAGATCTTGGTGATGCGGCTTCAGTCTCTGTCAGAGAAACACCTTCCTGAGTCACAATGTAGTTTTAGGCCAAGTCGTGGTACAACCGACATGATTTTCACACTACGACAGATTCAGGAGAAGTGCCGTGAGCAGAATCTACCACTATACATCTGCTTTGTTGACTTCCGCAAAGCCTGTGACAGCGTCCCCCGAGACATGTTGTGGAGAGTCCTTGGCAGGTATGGCTGTCCTGACAAGTTCATCAACATCATCAAGCTCTTCCATGAAGGCATGGAAGCCCAAGTCATTATTGGTGGAGAACTTTCTGACACTTTTCCAGTAACCAATGGTGTCAAGCAAGGCTGCACCCTAGCACCCACACTCTTCGCTCTCTATCTTGCTGCAGTGTTGGAGGTAGCCAAAAAAGACCAACCAGCTGAAGGAGTATGGTTGCGCACCAGACAAGATGGCAACCTTTTCAACCTGCGCAGTCTGTCTGCCAAAACCAAAGAAGAGGAGGTGTGTGTACAGGAACTGCTTTATGCTGATGACTCAGCCTTTGTTGCTCACTCTGAAGCAGGGCTCCAGAGAACATTCAACTGTTTCTCTACAGCAGCTGCAGACTTTGTCCTCACTATCAACGCTTCAAAGACAGAAGTGATGTTCCAACCTCCTCCTAGAGCTGAATACCATAACCCAACCATAAACTTCAATGGTCGCCCACTACCAACTACTAAGAGTTTCACATACCTAGGCAGCACTGTAACTCATGACACCAGCCTTGACAAAGAGATAAGTAAACGGATTCAAGCAGCTTACTCCTCCTTTGCCAGGCTGAGAGACAAACTTTGGCATAGACATGGCGTAAAACTGTCTACCAAGATAGCTGTGTATCGGGCAATTGTCTTACCATCACTGCTGCATTCGTCAGAGACCTACGTCCTTTACCAACGTCACATAAAGCGACTACCCAAGGTTCTACAGAGACAGCTGCGCAGCATCATGGGCATACGCTGGTATGACCATATCTCTAACGAGGAAGTGCTGCAAAGAGCAGGTATGATGAGCTTGGAATCCACTATCATGAGGTCACAACTCCGATGGACAGGTCATGTTGTGCGCATGGATAGTAATCGTCTGCCAAGTCAAACCCTCTATGGAGAACTGAAAACAGGCAGAAGACCCATTGGCTGTCCCCTCCACCGCTTCAAAGACACTTTGAAAAGACAACTTTTGCTGGCCAAGATCCCACCAGATAGTCTGGAGAAGGTTGCCGTAAATCGGACATACTGGAGGAATCTTGTAAGGGATCAAACAAATTCTGCTGAGAGAGAGCGACATCAGGCAGCAGAGGAGAAGAGAGCAGTAAGACACGCCAAAGCTTCTTGCTTACAAGAAACAGACAAACCCTATACTTGCACTGCCTGCAACTTCCGCAGTACAAGTAGAATTGGTCTGTGGAGCCATGTCAGGAAGCATAATCCTATGAGCTGACTCGCATCCTTACACATAGATCGTCTCAATCATCATCGAAAATCGATGGACAGCCATATAAGCCAATCGCTGATTGGTTGAACAGTTTTTGATTCAGAGAACGTGTCCCACTTGACCCGCGTCCCAACTCACCCCGCTCTCCCCTAACAGCAAATCAGAATTATCATTGAAGAAAACAATATAAAATTCCATAGGCAAACCGTCTAAATCGTGGGATTTTCCTTAGGCATAGCCCTTATCATATTCAATATTTCATCTTTTGTAACAGGCTTATTTAAGACATTCTTATTAACATCTAACAAAGTTGGTAGCAAGGGAATCTAGAAACTCCTTCCCCTTTGATATATTTTCATCATTCAAATCTGAAGCATATAGCTTTGAATAAAAATTAAAAGATTCATTCATTATCTCACAGGCTTTCGTCTCAATATGACCATCAACCAGTTTTAGGTCACGAATGATTTCCTTTTCTCGATTTCTTTTTTCTAAATTACAAAAATATTTGGAGCTCCTCTCTCCATGCTCTGCCCATTTCACTTTAGAGCGTACAATATCGCCAGCAGTTTCTTTAGCTAAAATACCATTTAGCTTTATTTCTGATAAGTTATTTTTTCCATTAATTTTTGAGTATTTTCAGCCTTATTTCTATCAGACGTATTACCTGTTAAAGTATTTGATATTTCTTGCTGAAGTTAAATATCTTATTCTGCAAACTTTCTTTTTTTTTGCCACTTTTTTCTTTTTCCTTTCAAATTGTATATTCAATACACTATCCTTTTATAGTGCATTCAAAAACATTCCATAAAGTATTTGGGTTTAGCAAGCTTGTACTGCCGTTAAACTTTTTAACATCCTAATTCTATCCTTAATATACAAAAAAAAAAAAATCAGGATCATGTTTCAAAAAAGAACAATCAATTTCCAATATCCTCTCCCTGTTTGGACTTCACAAGGATTCAAATCAATAGTAACCATAGAATGATCAGAATCAATACCAGTTTTAATATCAGAACTATTCACTATGTTCAAAAGATTACAAGAGATTTAAAAAAATAATCAAGTTTAGAAAGAACTACTCATGTTTTTGGTGTCTATGGTTGTGTATCTGGGTGTTGTTTTCGCCAAATATCGATGAGATTATACTTTTCCAACAACTCGCTCTAAAAGCCTTAGAAGCATTAACAGAGGGGTTAGTATGAGAACCATGGTAATCCAGTGAGCTTAAGGCAACATCTAAATCACCTCTTATAACAGTATTGTTTGAATTACAATTATCAAAATTAGGAAACAAATCCATAAAAAAGTCAGGAGAGTCATTATTTGGAGCATAAACATTTTTCAAATTCAAATGGACATTTTTATTTGTTTATAGCAATATCTAGAATAACATACCTCCCACTAGAATCTTTCTTGATAAGATTTAGGGAAACTGGCACCTCAGGTTTTATCGACACTACATGCAACAGCTCTATACTATTGTAGTTGAGATGTTGGTGAGCCATGAGGGACCATCCCACAGAGAAGCCCAAAACTTATCATCCTTTGCTCCACAGTGTGTTTCCTGTAAGAGCACAACAGCAACTTTTTGTTTCTAGAGAAAAGAGAAAACTTTCTTTGTTTTGGAGGGATATTGTAAACCTCGACAATTAAATGAGCTAAAAGTAAGAGACATTAGTATGGGTGAGTACACACCTTGGCTAATACATTTTCAGGAGCTGTGATTGATTCTGACCATAAGAATATAAATTAACTGTACATGGTAAGTAAATTGTGTACAGAATAAAGAACACACACATCAAAAATACATGAAATAGGTACAAGTAAGTAAGTGCCAACAATCTGGTTAAGTTGCTTGTTAGCCAATGAAACCTGGGAGTAATAGCACCAGAAGTTGCGCTGTTTACAGAGTCCTTTTATTTTGGTTGTTTTTTGTTTGTTTGTTTGTTTGTTTGTTTTTTTCGCTTGTAAGCTGATGAAACCCGGAAGTGGCACCAGAAACTTGCCTTCTTGTCCCAAACAAGTCTACTGTCCTTATAGTTTCAACAACTCGTCACCTTGTCCTCTTGACCTAAACAAGTCGACTTGCCGAGTTCCAACAACCTGTCAAGTTCTTGTCCCAAACAAATCAACTTTCCGAATTTCAACAATTGTCTTCTTGACATAAAAAAGGCGACTTGACTAATTCCAACAACTCGGCACCTTGTCTTTTTTTTACTTAAACAAGTCGACTTGCCGAGTTTCAACAACTAATTATTTTTACTTCTTATCCCAAACAAGTCGACTTGCTACGTTCCACAAGTCATTTTCTTGTCTTCTTTTCCCAAGCAAGCCGACTTGCCAAGTTCCGACAATTTGTCATCTTGTCGTTTTGTCTTAAATATCTACTTGTCGAGTTCAAACAACTCATCATCATGTCTTCTTGTCCAAAACAAGTGGGCTTGCTGAGTTCTAGTAACTCGTCATCTTGTCTTCTTGTCCCAAACAAGTCGACTTTCCGAGATCCGACAACCCGTCTATTGCATTATTGTCCCAAACAAGTCTGAGTTTCGACAACTCACTATCTTGTCTTCTCTTCCAAAATAACTCAACATGCCGAGTTTAAACAACCCGGTTTCTTGTCTTCTTGACCTAAACAAGTCGACTTGCCGATTTCCAAGAACTCGTCATCTTGTATTTTTGTTCAAAGCACCTCGACTTGCCGAGTTTCGACAGCTCATCATCTTGTCTTCTCGTCTCAAACAAATCGACTCAACTCGGCTTCTTGTCTTCTTGACCCAAACAAGCTCCGCTACTGGGTCCCTTTCGATAGACTTTGTACACTTTTGAGATTGACCTATTTCCTAATAATATTTTATCAAAGAGTATGCAGCTGATCTTTCACTTACAAAAGTTCCCTCATGTGCAGAGGCGTCGATGGGGGGGGGGGGGGTGGGGGATGGTTCCCCCGTAAAAGTATTGGGGACAAACATATCATTTTGCTCCTCCTCGTTACTCCCGAGAAGTGCAAATGTTCTTACTTTTTTGATAGAAAACTGTCTAAATATTTCACCCAAAGATGGCTGAATTTCAATTCTGAAAATACAAAATCTCACTCGCGTAAGAGGGGAATAAGCCTACCCCCTTCTATACCCTCCCCGTTCAGTCCTTTCTACTTAATGCACTTTAGATTGACAGATTTTAGAATGTTTCATCTAAAGTGTGCACCAGGTCTGTTACTTCAGTTTAAAAAATGTAAAAGTTCCATGGGTGGGAGGAGATATCTAGATACTTTCAATTATAGGAGGTTCCCCCCCTCAAAAAACAAAACAAAACAATGAATAGTATACACTTCTGGGAGTGAAATTTTCCCAGATTACATTATAAATGTGTTAACGAGATATTTTCATCAGAATTCTAAAATTGCAAAAGCACCCTCGTATCTAGGGGCGTCGATCCTGGAAGACGGGGGGCGCGGACGGGGGGAGGGGGAGAGGCAAACAAATGAAGAGTTTGTTCACAAAAACCGATAAGTCCATTTTTGAAGCTTTTGAAGTACGGCCTCTGTCATAAAGCACAAAATAATACCTTTTAAATGATATATTGGTCACTACATATAAAGCTACATTTTTGAAGATATGGTCAAAAGAAGCAAAACAATTCTTGTTATTCTCTTTATTTTTCTTGACCTTTAATCGCAAATATCTCCATTTGGCAAATATGGACTTATCGGTTTTTGCGAACAAACTCTTCAAATCATTTTGATTTTTTTTTTGATAGAAAACTGTCCAAATATCTTATCGAAAGTGTGCACCAGATTGCAGAATTTCAATTCTGAAAATGCAAGAAAAAAAAAATCTCTCTCGCGTGGGAGGGGGATGCCCCTCCCCCTTTCGGTCCTTTTCCTTTTTTTTTCTTTTTAGATTGACAGCTTTCCAAATGCTTTATCTTAAGTGTGCACCAGGTCTGTCACTTCAGTTACAAAAAAGAACACAAAAGATCTACCGCGGGTGGGAGGGGATATCTTCTTTCAATCAACCCTTTCCCCGCTTTGTTTCCCATTAAAAACTTTAGTACACTTTGGGGATTGACAGCTCTCCGAATTGTCCATCAAAACTTTTCATTTGTATTTGTATTCTAAGAATGCAAAAGCCCACTCGTATGCAGGGACGTCGATCCTGGAGGACTGGGGGGGGGGGGGCAAACATGTCATTTTGTCCACCAATAATTCCCGAAAAGAGGGAGATTTTCTTGCGTTTTGTCCAAATATCTTATCCAAAGTGTGCACCAGATTGCTGAATTTCAATTCAAAACAATGCAAAATCTCTCGTGCTTGGGAGGGGGATACCCCCTCCCAAAACCTCCCCCTCTGTGCCCCTTTCCCAAGCCTTAGTACGCTTTTCTGACTTACAAAAAAAAAAAAAAAAAAATTCTGAATAATTCTGAGTGCACGAGACTTATTACTTATATTCCGAAAACTCGAAAGTTCCTTCATGTACAAGGGGAATATCTCTTTTTGATCAACCCTTTCCTCGCTCAATGTCCCCATTACAGATCAGTTTTTTTTTTTTTTTTTTTAAATTTCCCAAATATTTCATCAAATATGCGTATACCATCTTTAAAAAGCCAAAAGCTCTCTCGTACCGGAACGGTGGTGATAACACCCGCCCAGGCCTTTTCCCTGCAGCTCGCCCGTCCCCTCCCTCCCCCCCCCCCCCCCCGCCCCATGCATACAAGTAGACTTGTATCATGCGCACGAATTTCAAATCCATGAACGGATAAGATGTTTGTGTGCGCATGCGCTGGCCGTAGTATTCAGTGCATGTAGCTCTCCCAAGGTCCTCTCGACCGAGTCACATTCAGTTATCAATTCGAACAGAAAGGGACTATTGGCAGAACCAAACGTTGCCCGAAGCCTGTTTTCAATACTTCAACTTTACTGGTAAGTCTTCAAATTGAAGAAATTTTTCGATCTTAAGTTGATATTTACCCGCGATACTAAATCTGTCATGATCCTGAATGCTACAATGCGAAGCCCCATTACGCTATGCGTATTGGGCTGCTGGTCGCAGTTATGCCCCAGTCACACAGTGCTTTACGATGGGTTACGTCCGCCGCGGATAGATACGAATGAGTGGACGCAGGGGGACGCAGCGTGGACGCGGGCATCCGCAGGGACGTATGTAGACGTAACTGTCCGTAACTCATCCGTAAAGAAACGCAATATGACGGCGGCAAGCCTGCGAAATTTTGAAATGTTCAAAATTTCGCAGAGGGACTCCACGGATGTATACTTACGCAAGTAACCGTAACCAAACGTAACTATCCGTAACTGAACGTAACTACCCGTAGCTTGGACGCAGACCATCCACAAAAAGTTTTACCTCCCGTCCGTTTGCGTTCGTTTACGTCCACCGTAAGTATCCGACAATAACCGCAAGTTAACGTATCACAACACTTTCGTCCGCTTACGGATATTTGCGGACAGTTACGGATGCTGCGGACGATTACGTCCTTCGACGTTTTCCGTTTTCCACTCACATGGGAACACAGAGACTCGTGGGAAGCCACACAACTCATGTTGCCAAGCTGCAGCGCATGTACCTGAAGGAATGCTACAACACAGTCGGAGCGGTGGAGAGGCAGAACCGCATGGTCAAATTATGAAATGATCATTTCAGGTGGCACCCATAGGCCTACTCATGACATCGGGTGTCCCTTGTGCTGAAATTTTCTTGCACTCTTTGAATATGTTTTTTTTTTTTTTTCGAAAAAGGCAATATTTTGGGTAGGGGATGGGGTGACAGCATTTTATTAACTTTTCTGGCCGGGGAAGGTGTGGGACAACGATAACTATAATGAGAACGAATATAATATAGGTTTTCCCGGCCAATTTCGCATTTTTGTCAGTCCAATTCCTAATTGCTGCATTCAATTTAGCAAAATTTAGCGTAGATGACATGTTCGGTAGTTCAATTTTATGATCTCTTCATTCAAATTCACTTTGGAGCATTCAAATTACCTTTCTCCTCATTCTAATTAACACTTTTTTAATTGAAATTCGTAAAACAAGCACCATTTCGTTATTCTTTCATTCAATTTAGAATGATATAGTCACGTGATCACGGACATGCTGCACTCGTTCACTCAAATTCATTTTTGGGCATCCAATTTAACATCTTTTGCAGTCAATTTAGCACGCATGTTTATGCTTTGGTTCTTTCTTCAGTTTTTTTCAACAAAGTTATTGTTTTGCAAGCGTCATTACATTTCATATTTTCGTACTCATTTTAGAGATTTTTGCAACAGTTTTTTTTTTTCTTCAATGTGTTTAGTGAGTCTTTTAGTCCGAAGATAGTGCATCATGTGGCCACAACTTATCTGGCCATTGAGCGCTTTATTCTGAGTGTGTCGGCCAGTTCTAGGAAGTCATGGTTATGATCATCAAATGTTCCTATAATTCTTTTTCTTTCTTCTTGAGAAATACGTCTGTATCTAACTTGTGCTGTCATGACTGTAAGAAGATGAAGTTAATCTGTAGTATTGGTACAACTAGGACTAAAATGACATGTATGAAAGAAAGGGGGCGTTACAGAACAACAAACTCGAGTTATATAGGGTCAAAAATATGATACTTTTACTGCTTAACAGTGCGTGGATGAAACAAAAAAGAAAAAAAAAACAAAAAAGAAATAACATGACGTTAATTTCAATGAACATGTTTGAAATTTGACTGTCCATACGCGAAATTGAATGACTGAAATACCCCTTTCGGCCAGTGCTGGCGAATTTGAATGACTGAAGAGCACGTGCCAATTTGAATGCCCGTTTTACGAATTCGAAAGGCACATGTGCAAATTTCATTGATCGAAATGCTAAATTGAACTACCAACTTGCAATTTTGAATGACAGAATGTGCAGTGACGAAGATTTTCGCTAAATTGAATGAACCTTTTATCAAATGGACTGACAAAAGTGCGAAATTGGCCGGAAAAACCTATATTTCTCTGTAGTCTTACCCACTTTAGGCTCCATACACACACACACACACACACATAACTTGTGTGTCGGAGGGGTGTTTGAAAGTCCTAATGTCTTTTTTTCTGGAAATTTGATAAGCATTGATTTATATCGCTGCACAATGACAGCGTAACCACAGTTTGTCTATTCTATGACTGCTCCTCTAATGTTTAACTTATCGATCTATATTGTATTTTATTTGTGGTATAATTATGTCATGTATTCTTTACATTTATGACGCTTAATCATATATTATTTGAGTTGCACAAATAAAATTGCAACTTCAAGTTCAAAATTTCATATACCTTTTATTACTGTAAAGCAAATTATAGGATTACGATTTTTTTCACAACTTGTATTATACGTCATTCAATTTCAGTTTTCCCCAGTGTACAATGCAAGACAGTCCAATATGTGATGGCCTCACTGACTTAGCAGGGATCGTCAGAGAAAACCATATTGTCCACAATTATATATAACAATCTGTAACTATCCGTAACTATCCGAAAATATCCGCAACTCTCCGCAAGTGTTCAAAACTATTATGTGCCAATCCGTAAGAATATCCGCACGTGGAAACAAGTATTCGCATCTGGTCGTATCTGTTCGTATCGCCCGCATTTCCCCCCGTATGTTTTGTACAAATTTTCTGGTGACGGCAAAGGATCCGCGGGAGTTCGCAGAAAAAATGACTTTTTTGGACGTAACGCCGGACGCAGAGCATTATGTGACTGGGGCTTTAGCTATGCGTATGGGGCTGCACGCTGCTGGTCGCAGTTATCGTGCAATAATTGTTTCGTACAATACGTGTACTACCTCGCCGCCGTACGGCGGCGGCTCTGGTACGAAACCATTATTGCATGATTACTCAGACATGAGAGCACTTTGGGGCGAGTAAGTCTCACAGTGTTAGTTATATGAAAGGTACTTTCACCTGAAACACAAACTAAGACAAGGAAATTCAGGGAAACTTTTGAGGTACCAAAACTTGATATTATCTTTAACACTTCCCTGAAAAAGCCTTATTTATTTCCGTTATAATTTTTTTCGGTATTGCACCAAAAGTTGGCATCAGATCGCTGACTTTCAGGTCTGAAAATGCAAAATCACATTCATGTGGGAGGAGAAATGCCCCTTATCTACACCCTCGTGTGCTTGCTTTTTCTGATTGAATGGCTTAACAGACAGCGTTCATGATAATTATTCATCGTGGAAATCAATACAATGAGATTATCTAAGTGATACAATTTTATAGGCGTATTGTTCATTGTAATCTAAATCAAAATATTCCGCTACCTTAAACAAGTGGGACTGTTTCAAGTCGATAAAACACGCAAACATGAATAAAAATGCACCATTTACAACATCAAAATGCAAAAAGTTCTCACTGAAATTGTCTGGCCGCTGTCAATTACGCTGTCTGGCGACGCCAGCATTCTGTCAACATCCACGTGCCACGCGAACTTTCTTTGTGCGCCGACACACGACAGGTGCGCACTACGTTCTTCGCTTTTGTCATCGTGCCGAGGTACGCGTATTTCACATTCCAACAGTAGTCGGATTTTCATAAACACACCCCTTGTTTTGCTGTCACGGAAACAAGCTACCAATTAGTGGCGAGCTGCGCATCTTCATCAACCAATTACCACTCTCAAAGCTCCTTTCCGTGACACGTTTTCTCCGACCACGCTGTTTCATTTTCCACGCTTCCTCACTTCACGATTAGCTTTCATCCAGAGAGCACGACCTAATCGTCGAAGTCACGCCCGCATATCATCCTTACTTACGGATTATACTCAATACGGAATATACACCTTCCCGGATTTTATACTTCGCGACATTCGCTCCATTTTATACCGCGATTCGCCCTTTCTTCAGGCTCTACACTCCAACCTGGGGATTTTTACATCGCTACATTCAACGCAATCGGCGCCTTGTTACATCGCTGCATACAACGCGATCTACCTGCGCCCCATCACATTGCTGCATCGGTCTTGCTAGCGTACTGTTCGTGGTGTGCAGACTCTACCAGAGACCTCGCAGTTTCATCCATCCAGCGCCCCATCGGTGGACTCTACCCTCGCTTGTGCGAGCCGCGGCACCCGGAGGATACTCCACGCTGCCGCTGGATATTTTGTACATATTTCTATGGGACACTGTCGTCTTCGGACACCCTAAGTGCATTCGGAGTTAGTCCATATTATTTCATATTAGTTCGGGAAGTGCAATACCCATTACAAGGACACTGATCACCTCTTCTGGTGCCCTGGTGCATTCCACACTACTGTCATACGGTCGTCTACCATTCCTGCTGGTGCCAAGTGGTGCCTTCAGCCCTGTTGACCTGTTCGCCATTCGGTGAGTTGTTAGGTATTACATTACAGACCCACACCATATTACCTACAATACCATTTTAGGCAAATTGTTCATTGTAATGTACTTCAAAATATTCTGCTACCTTAAACAAGTCGATAAAACACGCAAAAACATGCATCAAATTGCACCATGTACAACATCAAAATGCAAGAAGTTCTTCCTGTGGGAGGGGAACACCCCCTCCCACACCCTCCCTCGCTCGCCCCGCTCGCTTGGGTTCGGTCGCGTTTATGATATTCAGTATAAGAATGAAAATAAGAAGTTTATTATAATGATACCATTTTATAGCAAAATTGTTTAATAATAATCGACATCAAAATATATTGCTACCTTTAACAAGTGGGACTGTTTCAAGTCGACAAAACGCGCAAAAACATGCATCAAATTGCACCCTGCACAACATCAAAATGAAAAAAAAGTTCTCACCGTGACGGGAGGGGGGACATCCCCCTCCCACCTACCCCCCCCCCCCTCTCGCTCGGGCTCGGTCGCGTTCATGATGTTCAGTGTAAAATTTAATAAGTAATACAAGAAGTTTATTTAAATGATACAATTTTATAGGCAAAATTGTTCAATAATAATCTACATCAAAAATAAATGTAGTGCTGCCTTCAACATGTGGGACTGTTTCAAGTCGATAAAGGACGCAAAAACCCCAACAAAATGCATCAAATTGCACCATTTTCAACATCAAAATGCTGAAAGTTCTCACCCAGAACTGTATTTGTAGTACATGTAATAAGGCTCACCTTTTTTTTTTTGTATCTGTTTAATGTGAATAATTATTGCATTGTATTGTATTGTTTCGTTTGTGTGCATTTGCACTAGGACAGGCAATTTAGACTCTGGGATCCTTATATACTTTCCTTTGGATGATAAACTAAACCAATATCTATCTATTTATCTATTTATCTATATATCTATCTATTGATCTATCTAAAGTGAGTGCAGTTATGACATCTGAACTGCTACTGCAGTTTGGTCATCGTGTTATATCAATCTCAGTTCCTTCAGCTAAGTTAGTGAAAACCACAAATCTAACTTCTTTCATTCCTCTGTAAGATCAAGCAATTCAAAATTAGGAACATAAAGGATATTAGTGCATATTAAAAGAGGGTCTTAATTGCCAGATTTTTTTTTATTAGTTTCTAAAACTAATATGAATTCGAAAATTAGTTTTAGGGATATGTGGGCCTAATAATGTTAATTATTCTATGTGTTTACCGAAGTCAATCACAACACATGCAATTTCAAGTAGGTGTTGGTGATTGGTATTTTCGACTTTATCTCATAAAGTTGCAAATCCATCTTGGAAAGATGTATCTCATACCATGTCTATGTATTTGCACTTTCTTTTTTTGAAGCCATCCGTACGTGTTTCTGCGCGGACGAGCAAGAGGGGCATTATGGGGGTTCCCTTTATGTTTTGCTTTATTAAGTCAGGCACTGTGTTTGTAAAAATGACATTGTGGAAGTATTTTGTCAATGGGAAAAATAATTAAGTACTCCCATAAATGATTAATTTGGAATATGCGCGTGTACGTGTGTGTGTGGATGTTTATGTAAATATTTGAGCATACATGGTGCAATACGCGGTTAATAGTTGTGAATACCCTTGTCTGCTGCTGCAACTTGTTCTGGATCCTTCTCCTGAAGACAGGAGCGCCAAACGCCAGAGCGGTAGGTCGACCAATACAGTTTCCTGTACTTTGTGTCATACGATACGTCTTGTGGTTGTTCCGTCAGATTCATAAAAACGGTGAATTTGAGTCTTTCAAGGTCAGCCATCAGAATCCGCTTGTTTTTGCGGTCGGAGACGAACATCACCGGGAGAGCTATTGGGATAATGAAGCCAATTGACAATGACGTTAGAATGTACGCAAAGAAAGGAAAACTGACCAGATGTGAATACAATTTATCAGTGGAAAATCGAGCAAACCCGGCTTCGAACCCCGATTGAATCTCAGTTTCTTTGTTTAATTTTCCATCAAAAAATTATAAAGAATTAAACGGATAAGAAATACCCATCACTTCTTGATCCATATTTATTCTTTTTTAAGACAATGATTATACGAGTCATATTTGCCAGGAGTGAAATCTACATATGTACCAGGTATTTCTAAACAACAGGGAGATTTTTTCACTGAGTCCCAAACAGTTTTTTTTTTTTTTTCCTGACGCAGGGAAACTAATCACAAAAATAACGAAAAAAAAAAAAAAAACTATCTGAAAGACTACTCACCCCTAACTAAGGGGCGCCTTCGGAACAACATGGACGTGCACTGTTTTTCAGCTCAAATCTGCTAGACGAAATCCACCCGCATCCTACTTAAATCAACAAAAATTACTTTAAAAAGATAAACAATCGTAAGACTGCTGCTCAGTCGTCAAGCTGCCAGCCGTATTCACTTAGAAATCGAGCTACTATGCAAAAAACAAAAAAAAAAAAAGGAAAAAGAAAATCAACCAGATAACATGGCTGAGCCGACGTCGCATGGAACGGATGACTCTGTGGCCAAGCTTCGTTCCGATTTCGACACCTTCGCCGAAAAGGTACTAAACACCCCGCAGAAGGCTGCAGCTGAAATTCGAGACGCCTTAACGAAGCTGCGCTTTTCTCCGCAGAAGGCCGAGGCAATTCCTATGGTCCACGCCCATGGAGTACCGCGTAAGCAGCAGTATCGCGAACCCAACGTGCCATCGACCCCAGACCCGATAATCGTGAGATTTGTGTGTATGTTCGACCGTGACGCCATCTTGAAAGGATACGACGCTACACAGCGACAGCTTCCTGCTGGCACCACCCTCCCATTCACCATAAGAACGGATCTTTCACCCGGACTTAAGGCAAAGCGCTACCGTCTGGAAAAGATAGCTTACGAGCAGCGTAAACTACACGGAAAGTCAACTCGCATTCGTCTGGTTGGCGTTGATCTTCGCCTTGCAATCCGAAACAAGGGTCAACAAGCAGCATCGTGGGTCTTGTATTGAGATTGAACATTTGTGGTAAGCTTATCGGCTTCTTCTTTCTTATGGGACTTTTCTGTGTAAACTGTTAAACATTTCCGAAATTTCCTTAAGTATTTCAAGCCAGTCAGCTATCACCGAGATCTACTGCTGTAATTGTTTTTCTTCTTATGGAAATCTTAATGACTTCATAAGCAGAAATGAATCTTAATGATTTCATACATGTTATAAGCAGAAATGAAACTCTTATTTTCTTCGGTCGTCTTAGGGAAATAGACGCTGATTTGTGCGGGTTGATTTTGTCTACCAGAAAAGATAGCTATAAATCTAGCAAATTCATCTACTTTGCATATGTACATTTGGACATATTGTGGATTTGATATCTGTAGTTGATTATGAATATTGATTTTATGTCTATGTTGTTGACACTTTTCTGTTCCCATGGCTGTAAAAACATACGTGCACCTTCATTAGTATTCGCACATCAAGAAATTCAACCATATTTTCTCAAAGCATGTTTGGTGAGATAACATTTCAATCTTCTCATGAAACGTCTCTGTTTCCTTGTAGTCAACTTGACGATGTAAGTTTTCTCAATGAATTTCAAAGTCACACAGTAGATTTAGATCGACTGTCAAACCTACAGTTAAATCTTTTTTTCTGTATCCGATGGGTTGTTTGGAACCAATGACCTAGATCCGGATAGGATTATTTTTTTTTTCTCAGTAATTTTGAAAATGTAAGTCGTTACTATGAAATTGAAAACTTTGCTAGTCGATTTAGCCCTTCAAAGAATGATACCTTTTCATGTATACACGTTAACTCTTGAAGTCTTCCAAAACATTTAGAGTCTATTACAGACATATTGTATTCATTTAACTTTACGTTTGATGTTGTTGGGTTTTCTGAAACATGGCTGAAAGACACAAGTCCACCTGTTAACATATTAGGTTATACCGTACCATGTAAAACTAGATGTAATAGAACAGGTGGAGGTGTCGCACTTTGTATGAATAATAAGAGATCCGACCTGTTGCTCCCATGTAACTTGTGTTGTGATTCATTGTTCATTGAAATTAACAGTCCACAGGAAAGGAATATATTAGTTGGCACTATTTACAAACCTCCGAACGTAAATATCACTCGATTTAGTGAGGCTTTTCTTTTAACATTGTTATGTGATTTTATTAAAGAAAATAAAAGGATTTATATTATGGGTGATTTGAACATCGATCTTCTGAAATTTAATACACATTCAAACATTCAAGATTTTATGTATTCCCTGTCAAGTAATTGTTGTTTACCTTTGATATCTAGGCCAACGCGCATTACTGGGACTTCTGCAAGTTTACTCGACAATATTTTCACCAATCAATTTGATTTACCTATTGAGAGTGGTATTCTATACTCTGATACAACTGATCATTTACCAGTTTTTTTTTTTTTCAGATAACATCTCTCAAATGCAAATCTAATAAAAGCAGTGAAGACTTGTACTCTAGATGTATTGCAAAAGACAGAATAATTTCATTCAGAAATTCCCTACGTAATGCGTGTTGGGATGATATTAAAGAAACTGATGACATTAATACAGCTTATAATACGTTTGAATCAAGACTGGTTTATATGATACGCATTTCCCTTTTCAACGTATATCTTCGACAAGAGACGATTGAAAACATGGATGACTGATAGTTTAAGCTGAAATTTGTACGATATAGAATAAATTATATATTTTTTTATATAAAGCTACGTCTGTTAGCGAGTCTAAGTATAAAAGTGTTCGCAACAAATTGAATTTTTTACTACGGGAGGCTAAGAAGAAGTTTTTTTTTTTTTTTTTTTTTTTAATTAACTAGTTTATCCAGTATAAATGTGATATCAAAAATACATGGAATGTCATTCATTTATTGTTACAAGTCAAACAGGGCAAGGATGCGGATATCAAATTGAAAATTGATGGTCAGCTTGTTGATATTTGTGAAGATGTTGAAGAAAGTATCAACTTTTTTTTTACTGGCATCGGGCCAAATCTTGACAGATTATTACCTGAAAATCATGAGAACTTCCGACAATATCTTCACAAATCTGTACAAGCAACAGTGATTTTATATCCAGTGACTGAAAATGAAATCACTTGCATGTTCCCTCGCCATGTCTTTTGTTAGTCACATTAATATGACAGAAACATGCAAGTTATGCTGAGTCGAGAGGAAGGTGCATTCCACTGTCTTTTGTTAAACATTTCATTACTTTAGCAATGATTGACAGATGAGGTCATCTCAAGAATATTAATATTGATTGGTTTGGAAGGATTTTTTGTGGGCGTTCCCAAGTAATCTGAAAAAAAAAATATAAGAAAAAATTGTTAAATATATATGGAATGTTTTGTTTTACCGCAAAAGTGATGTTGAGTGTATCATAAATCAACACTAGTCAACATGCATTTGGATTTCAGGGCCCCTTTAACGAGTTAAAGTTGCTGGGTTTAACAGTTATCAATACATTCCAATTGGGTTTATTTGTGTATAAGTGTAGACATAATCTTCTTCCTGATCACCTATGTCACTTATCTGAAGAAAACTCAGAATACCATAAGTATGAAACTAGATCATCTTCAGTAATTCACATTCCAAAACATAAAAAAGTCTCATTCCAACACACAGTGCGCTTTTCTGGTCCCAAGGTCTGGAATAATCTCCCAGCCCAATTAAAATCGGCACCTTCTTTGAGCTTATCTAAATGTCATTATAAATCGTCTTTCTTTTTGAAATAATAGACCTTTTTGCTGATGTAGTCAGGTTTGTTGATGTTTCTTCTCTCGGGGCCTGGTGACGAGTTATTTTAGTAACCCGTATATTATAACGGCATTTCAATACTTGGAATCCACTTTGCATACACTAGTTGTTGCTGTGTCGGGCAGGCCTCGTGCGAGCTTTCAGGTTGTCAGGAACAACCTTTGTTAAAATGACATGCATATAATTTGAATATATCGGTAAGGGGGTCTATTTGCAATCCAGATGGAAACAGTGCATTTCAACATTGTCTTGTTTACATCTGTGCAGAGATTTTACATTACTAGAACTTATGAATATGCAACGTTTAACTTTGATATATGCAATTTTGCTAGGCTGCAGCTCGTCACATATTTTCATTCTTACTGTAGCCCCTCTGTTAGACTGCAATACTTCTTTTTGAGGAACATCTCATTTTCATATTGCCATGGGAACTATTGTTTTTGTTGTTTCTTGTGTTTATGATGTAGTGTATTTGTTAGGCAGCTCACCACAAGCTCTGCTTTTTAGAGGTTCTGCCTTCCTTGCACAATCTTATGTATGTGATATACAACATGAAAAAGATGGACAATAAATGTTTTACAAACTTGAACTTGAACTTGAGAAGGTATTGATTGATTCAGCAGCATTTGTTTGCTGTTTTTGCTGAGACAATCATTTCGTTTTTCAATGAATTCAACAAATTGTAATGGTAATAGCTCTTGATTCCTACATACCAATTCTTGTAAACATAAACACTTACATGTTAATTTCGTCCTAAAATGTTTTCATACCTTGACACGAAATATGGTGGTCTGGTGGAGATGACGCCTGTCATCTTGAGATCGGGAGGTGGTAGGTTCGAATCCTGCTCGATTGTGTGCGCCCATGATTTTTTTTTTCATGGTTACTCTTTAACACTGATCAATTCAATGCTTACTAAAAGAAGGTTTGTCTTCATTAACAAGCTTATCTGCAGATTGCTATTCGCTACTCAAAAATACCTAATCTCAGCTCACCTGTTTGACAGTTCGACCCTTTATAACCCGGTAAACACAGACACGAATACATATTGACATCGTCTAGACACGTTCCTCCGTTCAGACAAGGATTGCTATCACATTCATCAATATCTGTAAATTGAGAAATGCAGATTATGATTATAATATAATATCCTATCAATTAACAAGGAAAAAGTAAACGGAACGTACATGCAAAAACTAAAACACAAAAGCACACAGTTTAAACGAAAAGCAGAATATTGGCCCTGAGTTTAAGGACCCATAAAAAGGTTCTCGTCTTAGAACGAAATAGATTTACACGCTTTCAAATAGTAAGAGCCTATAATGTTATAAATGCTCAGATATACAAGCCACCAAATAGGTGACATATTAGTAAAGTAGTATGTATTTGTCTTATCATAATAGTATACGAAATATTTGGTCACAGAATTCAATGTTGTATATTGCACATACATTTCAATTTTTCCCCTTTTCAATCAGAATAATTAAGCGCGGATGCAAATCGGAGAGGAAATAGAGTATGATTATAAAGTGTTTTCTTTTCTTTTATATATATATATATATATATATACATATATATATATTGAGACTTTTAGTGGGTCTAAAAATACTGAATTTGAAAGACGAAAATGAACTAGAATTACAGACATTCTCATATGTTATGCTTAACTCCAAAGGAGAAATAGTTTAATGTTCCTGCCTTGAGAATCTAATCCGAATAATACAGGTTGTAACATGACGAATATTAAAAAATGCCATCTAGACGTCCTGAGGATCAACACAGATGAAGAGCAAAAGCTGTCATGTTAAGAATGATATTCAATGTTTTGAGAGTGAATTCCATTGATAAGGAATCGCCTTATACCACTTAAGAGACCAATTTAGTTTCAAGCCCTTTTGCAACCAAGACTTTTGAATTCAAAGTACAATTCCGAGACACCTTCTCACAGTATAGCAGTTTATTTTTATTTTATTCATTCATTTATTATTTTATCTTTTTTTTGTGGTGGTGGTTCGAGGCACTTGGTTGCAGAAGTTGAATACGAAAACAAATGGCGGTCTGATATTAATCTCTTGTATTTTGCAAGTAGTCACGCATTATATAAAACTCAAACACACACACACACACACAAACACACAGAGACATAAATGCCTGTTGGCTTGATTGGAGGGAGGACTTTCGTTCCCTACATTTAAAAATAGAGTCGTTGGACAGCCTGACAGACATAGATGTGTGGTCAGATCCTAAAATGGCATTCAAATGCCCAATCCTGCCCATGTTTTAAAGGGACTGTACAGTACTGTTTGAGGTGGGTATTCATGTTTTGAGCATTCCTAAGTGAGATAATAAGAAACCTGTTACGAAATACGAAAGAGCATGTAATTTTAAGAAGGATTCAGAGTTTATTTGATAAAAATAGGTTTTGAAATGGCTGAGATATCAAAAAAAAAGTGCTATTTTAATAAAGTGTGGGACCCACATTTTATTACGATCGCTTTGTTTTACTTTGTTTTTGGATGTCTCAGTCATTCCAAACCCGATAGTCATCAAATAAACTTTGAATTCATCTTAAAATGTTATGCCCTGTACTACATAATAAGTGCCTTTTTGGTATCTCAAATAAAGTTACAAGACCAATTCTCATCTCCATCAATACTGTACCATCCCTTTAAGAACCAACCGCCTCCCGTATCCCTTGAAGGAATGTATTTTATGCTTGGTACAGGAGTACAGGTCAGGTAACATTTTTTTTTTTAATTCATGAAATTCTTCCGTCGAAATGTTTAAATGCCACTTATTGACAAATTTCGCTACATCGACGTAATCAAGCACTCAATTGATTAGTGTTTAATAGTAGCGGTGACAAAAAAAAAAAAAAAGAAAAATCAAAAAATCATGGGCGCACACACTCGAGCAGGATTCGAACCTAGGACTTCCTGATCACCGGACAGGCGTAATCTCCACTAGACCACCGAGCCTCCACCCGACAGGAAGTGTTGGTTCTAATCTTTACAGCATGCAACAGGCACCGCATAATTGGCTACTATTGGCTAACATTGAGCACTGATCAGTGCTTATTTACGTCGATGTAGGGCAATTTGTCAATCACTTGAACGAAACATCTCGAGGGAAGAATTTCATGACTTGAAATAATTACGCGGGGCCCGCTACATGCTGAAGGGATTGGAACCACGAGACAAGGATTGCTATCACATTCATCAATATCTGTAAATTGAGAAATTCAGATTATGATTAGAATATATTATCTTCTCAATAAACGAGGAAAAAGTCAATGTAACGTACGTGCAAAAACTTCATATCTTTGTTATTTGTCCAATAATATTCTATTTAACTGTAATGGGAAGGCAGCATTGTATATACAAATTAGAACATAATTTATTATTAAATTTACATTTACATTAATTGTGGAAAGGCCATTTTGTGTGGTGGACTTGGGTCGTTCTTTGATATATATATACATGGTATTCTGCTATAGAGATGAGAGAAGGATGAGAGAGGGCGGTATTATATGAATGTAAGAATGACCCAAGTCCTTCATTCTTACATTCATATAAGATTTAACTCATTCATTTCAGGCACTTTCGGGGGTAATTAGGATTTATCCTAATGCTGTAATGCTGTATTTTGTTTTTACGTTATATATATTATTTTTCCCTGATTTGCTGCGCTTAAAAACATCAGTATTAAGCGCTATATAAATGTTATTCATTATCATTATCATTATCATTTACACACAAGATGAGTCCATGCATAAGCTAGAATATTCCATGTCGAACTGAGTTTGGCCAGAAATTGGACTTGGGTCGTTCTTATATTCAGGTCTTCAATTGCGTGGTCCCCGCTGCATGCTGTAAGGATTGGAACCACCACTTGCTGTCGGGAGGAGGCTCGGTGGTCTGGTGGAGATGACGCCTGTCATCTTGAGATCGGGAGGTGGTAGGTTCGAATCCTGCTCGATTGTGTGCGCCCATGATTTTTTTTTTTCATGGTTACTCTTAAACACTGATCAATTCAATGCTTACTAACAAAAGGTTTGTCTTCATTAACAAGCTTATCAGCAGATTGCTATTCGCTACTCAAAAATACCTAATCTCAGCTCACCTGTTTGACAGTTCGACCCTTTATAACCCGGTAAACACAGACACGAGTACATATTGACATCGTCTAGACACGTTCCTCCGTTCAGACAAGGATTGCTATCACATTCATCAATATCTGTAAATTGAGAAATGCAGATTATGATTATAATATAATATCCTATCAATTAACAAGGAAAAAGTAAACGGAACGTACATGCAAAAACTAAAACACAAAAGCACACAGTTTAAACGAAAAGCAGAATATTGGCCCTGAGTTTAAGGACCCATAAAAAGGTTCTCGTCTTAGAACGAAATAGATTTACACGCTTTCAAATAGTAAGAGCCTATAATGTTATAAATGCTCAGCTATACAAGCCACCAAATAGGTGACATATTAGTAAAGTAGTATGTATTTGTCTTATAATAGTATACGAAATATTTGGTCACAGAATTCAATGTTGTATATTGCACATACATTTCAATTTTTCCCCTTTTCAATCAGAATAATTAAGCGCGGAGGCAAATCGGAGAGGAAATAGAGTATGATTATAAAGTGTTTTCTTTTCTTTTATATATATATATATATATATATATATATACATATATATATATTGAGACTTTTAGTGGGTCTAAAAATACTGAATTTGAAAGACGAAAATGAACTAGAATTACAGACATTCTCATATGTTATGCTTAACTCCAAAGGAGAAATAGTTTAATGTTCCTGCCTTGAGAATCTAATCCGAATAATACAGGTTGTAACATGACGAATATTAAAAAATGCCATCTAGACGTCCTGAGGATCAACACAGATGAAGAGCAAAAGCTGTCATGTTAAGAATGATATTTAATGTTTTGAGAGTGAATTCCATTGATAAGGAATCGCCTTATACCACTTAAGAGACCAATTTAGTTTCAAGCCCTTTTGCAACCAAGACTTTTGAATTCAAAGTACAATTCCGAGACACCTTCTCACAGTATAGCAGTTTATTTTTATTTTATTCATTCATTTATTATTTTATCTTTTTTTTTGTGGTGGTGGTTCGAGGCACTTGGTTGCAGAAGTTGAATACGAAAACAAATGGCGGTCTGATATTAATCTCTTGTATTTTGCAAGTAGTCACGCATTATATAAAACTCAAACACACACACACACACACACAAACACACAGAGACATAAATGCCTGTTGGCTTGATTGGAGGGAGGACTTTCGTTCCCTACATTTAAAAATAGAGTCGTTGGACAGCCTGACAGACATAGATGTGTGGTCAGATCCTAAAATGGCATTCAAATGCCCAATCCTGCCCATGTTTTAAAGGGACTGTACAGTACTGTTTGAGGTGGGTATTCATGTTTTGAGCATTCCTAAGTGAGATAATAAGAAACCTGTTACGAAATACGAAAGAGCATGTAATTTTAAGAAGGATTCAGAGTTTATTTGATAAAAATAGGTTTTGAAATGGCTGAGATATCAAAAAAAAAGTGCGATTTTAATAAAGTGTGGGACCCACATTTTATTACGATCGCTTTGTTTTACTTTGTTTTTGGATGTCTCAGTCATTCCAAACCCGATAGTCATCAAATAAACTTTGAATTCATCTTAAAATGTTATACCCTGTACTACATAATAAGTGCCTTTTTGGTATCTCAAATAAAGTTACAAGACCAATTCTCATCTCCATCAATACTGTACCATCCCTTTAAGAACCAACCGCCTCCCGTATCCCTTGAAGGAATGTATTTTATGCTTGGTACAGGAGTACAGGTCAGGTAACATTTTTTTTTTAATTCATGAAATTCTTCCGTCGAAATGTTTAAATGCCACTTATTGACAAATTTCGCTACATCGACGTAATCAAGCACTCAATTGATTAGTGTTTAATAGTAGCGGTGACAAAAAAAAAAAAAAGAAAAATCAAAAAATCATGGGCGCACACACTCGAGCAGGATTCGAACCTAGGACTTCCTGATCACCGGACAGGCGTAATCTCCACTAGACCACCGAGCCTCCACCCGACAGGAAGTGTTGGTTCTAATCTTTACAGCATGCAACAGGCACCGCATAATTGGCTACTATTGGCTAACATTGAGCACTGATCAGTGCTTATTTACGTCGATGTAGGGCAATTTGTCAATCACTTGAACGAAACATCTCGAGGGAAGAATTTCATGACTTGAAATAATTACGCGGGGCCCGCTACATGCTGAAGGGATTGGAACCACGAGACAAGGATTGCTATCACATTCATCAATATCTGTAAATTGAGAAATTGAGATTATGATTAGAATATATTATCTTCTCAATAAACGAGGAAAAAGTCAATGTAACGTACGTGCAAAAACTTCATATCTTTGTTATTTGTCCAATAATATTCTATTTAACTGTAATGGGAAGGCAGCATTGTATATACAAATTAGAACATAATTTATTATTAAATTTACATTTACATTAATTGTGGAAAGGCCATTTTGTGTGGTGGACTTGGGTCGTTCTTTGATATATATATACATGGTATTCTGCTATAGAGATGAGAGAAGGATGAGAGAGGGCGGTATTATATGAATGTAAGAATGACCCAAGTCCTTCATTCTTACATTCATATAAGATTTAACTCATTCATTTCAGGCACTTTCGGGGGTAATTAGGATTTATCCTAATGCTGTAATGCTGTATTTTGTTTTTACGTTATATATATTATTTTCCCTGATTTGCTGCGCTTAAAAACATCAGTATTAAGCGCTATATAAATGTTATTCATTATCATTATCATTATCATTTACACACAAGATGAGTCCATGCATAAGCTAGAATATTCCATGTCGAACTGAGTTTGGCCAGAAATTGGACTTGGGTCGTTCTTATATTCAGGTCTTCAATTGCGTGGTCCCCGCTGCATGCTGTAAGGATTGGAACCACCACTTGCTGTCGGGAGGAGGCTCGGTGGTTTGGTGGAGATGACGCCTGTCATCTTGAGATCGGGAGGTGGTAGGTTCGAATCCTGCTCGATTGTGTGCGCCCATGATTTTTTTTTTCATGGTTACTCTTAAACACTGATCAATTCAACGCTTATTAACAAAAGGGTTGTCTTCATTAACAAGCTTATCAGCAGATTGCTATTCGCTACTCAAAAATACCTAATCTCAGCTCACCTGTTTGGCAGTTCGACCCTTTATAACCCGGTAAACACAGACACGAGTACATATTGACATCGTCTAGACACGTTCCTCCGTTCAGACAAGGATTGCTATCACATTCATCAATATCTGTAAATTGAGAAATGCAGATTATGATTATAATGTAACATCCTATCAATTAACAAGGAAAAAGTCAACGGAACGTATATGCAAAAACTAAAACACAAAAGCACACAGTTTAAACGAAAAGCAGAATATTGGCCCTGAGTTTAAGGACCCATAAATAGGTTCTCGTCTTAGAACGAAATAGATTTACACGCTTTCAAATAGTAAGAGCCTATAATGTTATAAATGCTCAGCTATACAAGCCACCAAATAGGTGACATATTAGTAAAGTAGTATGTATTTGTCTTATCATAATAGTATACGAAATATTTGGTCACAGAATTCAATGTTGTATATTGCACATACATTTCAATTTTTCCCCTTTTCAATCAGAATAATTAAGCGCGGAGGCAAATCGGAGAGGAAATAGAGTATGATTATAAAGTGTTTTCTTTTCTTATATATATATATATATATATATTGAGACTTTTAGTGGGTCTAAAAATACTGAATTTGAAAGACGAAAGTGAACTAGAATTACAGACATTCTTATATGTTACGCTTAACTCCAAAGGAGAAATAGTTTAATGTTCCTGTCTTGAGAATCTAATCCGAATAATACAGGTTGTAACATGACGAATATTAAAAAATGCCGTCTAGACGTCCTGAGGATCAACACAGATGAAGAGCAAAAGCTGTCATGTTAAGAATGATATTCAATGTTTTGAGAGTGAATTCCATTGATAAGGAATCGCCTTATACCACTTAAGAGACCTATTTAGTTTCAAGCCCTTTTGCAACCAAGACTTTTGAATTCAAAGTACAATTCCGAGACACCTTCTCACAGTATAGCAGTTTATTTTTATTTTATTCATTCATTTATTATTTTATCTTTTTTTGTGGTGGTGGTTCGAGGCACTTGGTTGCAGAAGTTGAATACGAAAACAAATGGCGGTCTGATATTAATCTCTTGTATTTTGCAAGTAGTCACGCATTATATAAAACTCAAACACACACACGCACACACACACAAACACACAGAGACATAAATGCCTGTTGGCTTGATTGGAGGGAGGACTTTCGTTCCCTACATTTAAAAATAGAGTCGTTGGACAGCCTGACAGACATAGATGTGTGGTCAGATCCTAAAATGGCATTCAAATGCCCAATCCTGCCCATGTTTTAAAGGGATACTGTACAGTACTGGTTGAGGTGGGGATTCATGTTTTGAGCATTCCTAAGTGAGATAATGAGAAACCTGTTACGAAATACGAAAGACCATGTAATTTTAAGAAGGATTCAGAGTTTATTTGATAAAAATAGGTTTTGAAATGGCTGAGATATCAAAAAAAAAGTGCGATTTTAATAAAGTGGGGGACCCACACTTTATTACGATCGCTTTGTTTTACTTTGCTTTTGGATGTCTCAGTCATTCCAAACCCGATAGTCATCAAATAAACTTTGAATTCATCTTAAAATATTATGCCCTGTACTATATAATAAGTGCCTTTTTGGTATCTCAAATAAAGTTACAAGACCAATTCTCATCTCCATCAATACTGTACCATCCCTTTAAGAACCAACCGCCTCCCGTATCCCTTGAAGGAATGTATTTTATGCTTGGTACAGGAGTACAGGTCAGGTAACATTTTTTTTTTTTTTTAAATTCATGAAATTCTTCCGTCGAAATGTTTAAATGCCACTTATTGACAAATTTCGCTACATCGACGTAATCAAGCACTCAATTGATTAGTGTTTAATAGCGGTGACAAAAAAAAAAGAAAAATCAAAAAAATCATGGGCGCACACACTCGAGCAGGATTCGAACCTAGGACTTCCTGATCACCGGACAGGCGTAATCTCCACTAGACCACCGAGCCTCCATCCGACAGGAAGTGTTGGTTCTAATCCTTACAGCATGCAACAGGCACCGCATAACTGGCTACTATTGGTTACCATTGAGCACTGATCAGTCCTTACTTACGTCGATGTAGGGCAATTTGTCAATCACTTGCATGAAACATCTCGAGGGAAGAATTTCATGACTTGAAATAATTACGCGGGGCCCGCTACATGCTGAAGGGATTGGAACCACGAGACAAGGATTGCTATCACATTCATCAATATCTGTAAATTGAGAAATGCAGATTATGATTAGAATATCTTCCCAATAAACGAGGAAAAAGTCAATGTAACGTACGTGCAAAACCTTCATATCTTTGTTATTTGTCCAATAATATTCTATTTAACTGTGATGGAAAGGCAACATTATATATACAAATTAGAACATAATTTATTATGACAATTAACATTTACATTAATTGTGGAGAGGCCATTTTGTGTGGTGGACTTGGGTCGTTCTTTGATTCATGTACATGATATTCTGCTATAGAGATGAGAGAATGATGAGAGAGGGCGGTATTATATGAATGTAAGAATGACCCAAGTCCTTCATTCTTCCGTTAATATAAGAATTAACTCATTCATTTCAGGCACTTTCGGGGGTAATTAGGATTTATCATTTATACACAAGATTAGTCCATGCATAAGCTACAACATTCCATGTCGAACTGAGTTTGGCCTGAAATTGGACTTGGGTCGTTCTTATATTCAGGTCTTCAATTGCGTGGTCCCCGCTGCATGCTGTAAGGATTGGAACCACCACTTGCTGTCGGGAGGAGGCTCGGTGGTCTGGTGGAGATGACGCCTGTCATCTTGAGATCGGGAGGTGGTAGGTTCGAATCCTGCTCGATTGTGTGCGCCCATGATTTTTTTTTTCATTGTTACTCTTTACTGATCAATTCAATGCTTACTAACAAAAGGTTTGTCTTCATTAACAAGCTTATCAGCAGATTGCTATTCGCTACTCAAAAATACCTAATCTCAGCTCACCTGTTTGGCAGTTCGACCCTTTATAACCCGGTAAACACAGACACGAGTACATATTGACATCGTCTAGACACGTTCCTCCGTTCAGACAAGGATTGCTATCACATTCATCAATATCTGTAAATTGAGAAATGCAGATTATGATTATAATATCTCATCAATTAACAAGGAAAAAGTCAACGGAACGTACATGCAAAAACTAAAATACAAAAGCATACAGTTTAAACGAAAAGCAGAATATTGGCCCTGAGTTTAAGGACCCATAAAAAGGTTCTCGTTTTAGAACGAAATAGATTTACACGCTTTCAAATAGTAAGAGCCTATAATGTTATAAATGCTCAGCTATACAAGCCACCAAATAGGTGACATATTAGTAAAGTAGTATGTATTTGTCTTATCATAATAGTATACGAAATATTTGGTCACAGAATTCAATGTTGTATATTGCACATACATTTCAATTTTTCCCCTTTTCAATCAGAATAATTAAGCGCGGAGGCAAATCGGAGACGAAATAGAGTATGATTATAAAGTGTTTTCTTTTATATATATATATATATATATATATATATATATATTGAGACTTTTAGTGGGTCTAAAAATACTGAATTTGAAAGACGAAAATGAACTAGAATTACAGACATTCTCATATGTTACGCTTAACTCCAAAGGAGAAATAGTTTAATGTTCCTGTCTTGAGAATCTAATCTGAATAATACAGGTTGTACCATGACGAATGTTAAAAAAATGCCATCTAGACGTCCTGAGGATCAACACAGATGAAGAGCAAAAGCTGTCATGTTAAGAATGATATTCAATGTTTTGAGAGTGAATTCCATTGATAAGGAATCGCCTTATACCACTTCAGAGACCTATTTAGTTTCAAGCCCTTTTGCAACCAAGACTTTTGAATTCAAAGTACAATTTCGAGACACCTTCTCACAGTATAGCAGTTTATTTTTATTTTATTCATTCATTTATTATTTTATCTTTTTTTTGTGGTGGTGGTTCGAGGCACTTGGTTGCAGAAGTTGAATACGAAAACAAATGGCGGTCTGATATTAATCTCTTGTATTTTGCAAGTAGTCACGCATTATATAAAACTCAAACACACACACACACACACACACACACACACACAAACACACAGAGACATAAATGCCTGTTGGCTTGATTGGAGGGAGGACTTTCGTTCCCTACATTTAAAAATAGAGTCGTTGGACAGCCTGACAGACATAGATGTGTGGTCAGATCCTAAAATGGCATTCAAATGCCCAATCCTGCCCATGTTTTAAAGGGATACTCGGCCGTGATAAGGCAAAGGAACGTAACTCAAAATTTTGGCATTTTGAGTTATGAGCATATGGCTCCTAAATACAATGCGCTCTTCTTAATGGTGAATGTCTCAATTCTCAAATGTTTACCATTTCAGAGATAAAAAGCGTATCTAACACATCTTTTTCACAACTTTGCCGTTTCCAGCTAGGCAAAACAACGTAACCTGAGATACGTATAGAAATGACAAAGAAAGCATTTTCGCTGTTACGGCAAATGAAAGTATCTTTACATACACTGTTTTTTCATGGTGGTTTCTCAAGAAAAAAGACAGAAATTGCGACGCCAAAAGAACGTATGTCATCATACAGCGCTTTGCTGTATAAAATCAGGGCCATGCGCGCTACAGTCAGCACGGCAAAACAACGTATCAACATCGTGGCCATCACAATACACGCTACGCTGCGTAACTCTATGTGTAATACCTACGGCTACGTGCTGCAGATCCATTTCAGCCGCGGCAGTGAATGTAGTGCCGCCGCTGCTGCCGCGCCGGTTGCGACAACAGCTGGCAGCAGCTGGGTGCAGCAGAGTACTCTCTGGTTGACTGGCAGGCAAGCTTTGCTGCAGTGTGAACCATGAAGTCATGCCCATTGTTCTGTTTTGCAGCCATGGAATGGACATTCTCCTGACCAGTTAATGCCACCACAAAGAAAATCAGCGGTAACACCGGTAAGTTTTATTTATTTTTGTCAGGTCTAAGTTTGATCTAGCCCGACCAGACGCCGTGCGAAGTACGGCGATTGGGCTGTACAGAGTGGACGACAGTACGCTATGCTAGTGTATGGTCCAGTACTTTCGATAATAGTTTTCACTAACATTTAAGAAAACGATGAGTAAAAAAAAATACACAAAAACACAGCAAGCTATGATAATAAAGAGCAAACTTAGAGCTATGAGTATGACAGCCTTTCTTTTCGGTGGGCTTGGCAAAACGTGGCTCATTGGTGTGGTTGTGGTTGTGGTTGTGGTTCTACTAATGTAATAAGGACTATGTAAATGTAGGATACTCGTACTATACTAGTGGTCTAGTAGATAAAGACTCTCAAAAGAAATTTACCTATGCGCAAATAAATTAGGTGGACCCCAATACACTGTTATAATCATCGGCATCATTCGACTTGACGTCGTCTACCTCAAATTCAGTTTTCGTCTAAAAGTATAAAAAAGTAACAGCTTTATAGTAAACAGTAGACTCGACGTCAAGCTAATGACAATAAAGCTTGACACTGATGAATTCCATTTAGTCTTCAGTGGCAACATGAACTGATGGCAGACGATAACATTATATTCTAATAATGTCATTAACATCATTATTTTGGCAAGAAAAGTAAGGACAAAAAATAATGTTTGGTATACATCTTTGGTGAAACACAAGTAGTCTTAGATCATGTTTGTTATTCCTTGAAAGGATGAAGAATGTGATTGTGGCGTTTTCATACATACAGGAATCTACCCACTTAAAATTAGCCTAAAAAATAAAGTCATATTTAATGGTACTCTGTACCTGCTCCCTATGGAGGCCTGATTTATTTTTTTTAATTCTTTGTGCAACTTTAGTCAGCTGTACATATTCTTTAAAACATTCATTTTTTTTTTTCATTTCGATACAATATAATGCATTGTAGCCATGGCAGATCCTATACATGCTATAAGTTCCACCCCTCCCCCATAAAAATGTTGAGGGCAAAAGCTCATGGAATTCAAACATTTTTTTTTTTATTCTTAAGTTAGGTGGTTTTAAATACTATGGAAATTAAATGAAAACTAATTAAATAATCACCATTCTCTCTCAAAACAAACACACAGCCTTGTACATCCTCGAGGGGTTATTTGTATGATGTTGAATAATAGATATTGTGAGTGTGTTTCATAAATGCTCATCCTCATTTTCTTTGCTTTTTTTTTTGGACCGGGGGGGGGGGGTCTGTGAGAGAGGATTTGTTACACACAACCATGTCTAATGAAGAATTTAATCACATGATATAACTAAAACAGAGTTGAAATTCACTAGCTGTCTTTTATGGAAAATGCAGAGTGCCTTATTTTGTGTTAATTATTCTCTTCCGTTTCTTTTACATTTTCCTGCAGTGGTCTACCGAGCAGTTCAAAAGCAGAGAAAAGAGCAACTGGACAAATTTCAGAACAGCTGTGCACGCCCGTCAGAATCTCATGAAAGATGGAGTGGAATGTGCACTAGATCAGTCAACTCTAGAAGAAAAATAATAATACTCGGATTGTTTATATAGGATCAGCTAAATTTTTCACAGTTAAATTAAGAACTCGCAAAACTCAACTGTGAAGTGTTAATGACTATATTCTCACGTTATGAAGGCACAAAAAAGATTGTTTTTATATTGATTTGAAACTACAGATTCTATTTCGAAAAAAAAAATATGATGAGGGCTCATTGCCCTTTGAAATGATGACTATCGACTTAGGTAAAACTATCACTTGTTCATATCAAATATTGTTGTAAATGCTTTCCCTCAAAATCAATATCATGTCGATTGAAACATGTCAACATATTTCAGAAAACCAGTCAAATAGAAACCTTATTTTCTGCATAATTTTGATTTATTTTGGACCTAATCCCTCCGGGAGCTCTCAGACAACGCAGATGTATTGCAGCACTGCAAATCACTGTTGTGATAAGACGTTTATTGAAATATGTTTAAAGTGAATACTGTTGAAAATTTTCCCTTCGTTTCAGCTGCCTAATAATTGTTCTTTACCCAAGTATTTACTTTTTACTACTCTTCAACAACAGTAAGGATTAAAATGTTATGTGTGCTATTTATAATTTGTAATTTGTAGATGTTCTGATCTTCCAAATTAAAAATTGATGCGAAGGTCTGATATGGTAATAGTATAGCTAATCTCCAGAAAAAAACAAACAAACACAATTATGTTCTGTTCTATTGAAATTGAAAATTTTGTTCCCAGGGTTTTGTTCAACTGTGGTACGTATGTAAGCTACTTTACTCGGGAAGTGAATTACATTTTTTTTTTCTATTTCTTATTTACCATCATGATAATGTTTAGTTACTGCTGATTTGCTTTCAATGTGATAAAAGCATAATGGCATATCAAACTCTCTCTTTGATTGTAAAAAGAAAGCGTAGATATCTATTTCATATTCTTAAGACTTGCAAATAATTGAATGATTTATGTAATGCTGTTGTCTTTGAGCAAAAGATGTACACACATTTTTCCCTATAAACCTTTCAGAAGATGTAAATTAGTCTCTGCATCTACGTTTCTGTCATATCTATCTCAAAGTTTTTCTACTGAGAGAATGTTTGCACCTCTGACAAGTCTGCGGTGTGTGTGTGTGTGTGTGTGTGTTTTGTGTGTTTTTGTACTTGCTTGGTTGTGTGTGTGCATGTGTGTGTGTGTGTGTGTGTGGTCAAGTTACACCTAACAACATTAAAACCTGGATTCATAATTACCTGATAAATCATTGTTATTATTGTTGTTGTTCAAAGAATTGAGCCATATTATCATTAGAAGTTTTACCCTTTCGGATACAATTCATGCAATCAACCAAACATTAACAACTTATAGCGATAAACAAAGTAAACAATATCATTCTTTCTGTTCAAATCTTTTCATCTCAATGGAAATCGTTAAATAAATAAAAGGAAAGATAAAAATTAAAATAGGAGTCTCAATATTAACACATTAAATGTGTGTATGTGTCTTCGAAACGAAGCGTATGTACAGATGCCTATACTATTCTTTTTTTATTCCCATTTTATTTTTTTTGCCACTTCTCATACAGTCACAATAGTTGCCACTCATGCATTGTCATGCTAAAAATTATACATATTTCAGGTTCATCTTAATTGTATCACAATCATGGCATAAGAAGTATAATGAAATCCATTTTACAGACTTTACCCAAACTCGTAGTTTAGTTGTAAATGTTAATCCAAATCCATGTTTTGTTAAATAAGCATGAATGATAAACCAAATATAATTATGTTCCCAATGAAAAATCTTACATCAAGGGATAAAAAAATATACACTTAAAGATAATAAAAAAGAATGGACATCTCAATAAACTGTAAACTGTATATGCAAATGAAGTAAAACAAAAATCTACGGTAATTGGTAGATAACAACTAATTACATTTTAGTATATACTCGGTAAGTTTCCAGAAAAAAAAAATGAAAATGTTCAATTGCATCGATAATTTTGCAAGCTACTGTGTTTTACTATTCTTAATATATATTTAAAAAGTATAACGGGACTTTTATCATCCAGTTAACGAAATTTTCAAAGTATATAAATGATAGAGATTGTTGCCATTGAGTCGGGATACGTCATTCTGCCTAATTACATTGATGAAAGGGTTAAGGCGCAGATATTTGTAAGTCAAGATACGTTCTTTTGGCATACTGAAGTGGCTTCGCGGGAGAATGCTTACGCGCCGTAAGTCAGGATACGTTCTTTTGCCTAATTGCTATGTTGCCGCGTGAGGATTCTCGCACAACGTAAGTGAGGATACGCTCTTTTGGCAAACTAGAATTACTCATCAGCACAGTGCATGTGATTCGGTAAAGTGCTGTATCTATTCTAAACATGGCAATAACTCTAAAACGGGAAGTCCTATTTTACTCAAATTTTCCCGAGATATTCTTTATTAATGCCTAAGAAACTTCGCTGCTTCAAAAGTGTTTTACTCGTATGACGGAAAAATGGGAACCAATTGAATTTTCAAACTCGTTTTTCTCAGAACATGATATTTTGAGTTACGTTGTTTTGCCTTATTACGGCCGAACTGTACAGTACTGGTTGAGGTGGGGATTCATGTTTTGAGCATTCCTAAGTGAGATAATGAGAAACCTGTTACGAAATACGAAAGGGCATGTAATTTTAAGAAGGATTCAGAGTTTATTTGATAAAAATAGGTTTTGAAATGGCTGAGATATCAAAAAAAAAGTGCGATTTTAATAAAGTGTGGGACCCACTCTTTATTACGATCGCTTTGTTTTACTTTGTTTTTGGATGTCTCAGTCATTCCAAACCCGATAGTCATCAAATAAACTTTGAATTCATCTTAAAATGTTATGCCCTGTACTATATAATAAGTGCCTTTTTGGTATCTCAAATAAAGTTACAAGACCAATTCTCATCTCCATCAATACTGTACCATCCCTTTAAGAACCAACCGGCTCCCGTATCCCTTGAAGGAATGTATTTTATGCTTGGTACAGGAGTACAGGTCAGGTAACATTTTTTTTTTTTTTAATTCATGAAATTCTTCCGTCGAAATGTTTAAATGCCACTTATTGACAAATTTCGCTACATCGACGTAATCAAGCACTCAATTGATTAGTGTTTAATAGCGGTGACAAAAAAAAAATCCAAAAAAATCATGGGCGCACACACTCGAGCAGGATTCGAACCTAGGACTTCCTGATCACCGGACAGGCGTAATCTCCACTAGACCACCGAGCCTCCACCCGACAGGAAGTGTTGGTTCTAATCCTTACAGCATGCAACAGGCACCGCACAATTGGCTACTATTGGCTACCATTGAGCACTGATCAGTGCTTATTTACGTCGATGTAGGGCAATTTGTCATTCACTTGCATGAAACATCTCGAGGGAAGAATTTCATGACTTGAAATAATTACGCGGGTCCCGCTACATGCTGAAGGGATTGGAACCACGAGACAAGGATTGCTATCACATTCATCAATACAGTGGACTCCCGTTATAACGAAGTCCTCGGGACCGGCAGTTTTCTTTCGTTATAACGAAATTTCGTTATAACCGAATGAATAAACAATAAAAATACATAGAGTTGATAATGTTGCGGCCCTAAATTTTATTTCGTTGTAACCGGAATTTCGTTATAACCGTGTTCGTTATAACGGGAGTGCACTGTATCTGTAAATTGAGAAATGCAGATTATGATTAGAATATCTTCCCAATAAACGAGGAAAAAGTCAATGTAACGTACGTGCAAAACCTTCATATCTTTGTTATTTGTCCAATAATATTTTATTTAAATGTGATGGAAAGGCAACATTGTATATACAAATTAGAACATAATTTATTATGACAATTAACATTTACATTAATTGTGGAGAGGCCATTTTGTGTGGTGGACTTGGGTCGTTCTTTGATTCATGTACATGATATTCTGCTATAGAGATGAGAGAATGATGAGAGAGGGCGGTATTATATGAATGTAAGAATGACCCAAGTCCTTCATTCTTCCGTTAATATAAGATTTAACTCATTCATTTCAGGCACTTTCGGGGGTAATTAGGATTTATCATTTATACACAAGATGAGTCCATGCATAAGCTACAACATTCCATGTCGAACTGAGTTTGGCCTGAAATTGGACTTGGGTCGTTCTTATATTCAGGTCTTCAATTGCGTGGTCCCCGCTGCATGCTGTAAGGATTGGAACCACCACTTGCTGTCGGGAGGAGGCTCGGTGGTCTGGTGGAGATGACGCCTGTCATCTTGAGATCGGGAGGTGGTAGGTTCGAATCCTGCTCGATTGTGTGCGCCCATGATTTTTTTTTTCATGGTTACTCTTTACTGATCAATTCAATGCTTACTAACAAAAGGTTTGTCTTCATTAACAAGCTTATCAGCAGATTGCTATTCGCTACTCAAAAATACCTAATCTCAGCTCACCTGTTTGGCAGTTCGACCCTTTATAACCCGGTAAACACAGACACGAGTACATATTGACATCGTCTAGACACGTTCCTCCGTTCAGACAAGGATTGCTATCACATTCATCAATATCTGTAAATTGAGAAATGCAGATTATGATTATAATATCTCATCAATTAACAAGGAAAAGTCAACGGAACGTACGTGCAAAAACTAAAACACAAAAGCATACAGTTTAAACGAAAAGCAGAATATTGGCCCTGAGTTTAAGGACCCATAAAAAGGTTCTCGTCTTAGAACGAAATAGATTTACACGCTTTCAAATAGTAAGAGCCTATAATGTTATAAATGCTCAGCTATACAAGCCACCAAATAGGTGACATATTAATAAAGTAGTATGTATTTGTCTTATCATAATAGTATACGAAATATTTGGTCACAGAATTCAATGTTGTATATTGCACATACATTTCAATTTTTCCCCTTTTCAATCAGAATAATTAAGCGCGGAGGCAAATCGGAGAGGAAATAGAGTATGATTATAAAGTCTTTTCTTTTCTTTTACATATATATATATGAAGAGTTTGTTTGCAAAAACCGATAAGTCCATATTTGCCAAATGGAGATATTTGCCATTAAAGGTCGAGAAAAATAAAGAGAATAATAAGAAAATTTTTGCTTCTTTTGACCATAACTTCAAAAATATACCTTCATATGTAGTGACCAATATATCATTTAAAAGGTATTATTTTGTACTTTATGACAGAGATCGTACTTCAAAATCTTCAAAAATGGACTTATCGGTTTTTGCAAACAAACCCTTCATATATATATATATATATATATATATATATATATATATTGAGACTTTTAGTGGGTCTAAAAATACTGAATTTGAAAGGCGAAAATGAACTAGAATTACAGACATTCTCATATGTTACGCTTAACTCCAAAGGAGAAATAGTTTAATGTTCCTGTCTTGAGAATCTAATCCGAATAATACAGGTTGTAACATGACGAATATTAAAAAATGCCATCTAGACGTCCTGAGGATCAACACAGATGAAGAGCAAAAGCTGTCATGTTAAGAATGATATTCAATGTTTTGAGAGTGAACTCCATTGATAAGGAATCGCCTTATACCACTTAAGAGACCTATTTAGTTTTAAGCCCTTTTGCAACCAAGACTTTTGAATTGAAAGTACAATTCCGAGACACCTTCTCACAGTATAGCAGTTTATTTTTATTTTATTCATTCATTTATTATTTTATCTTTTTTTTTGTGGTGGTGGTTCGAGGCACTTGGTTGCAGAAGTTGAATACGAAAACAAATGGCGGTCTGATATTAATCTCTTGTATTTTGCAAGTAGTCACGCATTATATAAAACTCAAACACACACACACACACACACACACACAAACACACAGAGACATAAATGCCTGTTGGCTTGATTGGAGGGAGGACTTTCGTTCCCTACATTTAAAAATAGAGTCGTTGGATAGCCTGACAGACATAGATGTGTGGTCAGATCCAAAAATGGCATTCAAATGCCCAATCCTGCCCATGTTTTAAAGGGATACTGTACAGTACTGGTTGAGGTGGGGATTCATGTTTTGAGCATTCCTAAGTGAGATAATGAGAAACCTGTTACGAAATACGAAAGAGCATGTAATTTTAAGAAGGATTCAGAGTTTATTTGATAAAAATAGGTTTTGAAATGGCTGAGATATCAAAAAAAAAGTGCGATTTTAATAAAGTGTGGGACCCACACTTTATTACGATCGCTTTGTTATACTTTGTTTTTGGATGTCTCAGTCATTCCAAACCCGATAGTCATCAAATAAACTCTGAATTCATCTTAAAATGTTATGCCCTGTACTATATAATAAGTGCCTTTTTGGTATCTCAAATAAAGTTACAAGACCAATTCTCATCTCCATCAATACTGTACCATCCCTTTAAGAACCAACCGCCTCCCGTATCCCTTGAAGGAATGTATTTTATGCTTGGTACAGGAGTACAGGTCAGGTAACATTTTTTTTTTTTAATTCATGAAATTCTTCCGTCGAAATGTTTAAATGCCACTTATTGACAAATTTCGCTACATCGACGTAATCAAGCACTCAATTGATTAGTGTTTAATAGTAGCGGTGACAAAAAAAAAATCAAAAAAATCATGGGCGCACACACTCGAGCACGATTCGAACCTAGGACTTCCTGATCACCGGACAGGCGTAATCTCCACTAGACCACCGAGCCTCCACCCGACAGGAAGTGTTGGTTCTAATCCTTACAGCATGCAACAGGCACCGCATAATTGGCTACTATTAGCTACCATTGAGCACTGATCAGTGCTTATTTACGTCGATGTAGGGCAATTTGTCATTCACTTGCATGAAACATCTCGAGGGAAGAATTTCATGACTTGAAATAATTACGCGGGGCCCGCTACATGCTGAAGGGATTGGAACCACGAGACAAGGATTGCTATCACATTCATCAATATCTGTAAATTGAGAAATTCAGATTATGATTAGAATATATTATCTTCTCAATAAACGAGGAAAAAGTCAATGTAACGTACGTGCAAAAACTTCATATCTTTGTTATTTGTCCAATAATATTCTATTTAACTGTAATGGGAAGGCAACATTGTATATACAAATTAGAACATAATTTATTATTAAATTTACATTTACATTAATTGTGGAAAGGCCATTTTGTGTGGTGGACTTGGGTCGTTCTTTGATATATATATACACATGGTATTCTGCTATAGAGATGAGAGAAGGATGAGAGAGGGCGGTATTATATGAATGTAAGAATGACCCAAGTCCTTCATTCTTCCGTTAATATAAGATTTAACTCATTCATTTCAGGCACTTTCGGGGGTAATTAGGATTTATCATTTATACACAAGATGAGTCCATGCATAAGCTACAACATTCCATGTCGAACTGAGTTTGGCCTGAAATTGGACTTGGGTCGTTCTTATATTCAGGTCTTCAATTGCGTGGTCCCCGCTGCATGCTGTAAGGATTGGAACCACCACTTGCTGTCGGGAGGAGGCTCGGTGGTCTGGTGGAGATGACGCCTGTCATCTTGAGATCGGGAGGTGGTAGGTTCGAATCCTGCTCGATTGTGTGCGCCCATGATTTTTTTTTTCATGGTTACTCTTTACTGATCAATTCAATGCTTACTAACAAAAGGTTTGTCTTCATTAACAAGCTTATCAGCAGATTGCTATTCGCTACTCAAAAATACCTAATCTCAGCTCACCTGTTTGGCAGTTCGACCCTTTATAACCCGGTAAACACAGACACGAGTACATATTGACATCGTCTAGACACGTTCCTCCGTTCAGACAAGGATTGCTATCACATTCATCAATATCTGTAAATTGAGAAATGCAGATTATGATTGTAATATCTCATCAATTAACAAGGAAAAGTCAACGGAACGTACATGCAAAAACTAAAACACAAAAGCATACAGTTTAAACGAAAAGCAGAATATTGGCCCTGAGTTTAAGGACCCATAAAAAGGTTCTCGTCTTAGAACGAAATAGATTTACACGCTTTCAAATAGTAAGAGCCTATAATGTTATAAATGCTCAGATATACAAGCCACCAAATAGGTGACATATTAGTAAAGTAGTATGTGTTTGTCTTATCATAATAGTATACGAAATATTTGGTCACAGAATTCAATGTTGTATATTGCACATACATTTCAATTTTTCCCCTTTTCAATCAGAATAATTAAGCGCGGAGGCAAATCGGAGAGGAAATAGAGTATGATTATAAAGTCTTTTCTTTTCTTTTATATATATATATATGAAGAGTTTGTTTGCAAAAACCGATAAGTCCATATTTGCCAAATGGAGATATTTGCAATTAAAGGTCGAGAAAAATAAAGAGAATAATAAGAAAATTTTTGCTTCTTTTGACCATAACTTCAAAAATATACCTTCATATGTAGTGACCAATATATCATTTAAAAGATATTATTTTGTACTTTATGACAGAGATCGTACTTCAAAATCTTCAAAAATGGACTTATCGGTTTTTGCAAACAAACCCTTCATATATATATATATATATATATATATATATATATATATATTGAGACTTTTAGTGGGTCTAAAAATACTGAATTTGAAAGACGAAAATGAACTAGAATTACAGACATTCTCATATGTTACGCTTAACTCCAAAGGAGAAATAATTTAATGTTCCTGTCTTGAGAATCTAATCCGAATAATACAGGTTGTAACATGACGAATATTAAAAAAATGCCATCTAGACGTCCTGAGGATCAACACAGATGAAGAGCAAAAGCTGTCATGTTAAGAATGATATTCAATGTTTTGAGAGTGAATTCCATTGATAAGGAATCGCCTTATACCACTTAAGAGACCTATTTAGTTTCAAGCCCTTTTGCAACCAAGACTTTTGAATTCAAAGTACAATTCCGAGACACCTTCTCACAGTATAGCAGTTTATTTTTATTTTATTCATTCATTTATTATTTTATCTTTTTTTTGTGGTGGTGGTTCGAGGCACTTGGTTGCAGAAGTTGAATACGAGAACAAATGGCGGTCTGATATTAATCTCTTGTATTTTGCAAGTAGTCACGCATTATATAAAACTCAAACACACACACACACACACACACACACACAAACACACAGAGACATAAATGCCTGTTGGCTTGATTGGAGGGAGGACTTTCGTTCCCTACATTTAAAAATAGAGTCGTTGGACAGCCTGACAGACATAGATGTGTGGTCAGATCCTAAAATGGCATTCAAATGCCCAATCCTGCCCATGTTTTAAAGGGATACTGTACAGTACTGGTTGAGGTGGGGATTCATGTTTTGAGCATTCCTAAGTGAGATAATGAGAAACCTGTTACGAAATACGAAAGAGCATGTAATTTTAAGGATTCAGAGTTTATTTGATAAAAATAGGTTTTGAAATGGCTGACATATCAAAAAAAAAAGTGCGATTTTAATAAAGTGTGGGACCCACACTTTATTACGATCGCTTTGTTTTACTTTGTTTTTGGATGTCTCAGTCATTCCAAACCCGATAGTCATCAAATAAACTTTGAATTCATCTTAAAATGTTATGCCCTGTACTATATAATAAGTGCCTTTTTGGTATCTCAAATAAAGTTACAAGACCAATTCTCATCTCCATCAATACTGTACCATCCCTTTAAGAACCAACCGGCTCCCGTATCCCTTGAAGGAATGTATTTTATGCTTGGTACAGGACTACAGGTCAGGTAACATTTTTTTTTTTTTTTAATTCATGAAATTTTTCCGTCGAAATGTTTAATTGCCACTTATTGACAAATTTCGCTACATCGACGTAATCAAGCACTCAATTGATTAGTGTTTAATAGTAGCGGTGACAAAAAAAAAAAAATCAAAAAAATCATGGGCGCACACACTCGAGCAGGATTCGAACCTAGGACTTCCTGATCACCGGACAGGCGTAATCTCCACTAGACCACCGAGCCTCCACCCGACAGGAAGTGTTGGTTCTAATCCTTACAGCATGCAACAGGCACCGCATAATTGGCTACTATTGGCTACCATTGAGCACTGATCAGTGCTTATTTACGTCGATGTAGGGCAATTTGTCATTCACTTGCATGAAACATCTCGAGGGAAGAATTTCATGACTTGAAATAATTACGCGGGGCCCGCTACATGCTGAAGGGATTGGAACCACGAGACAAGGATTGCTATCACATTCATCAATATCTGTAAATTGAGAAATGCAGATTATGATTAGAATATCTTCCCAATAAACAAGGAAAAAGTCAGTGTAACGTACGTGCAAAACCTTCATATCTTTGTTATTTGTCCAATAATATTCTATTTAACTGTGATGGAAAGGCAACATTGTATATACAAATTAGAACATAATTTATTATGACAATTAACATTTACATTAATTGTGAAGAGGCCATTTTGTGTGGTGGACTTGGGTTGTTCTTTGATTCATGTACATGATATTCTGCTATAGAGATGAGAGAATGATGAGAGAAGGCGGTATTATATGAATGTAAGAATGACCCAAGTCCTTCATTCTTCCGTTAATATAAGATTTAACTCATTCATTTCAGGCACTTTCGGGGGTAATTAGGATTTATCATTTATACACAAGATGAGTTCATGCATAAGCTACAATATTCCATGTCGAACTGAGTTTGGCCAAAAATTGGACTTGGGTCGTTCTTATATTCAGGTCTTGAATTGCGTGGTCCCCGCTGCATGCTGTAAGGATTGGAACCACCACTTGCTGTCGGGAGGAGGCTCGGTGGTCTGGTGGAGATGACGCCTGTCATCTTGAGATCGGGAGGTGGTAGGTTCGAATCCTGCTCGATTGTGTGCGCCCATGATTTTTTTTTTCATGGTTACTCTTAAACACTGATCAATTCAATGCTTACTAACAAAAGGTTTGTCTTCATTAACAAGCTTATCAGCAGATTGCTATTCGCTACTCAAAAATACCTAATCTCAGCTCACCTGTTTGGCAGTTCGACCCTTTATAACCCGGTAAACACAGACACGAGTACATATTGACATCGTCTAGACACGTTCCTCCGTTCAGACAAGGATTGCTATCACATTCATCAATATCTGTAAATTGAGAAATGCAGATTATGATTATAAGATAATATCTTATCAATTACCAAGGAAAAAGTCAACAGAACGTACATGCAAAAACTAAAACACAAAAGCATACAGTTTAAACAAAAAGCAGAATATTGGCCCTGAGTTTAAGGACCCATAAAAAGGTTCTCGTCTTAGAACGAAGTAGATTTGCACGCTTTCAAATAGTAAGAGCCTATAATGTAATAAATGCTCAGCTATAGAAGCCACCAAATAGGTGACATATTAGTAAAGTAGTATGTAATTGTCTTAGTTATCATAATAGTATACGAAATATTTGGTCACAGAATTCAATGTTGTATATTGCAAATACATTTCAATTTTTCCCCTTTTCAATCAGAATAATTAAGCGCGGAGGCAAATCGGAGAGGAATTAGAGTATGATTATAAAGTGTTTTCTTTTCTTTTCTTTTATGTATATATATTGAGACTTTTAGTGGGTCTAAAAATACTGAATTTGAAAGACGAAAATGGACTAGAATTACAGACATTCTCATATGTTACGTTTAACTCCAAGGGAGAAATAGTTTAATGTTCCTGTCTTGAGAATCTAATCCGAATAATACAGGTTGTAACATGACGAATATTAAAAAATGCCATCTAGACGTCCTGAGGATCAACACAGATGAAGAGCAAAAGCTGTCATGTTAAGAATGATATTCAATGTTTTGAGAGTGAATTCCATTGATAAGGAATCGCCTTATACCACTTAAGAGACCAATTTAGTTTCAAGCCCCTTTGCAACCAAGACTTTTGAAATTCAAAGTACAATTCCGAGACACCTTCTTACAGTATAGCAGTTTATTTTTATTGCATTCATTCATTTATTATTTTATCTTGTTTTTTTCGTGGTGGTGGTTCGAGGCACTTGGTTGCAGAAGTTGAATACGAAAACAAATGGCGGTCTGATATTAATCTCTTGTATTTTGCAAGTAGTCACGCATTAAATAAAACTCAAACACACACACACACACACACACAAACACAAACACACACAGACATAAATGCCTGTTGGCTTGATCGGAGGGAGGACTTTCGTTCCCTACATTTAAAAATAGAGTCGTTGGACAGCCTGACAGACATAGATGTGTGGTCAGATCCTAAAATGGCATTCAAATGCCCAATCCTGCCCATGTTTTAAATGGACTGTACAGTACTCTTTGAGGTGGGGATTCATGTTTTGAGCATTCCTAAGTGAGATAATGAGAAACCTCTTATGAAATACGAAAGAGTATGTAATTTTAAGAAGGATTCAGTGTTTATTTGATAAAAATAGGTTTTGAAATGGCTGAGATATCAAAAAAAAAATGCGATCTTAATAAAGTGTGGGACCCACACTTTATTACGATCGCATTGTTTTACTGTTTTTGGATGTCTCAGTCATTCCAAACCCGATAGTCATCAAATAAACTTTGAATTCATCTTAAAATGTTATGCCCTGTACTATATAATGAGTGCTTTTTTGGTATCTCAAATAAAGTTACAAGACCAATTCTCATCTCCACCAATACTGTACCATCCCTTTAAGAACCAACCGGCTCCCGTATCCCTTGAAGAAACGTATTTTATGCTTGGTACAGGACTACAGGTCAGGTAACATTTTTTTTTTTTTTTTAATTCATGAAATTCTTCCGTCGAAATGTTTAAATGCCACTTATTGACAAATTTCGCTACATCGACGTAATCAAGCACTCAATTGATATGTGTTTAATTGTAGCGGTGACAAAAAAAGAAAATAAAAACGAGAGGATTCTCGGATCACCTAAAAATCATGGGCGCACACACTCGAGCAAGATTCGAAGCTAGGACTTCCTGATCACCGGACAGGCGTAATCTCCACTAGACCACCGAGCCTCCATCCGACAGGAAGTGTTGGTTCTAATCCTTACAGCATGCAACAGGCACCGCATAATTGGCTACTATTGGCTACCATTGAGCACTGATCAGTGCTTATTTACGTCGATGTAGGGCAATTTGTCAATCACTTGCATGAAACATCTCGAGGGAAGAATTTCATGACTTTAAATAATTACGCTGGGCCCGCTACATGCTGAAGGGATTGGAACCACGAGACAAGGATTGCTATCACATTCATCAATATCTGTAAATTGAAAAATGCAGATTATGATTAGAATATATTATCTTCTCAATAAACGAGGAAAAAGTCAATGTAACGTACGTGCAAAACCTTCATATCTTTGTTATTTGTCCAATAATATTCTATTTAACTGTGATGGGAAGGCAACATTGTATGTACAAATTAAAACATAATTTATTATGACAATTAACATTTACATTAATTGTGGAGAGGCCATTTTGTGTGGTGGACTTGGGTCGTTCTTTGATTCATGTACATGATATTCTGCTATAGAGATGAGAGACGGATGAGAGAGGGCGGTATTATATGAATGTAAGAATGACCCAAGTCCTTCATTCTTACGTTAATATAAGATTTAACTCGTTCATTTCAGGCACTTTCGGGGGTAATTAGGATTTATCATTTATACACAAGATGAGTCCATGCATAAGCTACAACATTCCATGTCGAACTGAGTTTGGCCTGAAATTGGACTTGGGTCGTTCTTATATTCAGGTCTTCAATTGCGTGGTTCCCGCTGCATGCTGTAAGGATTGGAACCACCACTTGCTGTCGGGAGGAGGCTCGGTGGTCTGGTGGAGATGACGCCTGTCATCTTGAGATCGGGAGGTGGTAGGTTCGAATCCTGCTCGATTGTGTGCGCCCATGATTTTTTTTTTCATGGTTAATTTTTACTGATCAATTCAATGCTTACTAACAAAAGGTTTGTCTTCATTAACAAGCTTATCAGCAGATTGCTATTCGCTACTCAAAAATACCTAATCTCAGCTCACATGTTTGGCAGTTCGACCCTTTATAACCCGGTAAACACAGACACGAGTACATATTGACATCGTCTAGACACGTTCCTCCATTCAGACAAGGATTGCTATCACATTCATCAATATCTGTAAATTGAGAAATGCAGATTATGATTATAATATAATATCTCATCAATTAACAAGGAAAAAGTCAACGGAACGTACATGCAAAACTAAAACACAAAAGCATACAGTTTAAACGAGAAGCAGAATATTGGCCCTGAGTTTAAGGACCCATAAAAAGGTTCTCGTCTTAGAACGAAGTAGATTTACACGCTTTCAAATAGTAAGAGCCTATGATGTAATAAATGCTCAGCTATACAAGCCACCAAATATGTGACATATTAGTAAAGTAGTATGTATTTGTCTTAGTCATCATAATAGTATACGAAATATTTGGTCACAGAATTCAATGTTGTATATTGCACATACATTTCAATTTTCCCCTTTTCAATCAGAATAATTAAGCGTGGAGGCAAATCGGAGAGGAATTAGAGTATGATTATAAAGTGTTTTCTGTTCTTTATATATATATATATATATATATATTGAGACTTTTAGTGTGTCTAAAAATACTGAATTTGAAAGACGAAAATGAACTAGAATTACAGACATTCTCATATGTTACGTTTAACTCTAAGGGAGAAATAGTTTAATGTTCCTGTCTTGAGAATCTAATCCGAATAATACAGGTTGTAACATGACGAATATAAAAAAAAAAAAATGCAATCTAGACGTACTGAGGATCAACACAGATGAAGAGCAAAAGCTGTCATGTTAAGAATGATATTCAATGTTTTGAGAGTAAATTCCATTGATAAGGAATCGCCTTATACCACTTAAGAGACCAATTTAGTTTCAAGCCCCTTTCCAACCAAGACTTTTGAATTCAAAGTACAATTCCGAGACACCTTCTTACAGTATAGCAGTTTATTTTCATTTCATTCATTCATTTATTATTTTATCTTTTTTTTTCGTGGTGGTGGTTCGAGGCACTTGGTTGCTGAAGTTGAATACGAAAACAAATGGCGGTCTGATATTAATTTCTTGTATTTTGCAAGTAGTCACGCATGATATAAAACTCAAACACACACACACACACACACACACAAACACACACACAGACATAAATGCCTGTTGGCTTGATTGGAGGGAGGACTTTCGTTCCCTACATTTAAAAATAGAGTCGTTGGACAGCCTGACAGACATAGATGTGTGGTCAGATCCTAAAATCGCATTCAAATGCCCAATCCTGCCCATGTTTTAAACGGACTGTACAGTACGGTTTCAGGTGGGGATTCATGTTTTGAGCATTCCTAAGTGAGATAATGAGAAACCTCTTATGAAATACGAAAGAGCATGTAATTTTAAGAAGGATTCAGTGTTTATTTGATAAAAATAGGTTTTGAAATGGCTGAGATATCAAAAAAAAGTGCGATTTTAATAAAGTGTGGGACCCACACTTTATTACGATCGCTTTGTTTTACTCTGTGTTTGAATGTCTCAGTCATTCCAAACCCGATAGTCATCAAATAAACTTTGAATTCATCTTAAAATGTTATGCCCTGTACTATAATGAGTGCTTTTTTGGTATCTCAAATAAAGTTACAAGACCAATTCTCATCTCCACCAATACTGTACCATTCCTTTAAGAACCAACCGGCTCCCGTATCCCTTGAAGAAATGTATTTTATGCTTGGTACAGGACTACAGGTCAGGTAACATTTTTTTTTTTTTTTTATTCATGAAATTCTTCCGTCGAAATGTTTAAATGCCACTTATTGACAAATTTCGCTACATCGACGTAATCAAGCACTCAATTGATATGTGTTTAATAGTAGCGATGACAAAAAAAAAAAAAAAAAAAAAATCATGGGCGCACACACTCGAGCAGGATTCGAAGCTAGGACTTCCTGATCACCGGACAGGCGTAATCTCCACTAGACCACCGAGCCTCCACCCGACAGGAAGTGTTGGTTCTAATCCTTACAGCATGCAACAGGCACCGCATAATTGGCTACTATTGGCTACCATTGAGCACTGATCAGTGCTTATTTACGTCGATGTAGGGCAATTTGTCAATCACTTGCATGAAACATCTCGAGGGAAGAATTTCATGACTTTAAATAATTACGCGGGGCTCGCTACATGCTGAAGGGATTGGAACCACGAGACAAGGATTGCTATCACATTCATCAATATCTGTAAATTGAGAAATGCAGATTATGATTAGAATATATTATCTTCTCAATAAACGAGGACAAAGTCAATGTAACGTATTTGCAAAACCTTCATATCTTTGTTATTTGTCCAATAATATTCTATTTAACTGTGATGGGAAGGCAACATTGTATATGCAAATTAGAACATAATTTATTACCACAATTAACATTTACATTAATTGTGGAGAGGCCATTTTGTGTGGTGGACTTGGGTCGTTCTTTGATTCATGTACATGATATTCTGCTATAGAGATGAGAGAAGGATGAGAGAGGGCGGTATTATATGAATGTAAGAATGACCCAAGTCCTTCATTCTTACGTTAGTATAAGATTTAACTCATTCATTTCAGGCACTTTCGGGGGTAATTAGGATTTATCATTTATACACAAGAAGAGTCCATGCATAAGCTTTCTTATTGATTGTCTTATTGATTGATACTATGAATATTGAGATAAAAAAGTTACTTTACTGGACTAGAGCCAACAAATTATCAATTAATTTTCAAAAAACTAAATGTATGCTTTTTAGTAATTCTTTGGAAAAGTTATCTCAGAATATTTATTTGGATAATGTAGTTGTAGAAGAAGTTTCTTCAATTCGATTTTTAGGTTTGATCCTTGATAATAAGCTCACTTGGAATTTGCATATTGATTCAATTTGCCGTACAATTTCTAGAAATGTCGACGTAATCAATAAAGTTAAATTTTATTTCCCCCAAAATGTTTTATTAATGTTATATTCATCTTTAATTTTACCCTATCTGAACTATGGCATTCTCGCCTGGGGCAACACTTACTCCTCATATCTAGAAAGAATATTATTATTGCAGAAAAAAGCTCTTCGTATTATTTGTAGAGAGTCGTGGAGATGTCATACAAACGATTTGTTTTATCAAAATAATATTTTAAAAATTAAGGATTTGTATTGTTTGAATTTAGGTCAGTTTATGTACAAATTGATGAATAATTCCCTTCCTTTTGCGTTTGATTCCATGTTTATTCAAAATAAAACTGTACATTCATACCCCACGAGACAAATCAATGAATTCCATTTACCACTCTCTAGGACGATTTTTGCAAAGTGTATATTCTCCTCCGCTGGACCTAAATTTTGGAACTCCCTTGACAGCAGCATAAAAGAATCTCTAAGTTTTAACACTCTTACTTTGAAATTAAAGAAAATGTTTATCAATTCTTATATCACTGGGGATTTGCATTTCGAAAGTGTGCTAACTGATTTCTTTGCTGTTAAAGTCTTTACTTTGTTTAATCTATTTCATAACTGTTATATATATTACTTATAGATAGTCCACTTCTTGGTAAGACCAAAGTCTCATGTGCCCTGGCGTTGACCCTTGAACTCTTCCTCCTTTGTCCTTTTCTCTCTCTTCCTCTGTCTTCCTGTCCCCCTCTGGCCTTTGACCTCCTATTTATTCTTTCCACGCGTATGTAGGAGAGCAGCTTTGTTTTTGTCTGTGTGTGCGTTTTGTGTGCGTACTTGTTTTATTCTCTGTTTCCCGAGGACTATGTCAAATTGTCTTGTTGCATTATTACTATAATTTTCACGACTCACGAGGGGACTGCATTCTACAAGCTTGGCTTTTTAGCAGTCCCCTCCATTTCCGACCTTCTCTTTCTTTCTTATGATTCAGTCACATTTTGCCCATGTATTTTTTCAACTAGTATGTTTATTGAGTCATGTAAACAAATGACGTGTATCTAAATTTCATTTGGAAATGTAATAGTTACATTGTACTTAATTTGTTTATATGAAATTGTCATATTGTATGTTTTGGCCGGAAGTGAAATAAAAATGCAATGAAATGAAATGAAATAAGCTACAATATTCCATGTCGAACTGAGTTTGGCCAGAAATTGGACTTGGGTCGTTCTTATATTCAGGTCTTCAATTGCGTGGTCCCCGCTGCATGCTGTAAGGATTGGAACCACCACTTGCTGTCGGGAGGAGGCTCGGTGGTCTGGTGGAGATGACGCCTGTCATCTTGAGATCGGGAGGTGGTAGGTTCGAATCCTGCTCGATTGTGTGCGCCCATGATTTTTTTTTTCATGGTTACTCTTAAACACTGATCAATTCAATGCTTACTAACAAAAGGTTTGTCTTTATTAACAAGCTTATCAGCAGATTGCTATTCGCTACTCAAAAATACCTAATCTCAGCTCACCTGTTTGGCAGTTCGACCCTTTATAACCCGGTAAACACAGACACGAGTACATATTGACATCGTCTAGACACGTTCCTCCGTTCAGACAAGGATTGCTATCACATTCATCAATATCTGTAAATTGAGAAATGCAGATTATGATTATAATATAATATCTTACCAATTAACAAGGTAAAATTCAACGGAACGTATATGCAAAAACTAAAACACAAAAGCATACAATTCAAACGAAAAGCAGAATATTGGCCCTGAGTTTAAGGACCCATAAAAAGGTTCTCGTCTTAGAACGAAGTAGATTTACACGCTTTCAAATAGTAAGAGCCTATGATGTAATAAATGCTCAGCTATACAAGCCACCAAATAGGTGACATATTAGTAAAGTAGTATGTATTTGTCTTAGTCATCATAATAGTATACGAAATATTTGGTCAGAGAATTCAATGTTGTATATTGCACATACATTTCAATTTTCCCCTTTTCAATCAGAATAATTAAGCGCGGGGGCAAATCGGAGAGGAATTAGAGTATGATTATAAAGTGTTTTCTTTTCTTTTCTTTTATATACATATATATATATATATATATATATATATATATATGGAGACTTTTAGTGGGTCTAAAAATACTGAATTTGAAAGACGAAAATGAACTAGAATTACAGACATTCTCATATGTTACGTTTAACTCTAAGGGAGAAATAGTTTAATGTTCCTGTCTTGAGAATCTAATCCGAATAATACAGGTTGTAACATGACGAATATAAAAAAAAAATGCAATCTAGACGTACTGAGGATCAACACAGATGAAGAGCAAAAGCTGTCATGTTAAGAATGATATTCAATGTTTTGAGAGTAAATTCCATTGATAAGTAATCGCCTTATACCACTTAAGAGACCAATTTAGTTTCAAGCCCCTTTCCAACCAAGACTTTTGAATTCAAAGTACAATTCCGAGACACCTTCTAACAGTATAGCAGTTTATTTTCATTTCATTCATTCATTTATTATTTTATCTTTTTTTTTTTCGTGGTGGTGGTTCGAGGCACTTTGTTGCAGAAGTTGAATACGAAAACAAATGGCGGTCTGATATTAATCTCTTGTATTTTGCAAGTAGTCACGCATTAAATAAAACTCAAACACACACACACACACACACACAAACACACACACAGACATAAATGCCTGTTGGCTTGATTGGAGGGAGGACTTTCGTTCCCTACATTTAAAAATAGAGTCGTTGGACAGCCTGACAGACATAGATGTGTGGTCAGATCCTAAAATGGCATTCAAATGCCCAATCCTGCCCATGTTTTAAAGGGACTGTGCAGTACTGGTTGAGGTGGGGATTCAAGTTTTGAGCATTCCTAAGTGAGATAATGAGAAACCTCTTATGAAATACGAAAGAGCATGTAATTTTAAGAAGGATTCAGTGTTTATTTGATAAAAATAGGTTTTGAAATGGCTGAGATATCAAAAAAAGTGCGATTTTAATAAAGTGTGGGACCCACACTTTATTACGATTGCTTTGTTTTACTCTGTTTTTGGATGTCTCAGTCAATCCAAACCCGATAGTCATCAAATAAACTTTGAATTCATCTTAAAATGTTATGCCCTGTACTATATAATAAGTGCTTTTTTGGTATCTCAAATAAAGTTACAAGACCAATTCTCATCTCAACCAATACTGTACCATCCCTGTAAGAACCAACCGGCTCCCGTATCCCTTGAAGAAATGTATTTTATGCTTGGTACAGGACTACAGGTCAGGTAACATTTTTTTTTTTAAATTCATGAAATTCTTCCGTCGAAATGTTTAAATGCCACTTATTGACAAATTTCGCTACATCGACGTAATCAAGCACTCAATTGATTAGTGTTCAATAGTAGCGGTGACAAAAAAAAAAAAACAATAAAAAAATCATGGGCGCACACACTCGAGCAGGATTCGAACCTAGGACTTCCTGATCACCGGACAGGCGTAATCTTCACTAGACCACCGAGCCTCCACCCGACAGGAAGTGTTGGTTCTAATCCTTACAGCATGCAACAGGCACCGCATAATTGGCTACTATTGGCTACCATTGAGCACTGATCAGTGCTTATTTACGTCGATGTAGGGCAATTTGTCAATCACTTGCATGAAACATCTCGAGGGAAGAATTTCATGACTTTAAATAATTGCGTGGGGCTCGCTACATGCTGAAGGGATTGGAACCACGAGACAAGGATTGCTATCACATTCATCAATATCTGTAAATTGAGAAATGCAGATTATGATTAGAATATATTATCTTCTCAAACGAGGAAAAAGTCAATGTAACGTACGTGCAAAACCTTCATATCTTTGTTATTTGTCCAATAATATTCTATTTAACTGTGATGGGAAGGCAACATTGTATATACAAATTAGAACATAATTTATTATGACAATTAACATTTTCATTAATTGTTAGAAGGCCATTTTATGTGGTGGACTTCGGTCGTTCTTTGATTCATGTACATGATATTCTGCTATAGAGATGAGAGAAGAATGAGAGAGGGCGGTATTACTGTATATGAATGTAAGAATGACCCAAGTCCTTCATTCTTACGTTAATATAAGATTTAACTCATTCATTTCAGGCACTTTCGGGGGTAATTAGGATTTATCATTTATACACAAGATGAGTCCATGCATAAGCTACAATATTCCATGTCGAACTGAGTTTGGCCAGAAATTGGACTTGGGTCGTTCTTATATTCAGGTCTTCAATTGCGTGGTCCCCGCTGCATGCTGTAAGGATTGGAACCACCACTTGCTGTCGGGAGGAGGCTCGGTGGTCTGGTGGAGATGACGCCTGTCATCTTGAGATCGGGAGGTGGTAGGTTCGAATCCTGCTCGATTGTGTGCGCCCATGATTTTTTTATTTTTTCATGGTTACTCTTAAACACTGATCAATTCAATGCTTACTAACAAAAGGTTTGTCTTCATTAACAAGCTTATCAGCAGATTGCTATTCGCTACTCAAAAATACCTAATCTCAGCTCACCTGTTTGGCAGTTCGACCCTTTATAACCCGGTAAACACAGACACGAGTACATATTGACATCGTCTAGACACGTTCCTCCGTTCAGACAAGGATTGCTATCACATTCATCAATATCTGTAAATTGAGAAATGCAGATTATGATTATAATATAATATCTTACCAATTAACAAGGTAAAAGTCAACGGAACGTACATGCAAGAACTAAAACACAAAAGCATACAGTTTAAACGAAAAGGAGAATATTGGCCTTGAGTTTAAGGACCCATAAAAAGGTTCTCGTCTTAGAACGAAGTAGATTTACACGCTTTCAAATAGTAAGAGCCTATGATGTAATAAATGCTCAGCTATACAGGCCACCAAATAGGTGACATATTAGTAAAGTAGTATGTATTTGTCTTAGTCATCATAATAGTATACGAAATATTTGGTCAGAGAATTCAATGTTGTATATTGCACATACATTTCAATTTTCGCCTTTTCAATCAGAATAATTAAGCGCGGAGGCAAATCGGAGAGGAATTAGAGTATGATTATAAAGTGTTTTCTTTTCTATATATATATATATATATATATATATATATATATATATATTGAGACTTTTAGTGGGTCTAATAATACTGAATTTGAAAGACGAAAATGAACTAGAATTACAGACATTCTCATATGGTACGTTTAACTCTAAGGGAGAAATAGTTTAATGTTCCTGTCTTGAGAATCTAATCCGAATAATACAGGTTGTAACATGACGAATATTAAAAAAAAAATGCAATCTAGACGTACTGAGGATCAACACAGATGAAGAGCAAAAGCTGTCATGTTAAGAATGATATTCAATGTTTTAAGAGTAAATTCCATTTGATAAGGAATCGCCTTATACCACTTAAGAGACCAATTTAGTTTCAAGCCCTTTTGCAACCAAGACTTTTGAATTCAAAGTACAATTCCGAGACACCTTCTTACAGTATAGCAGTTTATTTTTATTTCATTCATTCATTTATTATTTTATCTTTTTTTTTTTCGTGGTGGTGGTTCGAGGCACTTGGTTGCAGAAGTTGAATACGAAAACATATGGCGGTCTGATATCAATCTCTTGTATTTTGTAAGTAGTCACGCATTATACAAAACTCAAACACACACACACACACACACACACACAGAGACATAAATGCCTGTTGGCTTGATTGGAGGGAGGACTTTCGTTCCCTACATTTAAAAATAGAGTCGTTGGACAGCCTGACAGACAAAGATGTGTGGTCAGATCCTAAAATGGCATTCAAATGCCCAATCCTGCCCATGTTTTAAAGGGACTGTACAGTACTGGTTGAGGTGGGGATTCATGTTTTGAGCATTCCTAAGTGAGATAATGAGAAACCTCTTATGAAATACGAAAGAGCATGTAATTTTAAGAAGGATTCAGTGTTTCTTTGATAAAAATAGGTTTTGAAATGGCTGAGATATCAAAAAAGTGCGATTTTAATAAAGTGTGGGACCCACACTTTATTACGATCGCTTTGTTTTACTTTGTTTTTGGATGTCTCAGTCATTCCAAACCCGATAGTCATCAAATAAACTTTGAATTCATCTTAAAATGTTATGCCCTGTACTATATAATAAGTGCCTTTTTGGTATTTCAAATAAAGTTACAAGACCAATTCTCATCTCCATCAATACTGTACCATCCCTTTAAGAACCAACCGGCTCCCGTATCTCTTGAAGGAATGTATTTTATGCTTGGTACAGGAGTACAGGTCAGGTAACATTTTTTTTTTTTTTTAATTCATGAAATTCTTCCGTCGAAATGTTTAAATGCCACTTATTGACAAATTTCGCTACATCGACGTAATCAAGCACTCTATTGATTAGTGTTTAATAGTAGCAGTGAAAAAAAAAATCAAAAAAATCATGGGCGCACACACTCGAGCAGGATTCGAACCTAGGACTTCCTGATCACCGGACAGGCGTAATCTCCACTAGACCACCGAGCCTCCACCCGACAGGAAGTGTTGGTTCTAATCCTTACAGCATGCAACAGGCACCGCATAATTGGCTACTATTGGCTACCATTGAGCACTGATCAGTGCTTATTTACGTCGATGTAGGGCAATTTGTCAATCACTTGCATGAAACATCTCGAGGGAAGAATTTCATGACTTTAAATAATTACGCGGGGCTCGCTACATGCTGAAGGGATTGGAACCACGAGACAAGGATTGCTATCACATTCATCAATATCTGTAAATTGAGAAATGCCGATTATGATTAGCATATATTTTCTTCTCAATAAACGAGGACAAAGTCAATGTAACGTACGCGCAAAAACTTCATATCTTTGTTATTTGTCCAATAATATTCTATTTAACTGTGATAGGAAGGCAACATTGTATGTACAAATTAGAACATAATTTATTATGACAATTAACATTTACATTAATTGTGGAGAGGCCATTTTGTGTGGTGGACTTGGGTCGTTCTTTGATTCATATACATGATATTCTGCTACAGAGATGAGAGAAGGATGAGAGAGGGCGGTATTATATGAATGTAAGAATGACCCATGTCCTTCATTCTTACATTAGTATAAGATTCAACTCATTCATTTCAGGCACTTTCGGGGGTAATTAGGATTTACCATTTATACACAAGATGAGTCCATGCATAAGCTACAATATTCCATGTCGAACTGAGTTTGGCCTGAAATTGGACTTGGGTTGTTTTTATATTCAGGTCTTCAATTGCGTGGTCCCCGCTGCATGCTGTAAGGATTGGAACCACCACTTGCTGTCGGGAGGAGGCTCGGTGGTCTGGTGGAGATGACGCCTGTCATCTTGAGATCGGGAGGTGGAAGGTTCGAATCCTGCTCGATTGTGTGCGCCCATGATTTTTTTTTTCATGGTTACTCTTAAACACTGATCAATTCAATGCTTACTAACAAAAGGTTTGTCTTCATTAACAAGCTTATCAGCAGATTGCTATTCGCTACTCAAAAATACCTAATCTCAGCTCACCTGTTTGGCAGTTCGACCCTTTATAACCCGGTAAACACAGACACGAGTACATATTGACATCGTCTAGACACGTTCCTCCGTTCAGACAAGGATTGCTATCACATTCATCAACATCTGTAAATTGAGAAATGCAGATTATGATTATAATATAATATCTCATCAATTAACAAGGAAAAAGTCAACGGAACGTACATGCAAAAACTAAAACACAAAAGCATACAGATTAAACGAAAAGCAGAATATTGGCCCTGAGTTCAAGGACCCATGAAAAGGTTCTCGTCTTAGAACGAAGTAGATTTACACGCTTTCAAATAGTAAGAGCCTATAATGTAATAAATGCTCAGCTATACAAGCCACCAAATATGTGACATATTAGTAAAGTAGTATGTATTTGTCTTAGTTATCATAATAGTATACGAAATATTTGGTCACAGAATTCAATGTTGTATATTGCACATACATTTCAATTTTTCCCCTTTTCAATCAGAATAAATAAGCGCGGAGGCAAATCGGAGAGGAATTAGAGTATGATTATAAAGTGTTTTCTTTTCTTTCCTTATATATATATATATATGTATATATATATATATATATTGAGACTTTTAGTGAGTCTAAAAATACTGAATTTGAAAGACGAAAATGAACTAGAATTACAGACATTCTCATATGTTACGTTTAACTCCAAGGGAGAAATAGTTTAATGTTCCTGTCTTGAGAATCTAATCCGAATAATACAGATTGTACCATGACGAATATTAAAAAAATGCCATCTAGACGTCCTGAGGATCAACACAGATGAAGAGCAAAAGCTGTCATGTTAAGAATGATATTCAATGTTTTGAGAGTGAATTCCATTGATAAGGAATCGCCTTATACCACTTAAGAGACCAATTTAGTTTCAAGCCCCTTTGCAACCAAGACTTTTGAATTCAAAATACAATTCCGAGACACCTTCTTACAGTATAGCAGTTTATTTTTATTTCATTCATTCATTTATTATTTTATCTTTTTTTTTTCGTGGTGGTGGTTCGAGGCACTTGGTTGCAGAAGTTGAATACGAAAACAAATGGCGGTCTGATATCAATCTCTTGTATTTTGCAAGTAGTCACGCATTATATAAAACTCAAATACACACACACACACACAAACACACACAGACATAAATGCCTGTTGGCTTGTTTGGAGGGAGGACTTTCGTTCCCTACATCTAAAAATAGAGTCGTTGGACAGCCTGACAGACATAGATGTGTGGTCAGATCCTAAAATGGCATTCAAATGCCCAATCCTGCCCATGTTTTAAAGGGACTGTGCAGTACTGGTTGAGGTGGGGATTCATGTTTTGAGCATTCCTAAGTGAGATAACGAGAAACCTGTTACGAATTACGAAAGAGCATGTAATTTTAAGAAGGATTCAGAGTTTATTTGATAAAAATAGGTTTTGAAATGGCTGAGATATAAAAAAAAAATGCGATTTTAATAAAGTGTGGGACCCACACTTTATTACGATCGCTTTGTTTTACTTTGTTTTTGGATGTCTCAGTCATTCCAAACCCGATAGTCATCAAATAAACTTTGAATTCATCTTAAAATGTTATGCCCTGTACTATATAATAAGTGCCTTTTTGGTATCTGAAATAAAGTTACAAGAACAATTCTCATCTCCATCAATACTGTACCATCCCTTTAAGAACCAACCGGCTCCCGTATCCCTTGAAGGAATGTATTTTATGCTTGGTACAGGAGTACAGGTCAGGTAACATTTTTTTTTTTTTTTTAATTCATGAAATTCTTCCGTCGATATGTTTAAATGCCACTTATTGACAAATTTCGCTACATCAACGTAATCAAGCACTCAATTGATTAGTGTTTAATAGTAGCGGTGAAAAAAAAAATCAAAAAAATCATGGGCGCACACACTCGAGCAGGATTCGAACCTAGGACTTCCTGATCACCGGACAGGCGTAATCTCCACTAGACCACCGAGCCTCCACCCGACAGGAAGTGTTGGTTCTAATCCTTACAGCATGCAACAGGCACCGCATAATTGGCTACTATTGGCTACCATTGAGCACTGATCAGTGCTTATTTACGTCGATGTAGGGCAATTTGTCAATCACTTGCATGAAACATCTCGAGGGAAGAATTTCATGACTTTAAATAATTACGCGGGGCCCGCTACATGCTGAAGGGATTGGAACCACGAGACAAGGATTGCTATCATATTCATCAATATCTGTAAATTGAGAAATGCCGATTATGATTAGAATATATTATCTTCTCAATAAACGAGGACAAAGTCAATGTAACGTACGTGCAAAAACTTCATATCTTTGTTATTTGTCCAATAATATTCTATTTAACTGTGATAGGAAGGCAACATTGTATGTACAAATTAGAACATAATTTATTATGACAATTAACATTTACATAAATTGTGGAGAGGCCATTTTGTGTGGTGGACTTGGGTCGTTCTTTGATTCATATACATGATATTCTGCTATAGAGATGAGAGAAGGATGAGAGAGGGCGGTATTATATGAATGTAAGAATGACCCAAGTCCTTCATTCTTACGTTAATATAAGATTGAACTCATTCATTTCAGGCACTTTCTGGGGTAATTAGGATTTATCATTTATACACAAGATGAGTCCATGCATAAGCTACAATATTCCATGTCGAACTGAGTTTGGCCAGAAATTGGACTTGGGTCGTTCTTATATTCAGGTCTTCAATTGCGTGGTCCCCGCTGCATGCTGTAAGGATTGGAACCACCACTTGCTGTCGGGAGGAGGCTCGTTGGTCTGGTGGAGATGACGCCTGTCATCTTGAGATCGGGAGGTGGAAGGTTCGAATCCTGCTCGATTGTGTGCGCCCATGATTTTTTTTTTCATGGTTACTCTTAAACACTGATCAATTCGATGCTTACTAACAAAAGGTTTGTCTTCATTAACAAGCTTATCAGCAGATTGCTATTTGCTACTCAAAAATACCTAATCTCAGCTCACCTGTTTGGCAGTTCGACCCTTTATAACCCGGTAAACACAGACACGAGTACATATTGACATCGTCTAGACACGTTCCTCCGTTCAGCACTCTTAAAAATCCCGGGTCAGAATTCTAACCATTTTTCCCAGTCAAAAATATCTCACCCTTTCCGGGTCAATGTGACCCGGAAAGGAGTCGACTGGACACAAGCTCTGGAGCTCCAGCACTTGAATAAATGCTTGTGACCCCGTTCGTGGTCAACGCTTTGCAGACGTTCAGGAGATGCAATTTGATTGGAGGAATCTTAGTAAAGCGCGAGCCTGATTGGTCCTTTCGTTCATTGGCCTAAATCCCATCAACATTCATCATGGCGACGCTGCACGATAATGCCGTGTGTCAGGAGGCTGCTTGAAACCTGGGGTTTGGAGAGATTTGCCTCAAATTTCAAAGGTACGTAGCTATGATCAGACAATTTGATACTCTATATTCATGTTCTGATTTGACTAATCATGGAACTAGATTGAGCTTTGGTTTTCTGCGGTAAACTTAACATGTTATTCATCATGCGAAGATCAATGCGATTGGGGCAAACAGTGTAGACTATGTGTACAATGCAGTCTGTACACCCGGGGTGGATCACCAGCGGCAGTGCACTGGATCAAATCGGGACGAAACGAAAAGTCATGGGTCTTATGGTTATTATCTTTTTGGGATTGGGCTGCCACTCTCACATATTTCACAAAATTCTCACGCTCATAAGTAGATGAAAATAACAGAGATATGCCCCCAAATATGCCTGATGGCTCGACTTCGATTCTAATCTGTCAAGAAAGACACTATCGTATAGAACCTACCCTGCGCCTGGCTGTTGTGTTGTTGCCCAATCCACTGTGTAAACAGCAGTGTACGCACTGTAATGCAGCAGCCACTATTCTACTGTATATACTAGTTACGTCTCATTTCACGAGCGCCGACTAAACTACGCGTGTGTACGGCAGGAGATCTTCAGCCTGGATAAGTATCGAAAGCATGGTAGATTCTAGGTAGGACCTAGCGTCCTTCGTAGGCCTAGGCCTATTCAAAAGTTGTATTTTCTTACCGTAAATAGTAGGCCAAGAGGGCCTAAAGTGTTAACGGTTAGAGGATAAGGCTAGATCTATTTCTGTTAATTTAATATCGCCTTGGCTTGGGCTTGGCCTAGGAATACAGTAGGATCTTAGTTAGTACCAAGTGGCCTATAGGCCTAAGTTATAGACAATATAATTCTAACATAGAATCTATTTAATAGCTAGGTCCTACCGGTCGGGTAGCTATAAAGACCTAGTCTCTAGCTATATAAGTTAGAGCTCTAACTTTAAAATTAGATCTATCTGGTTGGTTTCAGACTATAAGAACAAAGTAGGCCCTGCAGTTTTAGATATAAGTCTCTTTTTTTTTTTTTAAGCTAAAGCCGTAAATTTAGAGGTATTGGTAGGAGGGATAGCTAAGGATGAGGATGCAGGCACCCCTAATGTCAGTAGAAACTCTCGTGCAGAGACTTATTGGCTATAGTTTGCTCGATCAAATTTGTTTCGTCAGTAAGGTGCAAATTAATTCCCCCAGCTTAGTCCACTCAACAGTAGAGCCTATCTAACGTGGTTGCTGTCTGTCAAGCGTACGGTAGGCCTATCTATCCATGACTGGCTGCCAGTAGGCCTATAGTTCACCTTTTACAAGTCTGTGGTCTAATATAGTACTATAGTAGTAGTAAAAGTAGTAGAAGTAGTAGTAGTAATGATAATAAGAATAATAATAGCAATAATGATAATGATAATGATGATTATTATAGCGCACAGGTCCAGCTTAGTTTCAGTGCTCATGGCGCTTCAAGAATTAAAAGATATAGAACTAGATCTTTACATTTGTCTTGATAGATCTATGTTCAAACAAGACAACAAAGAAGACAATGACATACCCAGTACAACAAACAAACATAATAATAAAAGAATACAGCATACGATACCAAATAAAGAATATTTTTCCGAACATTAATGAGAGCAATTTCGGTCCTCAGTGTGATAGGAACAGTACATTGTAAGATTTGAATGTCTCTGTAGATGACAGTTGCTCGTACTGAATAGGTAACTGGTTCCACAATTTTGGTTCCATATAACGGATCGGATAAAGCACGATCACCCTGCATCAATGATTTATTCCGAGTGTAATTTCCACTTGAAAGATATGAAAATCTTTCTTTCTGCGTGCGAAATTTTGTACCATCGCACTCGTGTCCATTCACTTCTTGTATAATATTGGAAATGATCATTATGATGACAATGTCGATGACAACAGTTACAATAGTAATATACATTGTACTGAAATGAAATGATTCCTCACATATGCCGCTTTTGTCAGTGCTTTTATGCCATTAAATTATGTTATCTCAGATCTACAATCCATATATAACTGCCTGTCTGTTTTGATGCTATTGTGACTGGCTACGCTCAAATCAGTTACAATAGCGCACTTTTAGACAGACATGTGGATGGTCGTATCTTGTTTGAGGAGAGAATCACGACTAATTCTCATGATCAAACTCATCATATGGACAGGGAGAGAACATGAGATGCACGGCGGATTTGCAGCGTGAGATGAAAAATTGGCTATAATCATTTTCTGTTTGTTTGTATTAAAAAAACAAAAGAAATAGAGTAACGAGAAGTGACCGGTGAAGATGCCCCGCCCTGCTGACCCACCAGCTGAACTCCTGCAGTTTGCTGAGCAAGAACAGCCTGAAGCCTCTTGAGAGCTGCTGACGATTCCTCGGGCCATCCTTGATCAATAGCACTTAGCCATCTTACTGTTGTCCACTCACTAAAGGGAATGGTCATCAAAGGTATAGATCTTCTACTTTGTACGAGATTATATTGGCAGGCTGCGTACTGTTGTCCATTTACTCATAGTTTGTATTTGTTCTTTTATTGTAGGGCACTTAGAATCATTCCCTTACCAAGACAAAAAAAAAAAAAAAAATGGTCACTAAAACAAAGACTAGGCCCTACACTATTATAATTGTTATTACGTTATTTCACTGTAGTTCTATATCTGATATTTGCATCATAATTTCTGTCAAGCCTATTGTGAGGTTCTCCATTCATGGTCGTGATGCGGTGTAGGCCTATTGAAACAGTGTTCAAACATGTTTCAATTTCTCTGAACCGTCAGCTGAAAATGTGTTTTTAAAGAACAAAGAAAAGAGGGGAAGAAAGTTTCTCGTACTACTGGATGAGAAAGCGCTGTACTTGTATAGTGTATGTTTGCAGTATTTCTATAATTTTAGCATTTGAAGAAAATGTCTCTCACGTTCTCTGGTGAGGAAATTTGTGAATGACATGCAGGAATATTTGATTATTGAATTATTAGCATTATATCTTTGAGTCAGGTGTGACCCAGCGAAGTCAAAGTAGCACCTGTTAAACCTTTGGCAATGTGAGTTTGAACATAATTTTATGGAAACATGACATGCATTATGTCGGACCAACTATGGGACTATATTTATGTGGGACCAAGCAATGCAATATTTAATAGGAATATGCAACAACAACAACAAAAAAAAACCACACAATTAATGACAAAATTCATTTTCTTATTACTGCATTCTTTTTGATCTCTGCTAAGCATGAATGTTATTGTAAAGATTTTGCATGATTTTGGGCAATTTGCTCAGAGATCACGAATTGCAGTAAACTTTGTTAGGAACGGCTTTGGGCAGGGTAGGGTGGGGCAGTATAAGGCAGGGCATTGGATTGGGAATTACATGTTACATGTAATGCCAGTTTGTCTTCTTTCCCCCCCCCCCCCTTTCTCTCTCTCTCTGTACAGGTATTGCGGTCTTAAAGACATACCAGTCCATTTTACACCAGGTGTGACATCAGACTTAGCACCAGCACGTTCACTGAGCGGATCCTCACACTCCACTGCACAGAACTCAAAGGAAGATTCATCAATGATTTGACATCATAATCATATAAATATCCCTATTTTAGGCTTTACGATAAGTATTTTCTTTGTTGTGAATATTAATGTGTGTTTTTCATTTTTTTCGATGTACATGTATACAAATCATCGTGACAACTACCGGAAAAAATTCATATAGTTACTCGAAATATGATCACAGCAGTGTTGGTATAAACTTTGAGCTTTTTATGCCTCCGCCACGAAGTGGTGCCGGAGGCATTATGTTTTCGGGTTGTCCGTCCGTCCTTCCGTCCGTCCGTCCGTCCGTCCGTCCTTCCGTCCGTCCGTAATGAATTTTGTGGACAAGGTAACTATCGAAACCTGTTGAGGTATCCTAATGAAACTTGGCATGTATGTGTATTAGGGGGTGAAGTTGTGCCTATCAACTTTTGAGTGCACATGCTCAAGGTCAAAGGTCAAAAGGTCAAGGTCAAATACATAAAATTTCACTATTTCCACCATATCTATTGAATGCCTGAAGATATTTTCTTGAAACTTAGTGTATACATGCATTACCCAATTAAGAATCTCTGGTGAAAGTTTTGGTCATGAGGTCAAAGGTCAAAGGTCAAAAGGTCAGGGTCAAATACATAAAATTGCACCATTTCCACCATATCTATTGAATGCCTGAAGATATTTTCTTGAAACTTAGTTTATACATGTATTACCCAATCAAGATTCTCTGGTGAAAGTTTGGGTCATGAGGTCAAAGGTCAAAGGTCAAAAGGTCAAGTAAAAATATCAAAACTTCTTTTTTTTTTCTCCATACCTTGGAAAATTGTTCAAGGTATCTTCATGGAACATAGTATATACATGTACTGACTGGAAGTGATTATCTAGAGAATGTAGGGTTCATGGGGTCAAAGGTCAGGGGTCAAAGGTCAAGTGCAAGACTTCAATATTTTACTATTACCCTCATATTTATGCAATGCCAGCAGGGTTATTTTTTTACACTTGGTGTATGCGTGTGTAACCTAATGGAAATTCTCTGGAAAGTTTTTTTTTTTCTCTTTTTGCCTCAAAGGTCAAAAGGTCAAAGATCAAGTGAAAGTGCTGAACTAACTTTTTCCTCCATATCTCGGAAGTGGCGCAAGTTACCTTGAAACTTAGTACATATTATGCATGTTCTACCTGAAAGTAATTATCTTATGAATTTTAGGGTCAAGGGCCAGATGAAAATGGTAACAATTTACTATTCAATTCAGAAATTGCACTTTTTCTCCACACCTGTACCTTGAAAATTATTCAATGCCTTAATGTATGAGTGGGTCAAAGTCAAGTTAAAGTCCTTAAATCCCTAGATACATGCTCTCCTATTCATCCAATTAAACCTACGTCAAGGAAGGTGAACATTCAACACATTTGTGACAAACTTGTCATTCCAATATTTTGCCAATTTTGTGAAAATGTAATCACACAGTGTCCACATGTACTATCTAGACCTGTTGGGAAAATCATGCATTATGGTTGAGGCATACCAGTCGCCAAAGCGACATTTCTAGTTAGAAATGTACTTTACTAAATAACTTCACAAACATTGACAAAATACTGCAAATAATAGTATATCAACCAAGGGCATGTCAGTTGCCTATTCATCACGTGTAATGGGAAAGTTAGTAAATCCTCGCTGTTTATGAATATTGTTTTTTTTATACAAAATAGACCGCCAGATATGTGTATAACTTAAATTAAAGTAGTGAATTGTATTAAATACAATTTTATGATGAAATAATTTCAAATACTTTGCAGTGTCATGTGAAGATGTATCGAGAGTCATGCAGCATTATGTCGCGGGGGCGATTTTGACCCCAACGGATTTGAATTCTGGATCAAACTGACCCGGAAAGGGTACAAACCAGTGACACAGATTTCCGGGTCGCTGTATAGAAACGTAACCCAGAAAGGGGTTAATATATTACCAACTCTTTTCTCCGGGTCACACTGACCCGGATGTGTATGACCCCAACAGACCCAGTTTCCGGGTCAATTCCGGGTCAACACAATTCCGGGTCAACAGATTTCCGGGTCAATTCCGGGTCAATTCCGGGTCAACAGATTTCCGGGTCACTGAATAGAAAGGTGACCCGGAAAGGGGTTAATGTAGTGCCGACTCTTTTCTCCGGGTCAGGCTGACCCGGACGGTGTATGACCCCAACAGACCCAGTTTCCGGGTCAGAATTGACCCGGAAAGGGTCAATTCTGACCCGGGATTTTTAAGAGTGAGACAAGGATTGCTATCACATTCATCAACATCTGTAAATTGAGAAATGCAGATTATGATTATAATATAATATCTCATCAATTAACAAGGAAAAAGTCAACGGAACGTACATGCAAAAACTAAAACACAAAAGCATACAGATTAAACGAAAAGCAGAATATTGGCCCTGAGTTCAAGGACCCATGAAAAGGTTCTCGTCTTAGAACGAAGTAGATTTACACGCTTTCAAATAGTAAGAGCCTATAATGTAATAAATGCTCAGCTATACAAGCCACCAAATATGTGACATATTAGTAAAGTAGTATGTATTTGTCTTAGTTATCATAATAGTATACGAAATATTTGGTCACAGAATTCAATGTTGTATATTGCACATACATTTCAATTTTTCCCCTTTTCAATCAGAATAATTAAGCGCGGAGGCAAATCGGAGAGGAATTAGAGTATGATTATAAAGTGTTTTCTTTTCTTTCCTTATATATATATATATATATATATATATATATATATTGAGACTTTTAGTGAGTCTAAAAATACTGAATTTGAAAGACGAAAATGAACTAGAATTACAGACATTCTCATATGTTACGTTTAACTCCAAGGGAGAAATAGTTTAATGTTCCTGTCTTGAGAATCTAATCCGAATAATACAGATTGTACCATGACGAATATTAAAAAAATGCCATCTAGACGTCCTGAGGATCAACACAGATGAAGAGCAAAAGCTGTCATGTTAAGAATGATATTCAATGTTTTGAGAGTGAATTCCATTGATAAGGAATCGCCTTATACCACTTAAGAGACCAATTTAGTTTCAAGCCCCTTTGCAACCAAGACTTTTGAATTCAAAATACAATTCCGAGACACCTTTTTACAGTATAGCAGTTTATTTTTATTTCATTCATTCATTTATTATTTTATCTTTTTTTTTTTCGTGGTGGTGGTTCGAGGCACTTGGTTGCAGAAGTTGAATACGAAAACAAATGGCGGTCTGATATCAATCTCTTGTATTTTGCAAGTAGTCACGCATTATATAAAACTCAAATACACACACACACACACAAACACACACAGACATAAATGCCTGTTGGCTTGATTGGAGGGAGGACTTTCGTTCCCTACATCTAAAAATAGAGTCGTTGGACAGCCTGACAGACATAGATGTGTGGTCAGATCCTAAAATGGCATTCAAATGCCCAATCCTGCCCATGTTTTAAAGGGACTGTGCAGTACTGGTTGAGGTGGGGATTCATGTTTTGAGCATTCCTAAGTGAGATAACGAGAAACCTGTTACGAATTACGAAAGAGCATGTAATTTTAAGAAGGATTCAGAGTTTATTTGATAAAAATAGGTTTTGAAATGGCTGAGATATAAAAAAAAAATGCGATTTTAATAAAGTGTGGGACCCACACTTTATTACGATCGCTTTGTTTTACTTTGTTTTTGGATGTCTCAGTCATTGCAAACCCGATAGTCATCAAATAAACTTTGAATTCATCTTAAAATGTTATGCCCTGTACTATATAATAAGTGCCTTTTTGGTATCTGAAATAAAGTTACAAGAACAATTCTCATCTCCATCAATACTGTACCATCCCTTTAAGAACCAACCGGCTCCCGTATCCCTTGAAGGAATGTATTTTATGCTTGGTACAGGAGTACAGGTCAGGTAACATTTTTTTTTTTTTTTTTTTAATTCATGAAATTCTTCCGTCGATATGTTTAAATGCCACTTATTGACAAATTTCGCTACATCAACGTAATCAAGCACTCAATTGATTAGTGTTTAATAGTAGCGGTGAAAAAAAAATCAAAAAAATCATGGGCGCACACACTCGAGCAGGATTCGAACCTAGGACTTCCTGATCACCGGACAGGCGTAATCTCCACTAGACCACCGAGCCTCCACCCGACAGGAAGTGTTGGTTCTAATCCTTACAGCATGCAACAGGCACCGCATAATTGGCTACTATTGGCTACCATTGAGCACTGATCAGTGCTTATTTACGTCGATGTAGGGCAATTTGTCAATCACTTGCATGAAACATCTCGAGGGAAGAATTTCATGACTTTAAATAATTACGAGGGGCCCGCTACATGCTGAAGGGATTGGAACCACGAGACAAGGATTGCTATCACATTCATCAATATCTGTAAATTGAGAAATGCCGATTATGATTAGAATATATTATCTTCTCAATAAACGAGGACAAAGTCAATGTAACGTACGTGCAAAAACTTCATATCTTTGTTATTTGTCCAATAATATTCTATTTAACTGTGATAGGAAGGCAACATTGTATGTACAAATTAGAACATAATTTATTATGACAATTAACATTTACATAAATTGTGGAGAGGCCATTTTGTGTGGTGGACTTGGGTCGTTCTTTGATTCATATACATGATATTCTGCTATAGAGATGAGAGAAGGATGAGAGAGGGCGGTATTATATGAATGTAAGAATGACCCAAGTCCTTCATTCTTACGTTAATATAAGATTGAACTCACTCATTTCAGGCACTTTCTGGGGTAATTAGGATTTATCATTTATACACAAGATGAGTCCATGCATAAGCTACAATATTCCATGTCGAACTGAGTTTGGCCAGAAATTGGACTTGGGTCGTTCTTATATTCAGGTCTTCAATTGCGTGGTCCCCGCTGCATGCTGTAAGGATTGGAACCACCACTTGCTGTCGGGAGGAGGCTCGTTGGTCTGGTGGAGATGACGCCTGTCATCTTGAGATCGGGAGGTGGAAGGTTCGAATCCTGCTCGATTGTGTGCGCCCATGATTTTTTTTTTTCATGGTTACTCTTAAACACTGATCAATTCGATGCTTACTAACAAAAGGTTTGTCTTCATTAACAAGCTTATCAGCAGATTGCTATTTGCTACTCAAAAATACCTAATCTCAGCTCACCTGTTTGGCAGTTCGACCCTTTATAACCCGGTAAACACAGACACGAGTACATATTGACATCGTCTAGACACGTTCCTCCGTTCAGACAAGGATTGCTATCACATTCATCAATATCTGTAAATTGAGAAATGCAGATTATGATTATAATATAATATCTCATCAATTAACAAGGAAAAAGTCAACGGAACGTACATGCAAAAACTAAAACACAAAAGCATACAGATTAAAAGAAAAGCAGAATATTGGCCCTGAGTTTAAGGACCCATGAAAAGGTTCTCGTCTTAGAACGAAGTGGATTTACACGCTTTCAAATAGTAAGAGCCTATAATGTAATAAATGCTCAGCTATACAAGCCACCAAATATGTGACATATTAGTAAAGTAGTATGTATTTGTCTTAGTTATCATAATAGTATACGAAATATTTGGTCACAGAATTCAATGTTGTATATTGCACATACATTTCAATTTTTCCCCTTTTCAATCAGAATAATTAAGCGCGGAGACAAATCGGAGAGGAATTAGAGTATGATTATAAAGTGTTTTCTTTTCTTTCCTTATATATATATATATATATATATATATATATATATTGAGACTTTTAGTGAGTCTAAAAATACTGATTTTGAAAGACGAAAATGAACTAGAATTACAGACATTCTCATATGTTATGTTTAACTCCAAAAGAGAAATAGTTTAATGTTCCTGTCTTGAGAATCTAATCCGAATAATACAGATTGTAACATGACGAATATTAAAAAATGCCATCTAGACGTAATGAGGATCAACACAGATGAAGAGCAAAAGCTGTCATGTTAAGAATGATATTCAATGTTTTGAGAGTGAATTCCATTGATAAGGAATCGCCTTATACCACTTAAGAGACCAATTTAGTTTCAAGCCCCTTTGCAACCAAGACTTTTAAATTCAAAATACAATTCCAAGACACCTTTTTACAGTATAGCAGTTTATTTTTATTTCATTCATTCATTTATTATTTTATCTTTTTTTTTTCGTGGTGGTGGTTCGAGGCACTTGGTTGCAGAAGTTGAATACGAAAACAAATGGCGGTCTGATATCAATCTCTTGTATTTTGCAAGTAGTCACGCATTATATAAAACTCAAATACACACACACACACACACACACAAACACACACAGACATAAATGCCTATTGGCTTGATTGGAGGGAGGACTTTCGTTCCCTACATTTAAAAATAGAGTCGTTGGACAGCCTGACAGACATAGATGTGTGGTCAGATCCTAAAATGGCATTCAAATGCCCAATCCTGCCCATGTTTTAAAGGGACTGTGCAGTACTGGTTGAGGTGGGGATTCATGTTTTGAGCATTCCTAAGTGAGATAACGAGAAACCTGTTACGAAATACGAAAGAGCATGTAATTTTAAGAAGGATTCAGAGTTTATTTGATAAAAATAGGTTTTGAAATGGCTGAGATATAAAAAAAAGTGCGATTTTAATAAAGTGTGGGACCCACACTTTATTACGATCGCTTTGTTTTACTTTGTTTTTGGATGTCTCAGTCATTCCAAACCCGATAGTCATCAAATAAACTTTGAATTCATCTTAAAATGTTATGCCCTGTACTATATAATAAGTGCCTTTTTGGTATCTCAAATAAAGTTACAAGAACAATTCTCATCTCCATCAATACTGTACCATCCCTTTAAGAACCAACCGGCTCCCGTATCCCTTGAATTAATGTATTTTATGCTTGGTACAGGAGTACAGGTCAGGTAACATTTTTTTTTTTTTAATTCATGAAATTCTTCCGTCGAAATGTTTAAATGCCACTTATTGACAAATTTCGCTACATCAACGTAATCAAGCACTCAATTGATTAGTGTTTAATAGTAGCGGTGAAAAAAAAAATCAAAAAAATCATGGGCGCACACACTCGAGCAGGATTCGAACCTAGGACTTCCTGATCACCGGACAGGCGTAATCTCCACTAGACCACCGAGCCTCCACCCGACAGGAAGTGTTGGTTCTAATCCTTACAGCATGCAACAGGCACCGCATAATTGGCTACTATTGGCTACCACTGAGCACTGATCAGTGCTTATTTACGTCGATGTAGGGCAATTTGTCAATCACTTGCATGAAACATCTCGAGGGAAGAATTTCATGACTTTAAATAATTATGCGGGGCCCGCTACAAGCTGAAGGGATTGGAACCACGAGACAAGGATTGCTATCACATTCATCAATATCTGTAAATTGAGAAATGCCGATTATGATTAGAATATATTATCTTCTCAATAAACGAGGACAAAGTCAATGTAACGTACGTGCAAAAACTTCATATCTCTGTTATTTGTCCAATAATATTCTATTTAACTGTGATAGGAAGGCAACATTGTATGTACAAATTAGAACATAATTTATTATGACAATTAACATTTACATTAATTGTGGAGAGGCCATTTTGTGTGGTGGACTTGGGTCGTTCTTTGATTCATATACATGATATTCTGCTATAGAGATGAGAGAAGGATGAGGGCGGCCTTATATGAATGTAAGAATGACCCATGTCCTTCATTCTTACATTAGTATAAGATTTAACTCATTCATTTCAGGCACTTTCGGGGGTAATTAGGATTTACCCTTTATACACAAGATGAGTCCATGCATAAGCTACAATATTCCATGTCGAACTGAGTTTGGCCTGAAATTGGACTTGGGTCGTTCTTATATTCAGGTCTTCAATTGCGTGGTCCCCGCTGCATGCTGTAAGGATTGGAACCACCACTTGCTGTCGGGAGGAGGCTCGGTGGTCTGGTGGAGATGACGCCTGTCATCTTGAGATCGGGAGGTGGTAGGTTCGAATCCTGCTCGATTGTGTGCGCCCATGATTTTTTTTTTTCATGGTTACTCTTAAACACTGATCAATTCAATGCTTACTAACAAAAGGTTTGTCTTCATTAACAAGCTTATCAGCAGATTGCTATTCGCTACTCAGAAATACCTAATCTCAGCTCACCTGTTTGGCAGTTCGACCCTTTATAACCCGGTAAACACAGACACGAGTACATATTGACATCGTCTAGACACGTTCCTCCGTTCAGACAAGGATTGCTATCACATTCATCAATATCTGTAAATTGAGAAATGCAGATTATGATTATAATATAATATCTTACCAATTAACAAGGTAAAATTCAACGGAACGTACATGGAAACACTAAAACACAAAAGCATACAGTTTAAACGAAAAGCAGAATATTGGCCCTGAGTTTAAGGACCCATAAAAAAGGTTCTCGTCTTAGATCGAAGTAGATTTACACGCTTTCAAATAGTAAGAGCCTATGATGTAATAAATTCTCAGCTATACAAGCCACCAAATAGGTGACATATTAGTAAAGTAGTATGTATTTGTCTTAGTCATCATAATAGTATACGAAATATTTGGTCACAGAATTCAATGTTGTATATTGCATATACATTTCAATTTTCCCCTTTTCAATCAGAATAATTAAGCGCGGAGGCAAATCGGAGAGGAAATAGAGTATGATTATAAAGTGTTTTCTTTTCTTTTCTTTTATATATATATATATATATATATATATATATATATATATATTGAGACTTTTAGTGGGTCTAAAAATACTGAATTTGAAAGACGAAAATGAACTAGAATTACAGACATTCTCATATGTTACGTTTAACTCTAAGGGAGAAATAGTTTAATGTTCCTGTCTTGAGAATCTAATCCGAATAATACAGGTTGTAACATGACGAATATTAAAAAAATGCAATCTAGACGTACTGAGGATCAACACAGATGAAGAGCAAAAGCTGTCATGTTAAGAATGATAATCAATGTTTTGAGAGTGAATTCCATTGATAAGTAATCGCCTTATGCCACTTAAGAGACCAATTTAGTTTCAAGCCCCTTTCCAACCATCCGAGACACCTTCTTACGGTATAGCAGTTTATTTTCATTTCCTTCATTCATTTATTATTTTATCTTTTTTTTTCGTGGTGGTGGTTCGAGGCACTTGGTTGCAGAAGTTGAATACGAAAACAAATGGCGGTCTGATATCAATCTCTTGTATTTTGCAAGTAGTCACGCATTATATAAAACTCAAATACACACACACACACACACACACACACATACATAAATGCCTGTTGGCTTGATTGGAGGACTTTCGTTCCCTACATTTAAAAATAGAGTCGTTGGACAGCCTGACAGACATAGATGTGTGGTCAGATCCTAAAATGGCATTCAAATGCCCAATCCTGTCCATGTTTTAAAGGGACTGTACAGTACTGTTTGAGGTGGAGATTCATGTTTTGAGCATTCCTAAGTGAGATAATGAGAAACCTCTTATGAAATACGAAAGAGCATGTAATTTTAAGAAGGATTCAGTGTTTATTTGATAAAAATAGGTTTTGAAATGGCTGAGATATCAAAAAAAGTGCGATTTTAATAAAGTGTGGACCCACACTTTATTACGATCGCTTTGTTTTACTCTGTTTTTGGATGTCTCAGTCATTCCAAACCCGATAGTCATCAAATAAACTTTGAATTCATCTTAAAATGTTATGCCCTGTACTATATAATACGTGCTTTTTTGGTATCTCAAATAAAGTTAGAAGACCAATTCTCATCTCCACCAATACTGTACCATCCCCTTAAGAACCAACCAGCTCCCGTATCCCTTGAAAAAATGTATTTTATGCTTGGTACAGGAGTACAGGTCAGGTAACATTGTTTTTTTTTTAATTCGTGAAATTCTTCCGTCGAAATGTTTAAATGCCACTTATTGACAAATTTCGCTACATCGACGTAATCAAGCACTCAATTGATTAGTGTTTAATAGTAGCGGTGACAAAAAAAAAAAAATCAAAAAAATCATGGGCGCACACACTCGAGCATGATTCGAAGCTAGGACTTCCTGATCACCGGACAGGCGTAATCTCCACTAGACCACCGAGCCTCCACCCGACAGAAAGTGTTGGTTCTAATCCTTACAGCATGCAACAGGCACCGCATAATTGGCTACTATTGGTTACCATTGAGCACTGATCAGTGCTTATTTACGTCGATGTAGGGCAATTTGTCAATCACTTGCATGAAACATCTCGAGGGAAGAATTTCATGACTTGAAATAATTACGCAGGGCCCGCAGACTACATGCTGAAGGGATTGGAACCACGAGACAAGGATTGCTATCACATTCATCAATATCTGTAAATTGAGAAATGCAGATTATGATTAGAATATATCATCTTCTCAATAAACGAGGAAAAAGTCAATGTAACGTACGTGCAAAACCTTCATATCTTTGGTTTTTGTCCAATAATATTCTATTCAACTGTGATGGGAAGGCAACATTGTATATACAAATTAGAACATAATTTATTATGACAATTAACATTTACATTTTAATTGTGGAGAGGCCATTTTGTGTGGTGGACTTGGGTCGTTCTTTGATTCATATACATGATATTCTGCTATAGAGATGAGAGAAGGATGAGAGAGGGCGGTATTATATGAATGTAAGAATGACCCAAGTCCTTCATTCATACATTAGTATAAGATTTAACTCATTCATTTCAGGCACTTTCGGGGGTAATTAGGATTTATCATTTATACACAAGATGAGTCCATGCATAAGCTACAATATTCCATGTCGAAATGAGTTTGGCCAGAAATTGGACTTGGGTCGTTCTTATATTCAGGTCTTCAATTGCGTGGTCCCCGCTGTATGCTGTAAAGATTGGAACCACCACTTGCATTCGAGAGGAGGCTCGGTGGTCTGGTGGAGATGACGCCTGTCATCTTGAGATCAGGAGGTGGTAGGTTCGAATCCTGCTCGATTGTGTGCGCCCATGATTTTTTTTTTCATGGTTACTCTTAAACACTGATCAATTCAATGCTTACTAACAAAAGGTTTGTCTTCATTAACAAGCTTATCAGCAGATTGCTATTCGCTACTCAGAAATACCTAATCTCAGCTCACCTGTTTGGCAGTTCGACCCTTTATAACCCGGTAAACACAGACACGAGTACATATTGACATCGTCTAGACACGTTCCTCCGTTCAGACAAGGATTGCTATCACATTCATCAATATCTGTAAATTGAGAAATGCAGATTATGATTATAATATAATATCTTACCAATTAACAAGGTAAAATTCAACGGAACGTACATGGAAACACTAAAACACAAAAGCATACAGTTTAAACGAAAAGCAGAATATTGGCCCTGAGTTTAAGGACCCATAAAAAGGTTCTCGTCTTAGATCGAAGTAGATTTACACGCTTTCAAATAGTAAGAGCCTATGATGTAATAAATTCTCAGCTATACAAGCCACCAAATAGGTGACATATTAGTAAAGTAGTATGTATTTGTCTTAGTCATCATAATAGTATACGAAATATTTGGTCACAGAATTCAATGTTGTATATTGCATATACATTTCAATTTTCCCCTTTTCAATCAGAATAATTAAGCGCGGAGGCAAATCGGAGAGGAAATAGAGTATGATTATAAAGTGTTTTCTTTTCTTTTCTTTTATATATATATATATATATATATATATATATATATATATATATTGAGACTTTTAGTGGGTCTAAAAATACTGAATTTGAAAGACGAAAATGAACTAGAATTACAGACATTCTCATATGTTACGTTTAACTCTAAGGGAGAAATAGTTTAATGTTCCTGTCTTGAGAATCTAATCCGAATAATACAGGTTGTAACATGACGAATATTAAAAAAATGCAATCTAGACGTACTGAGGATCAACACAGATGAAGAGCAAAAGCTGTCATGTTAAGAATGATAATCAATGTTTTGAGAGTGAATTCCATTGATAAGTAATCGCCTTATGCCACTTAAGAGACCAATTTAGTTTCAAGCCCCTTTCCAACCATCCGAGACACCTTCTTACGGTATAGCAGTTTATTTTCATTTCATTCATTCATTTATTATTTTATCTTTTTTTTTCGTGGTGGTGGTTCGAGGCACTTGGTTGCAGAAGTTGAATACGAAAACAAATGGCGGTCTGATATCAATCTCTTGTATTTTGCAAGTAGTCACGCATTATATAAAACTCAAATACACACACACACACACACACACACATACATAAATGCCTGTTGGCTTGATTGGAGGACTTTCGTTCCCTACATTTAAAAATAGAGTCGTTGGACAGCCTGACAGACATAGATGTGTGGTCAGATCCTAAAATGGCATTCAAATGCCCAATCCTGTCCATGTTTTAAAGGGACTGTACAGTACTGTTTGAGGTGGAGATTCATGTTTTGAGCATTCCTAAGTGAGATAATGAGAAACCTCTTATGAAATACGAAAGAGCATGTAATTTTAAGAAGGATTCAGTGTTTATTTGATAAAAATAGGTTTTGAAATGGCTGAGATATCAAAAAAAGTGCGATTTTAATAAAGTGTGGACCCACACTTTATTACGATCGCTTTGTTTTACTCTGTTTTTGGATGTCTCAGTCATTCCAAACCCGATAGTCATCAAATAAACTTTGAATTCATCTTAAAATGTTATGCCCTGTACTATATAATACGTGCTTTTTTGGTATCTCAAATAAAGTTAGAAGACCAATTCTCATCTCCACCAATACTGTACCATCCCCTTAAGAACCAACCAGCTCCCGTATCCCTTGAAAAAATGTATTTTATGCTTGGTACAGGAGTACAGGTCAGGTAACATTGTTTTTTTTTTAATTCGTGAAATTCTTCCGTCGAAATGTTTAAATGCCACTTATTGACAAATTTCGCTACATCGACGTAATCAAGCACTCAATTGATTAGTGTTTAATAGTAGCGGTGACAAAAAAAAAAAAAAATCAAAAAAATCATGGGCGCACACACTCGAGCATGATTCGAAGCTAGGACTTCCTGATCACCGGACAGGCGTAATCTCCACTAGACCACCGAGCCTCCACCCGACAGAAAGTGTTGGTTCTAATCCTTACAGCATGCAACAGGCACCGCATAATTGGCTACTATTGGTTACCATTGAGCACTGATCAGTGCTTATTTACGTCGATGTAGGGCAATTTGTCAATCACTTGCATGAAACATCTCGAGGGAAGAATTTCATGACTTGAAATAATTACGCAGGGCCCGCAGACTACAGGCTGAAGGGATTGGAACCACGAGACAAGGATTGCTATCACATTCATCAATATCTGTAAATTGAGAAATGCAGATTATGATTAGAATATATTATCTTCTCAATAAACGAGGAAAAAGTCAATGTAACGTACGTGCAAAACCTTCATATCTTTGGTTTTTGTCCAATAATATTCTATTCAACTGTGATGGGAAGGCAACATTGTATATACAAATTAGAACATAATTTATTATGACAATTAACATTTACATTTTAATTGTGGAGAGGCCATTTTGTGTGGTGGACTTGGGTCGTTCTTTGATTCATATACATGATATTCTGCTATAGAGATGAGAGAAGGATGAGAGAGGGCGGTATTATATGAATGTAAGAATGACCCAAGTCCTTCATTCATACATTAGTATAAGATTTAACTCATTCATTTCAGGCACTTTCGGGGGTAATTAGGATTTATCATTTATACACAAGATGAGTCCATGCATAAGCTACAATATTCCATGTCGAAATGAGTTTGGCCAGAAATTGGACTTGGGTCGTTCTTATATTCAGGTCTTCAATTGCGTGGTCCCCGCTGTATGCTGTAAAGATTGGAACCACCACTTGCATTCGGGAGGAGGCTCGGTGGTCTGGTGGAGATGACGCCTGTCATCTTGAGATCAGGAGGTGGTAGGTTCGAATCCTGCTCGATTGTGTGCGCCCATGATTTTTTTTTTTCATGGTTACTCTTAAACACTGATCAATTCAATGCTTACTAACAAAAGGTTTGTCTTCATTAACAAGCTTATCAGCAGATTGCTATTCGCTACTCAAAAATACCTAATCTCAGCTCACCTGTTTGGCAGTTCGACCCTTTATAACCCGGTAAACACAGACAAGAATACATATTGACGTCGTCTAGACACGTTCCTCCGTTCAGACAAGGATTGCTATCACATTCATCAATATCTGTAAATTGAGAAATGCAGATTATGATTGTAATATAATATCTTATCAATTAACAAGGAAAAAGTCAACAGAACGTACATGCAAAAACTAAAACACAAAAGTATACAGTTTAAACGAAAAGCAGAATATTAGCCCTGAGTTTAAGGACCCATAAAAAGGTTCTCGTCTTAGAACGAAGCAGATTTACACGCTTTTAAATAGTAAGAGCCTATAATGTAATAAATTCTCAGCAATACAAGCCACCAAATAGGTGACATATTAGTAAAGTAGTATTTATTCGTCTTAGTTTTCATAATAGTATACGAAATATTTGGTCACAGAATTCAATGTTGTATATTGCATATACATTTCAATTTTTCCCCTTTTCAATCAGAATAATTAAGCGCGGAGGCAAATCGGAGAGGAATTAGAGTATGATTATTAAGTGTTTTCTTTTCTTTTCTTATATATACGTATATATTAAATATTATATATATGTATATATATATATATATATATATTGAGACTTTTAGTGGGTCTTAAAATACTGAATTTGAAAGACGAAAATGAACTAGAATTACAGACATTCTCATATATTACGTTTAACTCCAAGGGAGAAATAATTTAATATTCCTGTCTTGAGAATCTAATTCGAATAATACAGGTTGTAACATGACGAATATTAAAAAAATGCCATCTAGACGTACTGAGGATCAACACAGATGAAGAGCAAAAGCTGTCATGTTAAGAATGATAATCAATGTTTTGAGAGTAAATTCCATTGATAAGGAATCGCCTTATACCACTTAAGAGACCAATTTAGTTTCAAGCCCCTTTGCAACCAAGACTTTTAAATTCAAAGTACAATTCCGAGACACCTTCTTACAGTATAGCAGTTTATTTTTATTTTATTCATTCATTTATTATATTATCTTTTTTTGTTCGTGGTGGTGGTTCGAGGCACTTGGTTGCAGAAGTTGAATACGAAAACAAATGGCGGTTTGATATTAATCTCTTGTATTTTGCAAGTAGTCACGCATTATATAAAACTCAAACACACACACACACACACAAACACACACAGACATAAATGCCTGTTGGCTTGATTGGAGGGAGGACTTTCGTTCCCTACATTTAAAAATAGAGTCGTTGGACAGCCTGACAGACATAGATGTGTGGTCAGATCCTAAAATGGCATTCAAATGCCTAATCCTGCCCATGTTTTAAAGGGACTGTACAGTACTGGTTGAGGTGGGGATTCATGTTTTGAGCATTCCTAAGTGAGATAATGAGAAACCTCTTATGAAATACGAAAGAGCATGTAATTTTAAGAAGGATTCAGTGTTTATTTGATAAAAATAGGTTTTGAAATGGCTGAGATATCCAAAAAAAAAGGTGCGATTTTGATAAAGTGTGGGACCCACACTTTATTACGATTGCTTTTTTTTACTTTGTTTTTGGGTGTCTCAGTCATTCCAAACCCGATAGTCATCAAATAAACTCTGAATTCATCTTAAAATGTTATGCCCTGTACTATATAATAAGTGCTTTTTTGGTATCCCAAATAAAGTTACAAGACAAATTCTCATCTCCACCAATACTGTACCATCCCTTTAAGAACCAACCGGCTCCCGTATCATTTGAAGAAATGTATTTTATGGGTCTAGGGCAATTACCCCCTAGGCAATTACCCCGCACCCTTCCCCTGGCCCTAATCGTAATCCTAATCCTGAACCTAACCCTAACCCTAACCCAAATTCCTAACCCTAAACCTAACCCTAACCCTAATTTTTACTCTTACCTTACCACTAACCAGTATTTGGCCGGAGGGTAATTGCCCTCCGGGGGTAATTGCCCGGATACGGTTATGCTTGGTACAGGACTACAGGTCAGGTAACATTTTTTTTTTTAATTCATGAAATTCTTCCGTCAAAATGTTTAAATGCCACTTATTGACAAATTTCGCTACATCGACGTAATCAAGCACTCAATTGATTAGTGTTTAATAGTAGCGGTGACAAAAAAAAAAAAAATCCAAAAAAAATCATGGGCGCACACACTCGAGCAGGATTCGAACCTAGGACTTCCTGATCACCGGACAGGCGAAATCTCCACTAGACCACCGAGCCTCCACCCGGCAGGAAGTGTTGGTTCTAATCCTTACAGCATGCAACACAGGCACCGCATAATTGGCTACTGTTGGTTACCATTGAGCACTGATCAGTGCTTATTTACGTCGATGTAGGGCAATTTGTCAATCACTTGCCTGAAACATCTCGAGGGAAGAATTTCATGACTTTAAATAATTACGTGGGGCCCGCTACATGCTGAAGGGATTGGAACCACGAGACAAGGATTGCTATCACATTCATCAATATCTGTAAATTGAGAAATGCAGATTATGATTAGAGTATATTATCTTCTCAATAAACGAGGGAAAAGTCAATGTAACGTACGTCCAAAACCTTCATATCTTTGTTTTTTGTCCAATAATATTCTATTTAACTGATGGGAAGGCAACATTGTATATACAAATTAGAACATAATTTATTATGACAATTAACATTTACATTAATTATGGAGAGGCCATTTTGTGTGGTGGACTTGGGTCGTTCTTTGATTCATATACATGATATTCTGCTATAGAGATGAGAAGGATGAGAGAGGGCGGTATTATATGAATGTAAGAATGACCCAAGTCCTTCATTCTTACATTAATATAAGATTTAACTCATTCATTTCAGGCACTTTCGGGGGTAATTAGGATTTATCATTTATACACAAGATGAGTCCATGCATAAGTTACAATATTCCATGTCGACCTGAGTTTGGCCAGAAATTGGACTTGGGTCGTTCTTAAATTCAGGTGAGGATTGGAACCACCACTTGCTGTCGGGAGGAGGCTCGGTGGTCTGGTGGAGATGACGCCTGTCATCTTGAGATCGGGAGGTGGTAGGTTCGAATCCTGCTCGATTGTGTGCGCCCATGATTTTTTCTTTCATGGTTACTCTTAAACACTGATCAATTCAATGCTTACTAACAAAAGGTTTATCTTCATTAACAAGCTTATCAGCAGATTGCTATTCGCTACTCAAAAATACCTAATCTCAGCTCACCTGTTTGGCAGTTCGACCCTTTATAACCCGGTAAACACAGACACGAGTACATATTGACATCGTCTAGACACGTTCCTCCGTTCAGACAAGGATTGCTATCACATTCATCAATATCTGAAGAGTTTGTTCGCAAAAACCGATACGTCCATATTTGCCAAACGGAGATATTTGCGATTAAAGGTCAAGAAAAATAGAGAGTATAATAAGAAAATTTTTGCTTCTTTTGACCATAACTTCAAAAATGTACCTTTATATGTAGTGAACAATATATCATTAAAAAGGTATTATTTTGTACTTTATGAGGGAGACCGTACTTCAAAATCTTCAAAAATGGACTTATCGGTTTTTGCGAACAAACTCTTCATCTGTAAATTGAGAAATGCAAATTATGATTATAATATAATATCTTACCAATTAACAAGGTAAAAGTCAACGGAACGTACATGCAAACACTAAAACACAAAAGCATACAGTTTAAACGAAAAGCAGAATATTGACCCTGAGTTTAAGGACCCATAAAAATGTTCTCGTCTTAGATCGAAGTAGATTTACACGCTTTCAAATAGTAAGAGCCTATGATGTAATAAATGCTCAGCTATACAAGCCACCAAATAGGTGACATATTAGTAAAGTAGTATGTATTTGTCTTAGTCATCATAATAGTATACGAAATATTTGGTCACGGAATTCAATGTTGTATATTGCACATATTTTTCAATTTTCCCCTTTTCAATCAGAATAATTAAGCGCGGAGGCAAATCGGAGAGGAATTAGAGTATGATTATAAAGTGTTTTCTTTTCTTTTCTTTTATATATACATATATATATATATATATATAGAGAGAGAGAGAGAGACTTTTAGTGGGTCTAAAAATAATGAATTTGAAAGACGAAAATGAACTAGAATTACAGACATTCTCATATGTTACGTTTAACTCTAAGGGAGAAATAGTTTAATGTTCCTGTCTTGAGAATCTAATCCGAATAATACAGGTTGTAACATGACGAATATTAAAAAAATGCAATCTAGACGTACTGAGGATCAACACAGATGAAGAGCAAAAGCTGTCATGTTAAGAATGATATTCAATGTTTTGAGAGTAAATTCCATTGATAAGGAATCGCCTTATACCACTTAAGAGACCAATTTAGTTTCAAGCCCCCTTTCAACCATCCGAGACACCTTCTTACAGTATAGCAGTTTATTTTCATTTCATTTATTCATTTATTATTTTATCTTTTTTTTTCGTGGTGGTGGTTCGAGGCACTTGGGTGCAGAAGTTGAATATGAAAACAAATGGCGGTCTGATATTAATCTCTTGTATTTTGCAAGTAGTCACGCATTATATAAAACTCAAACACACACACACACACACAAACACAAACACACACAGACATAAATGCCTGTTGACTTGATTGGAGGGAGGACTTTCGTTCCCTACATTTAAAAATAGAGTCGTTGGACAGCCTGACAGACATAGATGTGTGGTCAGATCCTAAAATGGCATACAAATGCCCAATCCTGCCCATGTTTTAAAGGGACTGTACAGTACTGGTTGAGGTGGGGATTCATGTTTTGAGCATTCCTAAGTGAGATAATGAGAAACCTCTTATGAAATACGAAAGAGCATGTAATTTTAAGAAGGATTCAGTGTTTATTTGATAAAAATAAGTTTTGAAATGGCTGAGATATCAAAAACAAAGTGCGATTTTAATAAAGTGTGGGACCCACACTTTATTACGATCGCTTTGTTTTACTTTGTTTTTGGATGTCTCAGTCATTCCAAACCCGATAGTCATCATATAAACTTTGAATTCATCTTAAAATGTTATGCCCTGTACTATATAATAAGTGCTTTTTTGGTATCTCAAATAAAGTTACAAGACCAATTCTCATCTCCACCTATACTGTACCATCCCTTTAAGAACCAACCGGCTCCCGTATCCCTTGAAGAAATGTATTTTATGCTTGGTACAGGACTACAGGTCAGGTAACATTTTTTTTTTTTTTAATTCATTAAATTCTTCCGTCGAAATGTTTAAATGCCACTTATTGACAAATTTTGCTACATCGACGTAATCAAGCACTCAGTTGATTAGTGTTTAATAGTAGCGGTGACCAAAAAAAAAAAAAAAAATCAAAAAAATCATGGGCGCACACACTCGAGCAGGATTCGAACATAGGACTTCCTGATCACCGGACAGGCGTAATCTCCACTAGACCACCGAGCCTCCACCTGACAGGAAGTGTTGGTTCTAATCCTTACAGCATGCAACAGGCACCGCATAATTGGCTACTATTGGCTACCATTGAGCACTGATCAGTGCTTATTTACGTCGATGTAGGGCAATTTGTCAATCACTTGCATGAAACATCTCGAGGGAAGAATTTCATGACTTTAAATAATTACGCGGGGCTCGCTAAATGCTGAAGGGTTTGGAACCACGAGACAAGGATTGCTATCATATTCATCAATATCTGTAAATTGAGAAATGCAGATTATGATTAGAATATATTATCTTCTCAATAGAGGAAAAAGTCAATGTAACGTACGTGCAAAACCTTCATATCTTTGTTATTTGTCCAATGATATTCTATTTAACTGTGATGGGAAGGCAACATTGTAGATACAAATTAGAACATAATTTATTATGACAATTAACATTTACATTAATTGTGGAGAGGCCATTTTGTGCGGTGGACTTGGGTCGTTCTTTGATTCATGTACATGATATTCTGCTATAGAGATGAGAGAAGGATGAGAGAGGGCGGTATTATATAAATGTAAGAATGACCCAAGTCCTTCATTCATACATTAGTATAAGATTTAACTCATTCATTTCAGGCACTTTCGGGGGTAATTAGGATTTATCATTTATACACAAGATGAGTCCATGCATAAGCTACAATATTCCATGTCGAACTGAGTTTGGCCAAAAATTGGACTTGGGTCGTTCTTATATTCAAGTCTTCAATTGCGTGGTCCCCGCTGCATGCTGTAAGGACTGGAACCACCACTTTCTGTCGGGAGGAGGCTCGGTGGTCTGGTGGAGATGACGCCTGTCATCTTGAGATCGGGAGGTGGTAGGTTCGAATCCTGCTCGATTGTGTGCGCCCATGTTTTGTTTTTTTTCATGGTTACTCTTTACTGATCAATTCAATGCTTACTAACAAAATGTTTGTCTTCATTAACAAGCTTATCAGCAGATTGCTATTCGCTACTCAAAAATACCTAATTTCATCTCACCTGTTTGGCAGTTCGACCCTTTATAACCCGGTAAACACAGACACGAGTACATATTGACATCGTCTAGACACGTTCCTCCGTTCAGACAAGGATTGCTATCACATTCATCAATATCTGTAAATTGAGAAATGCAGATTATGATTATAATATAATATCTTATCAATTAACAAGGAAAAAGTCAACGGAACGTACATGCAAAAACTAAAACACAAAAGCATACAGTTTAAACGAAAAGCAGAATATTGGCCCTGAGTTTAAGGACCCATGAAAAGGTTCTCGTCTTAGAACGAAGTAGATTTACACCTTTTCAAATAGTAAGGGCCGATAATGTAATAATTGCTCAGCTATACAAGCCACCAAATAGGTGACATATTAGTAAAGTAGTATGTATTTGTCTTAGTTATCATAATAGTATACGAAATATTTGGTCACAGAATTCAATGTTGTATATTGCACATACATTTCAATTTTTCCCCTTTCCAATCAGAATAATTAAGCGCGGAGGCAAACCGGAGAGGAATTAGAGTATGATTATAAAGTGTTTTCTTTTCTTTTATATATATATATATATATATATATAGAGAGAGAGAGAGAGAGAGAGAGAGAGAGAGACTTTTAGTGGGTCTAAAAATACTGAATTTGAAAGACGAAAATGAACTAGAATTACAGACATTCTCATATTTTACGTTTAACTCCAAGGGAGAAATAGTTTAATGTTCCTGTCTTGAGAATCTAATCCGAATAATACAGGTTGTAACATGACGAATATTAAAAAAATGCCATCTAGACGTATTGAGGATCAGCACAGATGAAGAGCAAAAGCTGTCATGTTAAGAATGATATTCAATGTTTTGAGAGTGAATTCCATTGATAAGGAATCGCCTTATACCACTTAAGAGACCAATTTAGTTTCAAGCCCCTTTGCAACCAAGACTTTTGAATTCAAAGTACAATTCCGAGACACCTTCTTACAGTATAGCAGTTTATTTTTATTTTATTCATTCATTTATTATATTATCTTTTTTTTTCGTGGTGGTGGTTCGAGGCACTTGGTTGCAGAAGTTGAATACGAAAACAAATGGCGGTTTGATATTAATCTCTTGTATTTTGCAAGTAGTCACGCATTATATAAAACTCAAACACACACACACACACACACAAACACACACAGACATAAATGCCTGTTGCCTTGATTGGAGGGAGGACTTTCGTTCCCTACATTTAAAAATAGAGTCGTTGGACAGCCTGACAGACATAGATGTGTGGTCAGATCCTAAAATGGCATACAAATGCCCAATCCTGCCCATGTTTTAAAGGGACTGTACAGTACTGGTTGAGGTGGGGATTCATGTTTTGAGCATTCCTAAGTGAGATAACGAGAAACCTCTTATGAAATACAAAAGAGCATGTAATTTTAAGAAGGATTCAGTGTTTATTTGATAAAAATAGGTTTTGAAATGGCTGCGATTTTGATAAAGTGTGGGACCCACACTTTATTACGATCGCTTTGTTTCACTTTGTGTTTGGATGTCTCAGTCATTCCAAACCCGGTAGTCATCAAATAAACTTTGAATTCATCTTAAAATGTTATGCCCTGTACTATATAATAAGTGCCTTTTTGGTATCTCAAATAAAGTTAAAAGACCAATTCTCATCTCCACCAATACTGTACCATTCCTTTAAGAACCAACCGGCTCCCGTATTCCTTGAAGAAATGTATTTTATGCTTGGTACATGACTACAGGTCAGGTAACATTTTTTTTTTTTTTTTAATTCATGAAATTCTTCCGTCGAAATGTTTAAATACCACTTATTGACAGATTTCGCTACATCGACGTAATCAAGCACTCAATTGATTAGTGTTTAATAGTAGCGGTGACAAAAAAAAATAAAAAAAAAATCATGGGCGCACACACTCTAGCAGGATTCGAACCTAGGACTTCCTGATCAAAGGACAGGCGTAATCTCCACTAGACCACCGAGCCTCCACCCGACAGGAAGTGTTGGTTCTAATCGTTACAGCATGTAACAGGCACCGCATAATTGGCTACTATTGGCTACCATTGAGCACTGATCAGTGCTTATTTACGTCGATGTAGGGCAATTTGTCAATCACTTGCATGAAACATCTCGAGGGAAGAATTTCATGACTTTAAATAATTACGCTGGGCCCGCTACATGCTGGGAACCACGAGACAAGGATTGCTATCACATTCATCAATATCTGTAAATTGAGAAATGCAGATCATGATTAGAATATATTATCTTCTCAATAAACGAGGAAAATGTCAATGTAACGTACGTGCAAAAACTAAAACGCAAAAGTATACATTTTAAATGAAAAGCAGAATATTGGCCCTGGGCAAATTGCTATTCGCTAATCAAAAATACCTAATCCCAGCTCACCTGTTTGGCAGTTCGACCCGGTGTAACCCGGTAAACACAGACACGAGTACATGTTGACATTGTGCTGATACGTTCCTCCGTTCAGACAAGGATTGCGATCTAGAGGAAAATTTCAAAGGAACGTACATGCAAAAACTTATACGTAAAAGCATAGAGTTTAGCGGAAAGTAAAATATTAGCCCGAGTTTCAATGGCCCATAAAAAAGATTTTCATCTTAGAACCGAATTGATTAACATGCTTTCAAATAGTAAAAGCCTATAATGTAATAGATGCTCAGCTATGCAAACGACCAAATATGTAGCATATTAGTAAAGTAGTATGTCTGGGTCTTAATTTATCTAATAATTTAAGAAATATTTGGTCAGAGAATTGAATGTGGTATATTGCATTTACATTTTATTTTTCCTTTTCAGTTATAATAGTTAGGAGCACAGGTACATCGGAGAGGAATTAGATACTTGATACTTGATGCTGTAATTCCTCTTGCAGCTCCAAGAAGCTATACTGGGATGAACTACGGGATTGTGTGCCATTGGGGGTACCACTGTGATGATCTCTATCTACAATAAAAGTGTGCGCTGTGCGAGTAAAATCTGAACGCATCATCCTTTAAAGGATGAGTGATCCAGAAGAAGGCTGCAAGCTTGTAATACAGGGGAGAGCAGCTTCTCTGAATGTTGTCAGGGTGGTGGCATGCACAACTTGACTAGGTAGGCGGTTCCAGATCCAAATTGTCCTTGGAGAGAATGAGTACTTGAATACATTCAATGGATGTCTTTGGGATGTTGAACTTGAGGTCATGATCGTTACTTGCATGGTAGGTTGCAGGGGTAACAGCTGAGGGCATTGGTAGGCTTACCACTCCATAGTAGATTTTTAAAAAGGGAACATTGGTCCAGGAGTCGTCTGTGGTGTAACGTGTTCCATCCGTGTGCCGACACCAGGTGGGTAGATGCTGTAGGCCATCTATAGCCACCAGCAACAAACCCAGCTGCTGCCTTATGCACTTGTTTGAGGCTGTTTATATATATATATATATATATATATATATATATATATATATATATATATAAGGGTTTGTTTGCAAAAACCGATAAGTCCATTTTTGAAGATTTTAAAGTACGATCTCTGTCATAAAGTGCAAAATAATACCTTTTAAATGATATATTGGTCACTACATATAAAGGTATATTTTTTAAGTTATGGTCAAAAGAAGCAAAAATTTTCTTATTATTCTCTTTATTTTTCTTGATCTTTAATCGCAAATATCTCCATTTGGCATATATGGACTTATCGGTTTTTGCAAACAAACTCTTCATGTTTATATATATGTATAAAACATGCTATTGTGAACAATAGTCCAAAGGCGTGACACGATTAACGTATCAAAATCATGCATACAATGCTGTGCACTATACATGACAACCTCATGACCTAATCAAGGGTTCACAGCAGCTTAAGAGTAGAATATTGACAAAAAGAAAAAAGTGGGGCTTAATGAATAATATGCTATACAATCGGCAGAAGGTGGTTATGGACGCGACTCTTAAATGACTGAGACCCTCTGTCACTGATCATGCCTACAATGTCTTCTGGTAAGCTGTTCCAGACTCTGACTGCAGTGTGTACAAAACTCCTGCCAGTTGAGTGTGTTCTGGATTTGGGTTCCACAAGAGCATGACTCGGAGTTGAAACACTAGAGCGAGTTGTTCTTCTCGTTGTATAAGGTGTGGGAACCAGCTTTTTCAGGTCTGGAGGGCAGAGGCCCGTCTGCATTTTGTACAGGGCAACTGGAGCTGCAAATTGACGTCTATGGTAAAGCGAAGGAATATTGAAGTTGGAGCATGCCTCGTCCTCATTTATTGCGATTATGCGTAATGGACGTCAAAGTGTGAGGTGTGGAACCACACCTCAGAGGTATACTCCAGTTTAGGCCTAACCAATACTGTGTAGGCTCTACACTTCACTTCCTTTGAGCAATGGCAATGTTAGTCGTATAAGTTCCAGGGTCTTAATGGCCTTACACCTGATGTTTTGGCAGTGTGTATTCCAGCGTAGGTCAGGTTTTACAGTTACCCCAAGGTATTTATACTCCATAACTCTTGGAATTATGCGTACACCATTGTGAAGGTGGTATCTATAGACTTTAGGATTGCATTTTCGAGTGATTGACATTACTCCGCACTTCTTGATGTTGAAGTTCAAGAGTCACTTGGATGATGATAATGATAATGTCTGAAGATCTTTTTGCAGAGTGTTGTAGTCACTTTCTGACCTAATTTCCCGATAAGTCACACAGTCATCAGCATACAGACGGATGGGTGATGACATGCCATCCTGGATGTCGTTGATGAACAGTAGAAAGACGTTAGGGCCTAACACTTAACCATGCGGGACTCCTGATGAGATCTCCTTCCACAATGATTGGGCTCCATCAGCGACTACAGCTTGTGACCTATCAGCCAAGAAAGCAGTTGAAAGACTCTCTAGTAAAGCTATAATATCGTAGCTTTGTAGAAAGTCGCTCATGTGGCACCCTGTCAAAGTCTTTCTGGAAGTCTACAAAGAGGACATCAGATTGGCTGCGATTTTGGAGTGTCTGAGACCAGTCATTGACAGCAGAAGTGAGTTGTGTTGTAGTTGATTTAAGCCTTGTTTAAAACCATGCTGAGAGTCTGTTAAGTTGTTGTTTGCTGCTATGTACTTGGATAAGTGACTCAGCATGATATGTTCCATGACTTTGCAGGCTATACAGGTTAAGGAAATGGACGATAGTTGGATGGATCACTTCTGTCACCAGATTTGTGGATTGGTGTGACAAGGGCTTGCTTCCATTGAGGCGGAATCACACCGCTGTCATAGCTTTGTTTGTAAAGGAAGGACAGGGCTGGTGCAATCTCATGAGCTATAAGTTTAAATAGCCTTGGAGGTATCTCATCTGGTCCACTGGCCTTTGACGGGTTCAGCTGCTGAAGTTGTTTTTCAACGCCAGTGCTGTAGATATAGAGGTGCTCTATTTCGGGGAATGGGGAGGAGCCTTTATGGGGCAGTGACTGATCATGTTCTTTGATAAAATCTGACTGGAAGAACTATGTTGCACATAGCCTGGAATTACAACGGAATGATGGTATTCCAAAGCTCTCGGTACGGCAGGACTTAATGTAGGACCAGAATCGTCTGGGATCTTCTGTTAGGCTCACTCCAATGACTGAATTGACATAATCTGAGTGTGCAGTGTGAACCAATCTAGCAACCTGGTTACGGAAACGTCTGTAAGTCTCCCAAGCAGCAGTGGTAGATTGGTGACGTGCTTTCTTATAGAGTCTGTCTCTCTTGCGCATCTGACGTTTGATGGAGGGTGTTATCCAAGAAAGGTGTCTTCTGCCCATAGTCATCTTTGACGGCACAAGCTCTGTGAGACATTTGTGACCCTGCACCTCAAAACAAACAAAAAGTCGCCAGACATAATTTTTTAGTTCAGACCATTTATTATTCTAAAAGAGCAGACTTTAAGCTTTAAAATGATGTATAATTCAAATCAAATGGACTCTCCTAACCTATCTAAATATTGGAAAGAAAGCACAAACTAAGGAAAAGTGTGAACTGAGAAAAGAGGCTCTGAAGTACAGTGTCTATTCAAGCGCTTAATCTTTACCAAACCGCGCTGGCTGTGCAGTGAATGGGAGAAAAAACAGAAAGTAAACCACCAGAGTAACAACAATGAAGGGATTATAAGATTAAACTGAAATTAAGCATACCTTATTAACACATTCTGTCCATAATTAATGCCAACTTTCAAAGCAGGAGCACTATGCTTCCAAAAGTTATTAGAGTTGAAAGTGAAGAGTGTGGACAAGGTTTTTCAGAAATGAAAAAGGGATTCTACAGACACACCTAATCACACTATTCTACCAAAAATGTTCGAGATAAACTGCTAGAAAAACACACTTTCCTGCCCGTTTGATGATACCAAATTTTAGCATAATGTAAAAGAAGACCCGCTCTTTCAGAAAATATGAAAAAGTCAAGTTCGGCTAGTTTGACCCATTTCACTTATTTTCAGTCCTCACGCAAAATCAGTGTGTGCGACTTTATGTTCGTTTTGAGGTGCACGGTCACATTTGTTTAGAAAAGTGCTGATATTGTTCCAGTTTGCCTCCATGGTCTGTTGCTGTGGATTACCATTGAAAAAAATATGTTGTGAAATCTTCGGCAGCATTTTTGAGACGTTCAGGGTCTGCTTTATGGAACTGATAAATCTTCCTTGGTGGCTTGGTCTGGATCTGGGTGCATGGTGTTAACGTGAAGGTAATGATATTATGATCCGATATCCCTGGATGAATACAGAGATCCTGTATAAGAGCTGGATGCGTGGTGACAATGAGATCAAGTATGTTGCCTGAAGCTTGCCTTGTGACGTCCCAGACTGTCTGAAACAGCGAGTACTGAAGGAGGATGTCCAGCAATCGTTGGTGGGATGCTGCACTTGCTGGGTCTGTAGTTGATTGCAAATCCCAATTTCTGTTTGGATGGTTGAAATCTCCAGTAATTGCGATATTTGACTGACGTCTGCCATTTTTAGTCATAAGTTTCTGCAGTGAGTCACGAAGACCTTCTCAACTGGCTGAACGGTTGTTTGGAGGGCAGTAATAACTACACAGGAACATTGGTTTAGTGTAAGCTAGTTGGATGGTGCACCACTGCAGCTCACAGTCCGCATCAAAATCTGGGCATTCGCTGACCATCAGTGAGCTGTCAATGGCTAGAAAGACTCCTCCGCCATGTTTCTCCCTGTCCTTGCGGAAACCAGGTAGTTGTTGGGGAAAACTGAATAAGTTGGTATGTCTTTGTCAAGCTTTGATTCACAGCCAAAGATAACTTCTGGTTTGTGTTGCTCTACAGTTGGCTGAAAATTTGTTCCACTTTTCAGCACATTGCAATTTAAAACCATTGCTTTGATTCCTCGTTTGGGTTTTCGTTTCTGAGTAGCTGAATCAGGGAAAAACCGGAGACGGTTTTGGCCAGTAGGACTAGATGTTGGAGTAGATGTTTGTGGGGAAAGTAGGCTGGGGGTTATTCCCATTAACATTACTTTCATCACAAAAAGACAAACTCAATGGCGAGAAGGTATTTGAGTGTGTGATATCCAGTCCCAACAGAGAAGCACTGGAACCAATATTTGGTTCCCCACAGTTGATACATAGCCAAGAGAATTTCCTTGATTTGTTAGCAAGGCATTGGTATGAGTTTGGTGAGATACCCACGCATGAAATGTGACACCAATATCCATAAGCATCGAAAAGGATGGCAGCATCGTCATTAAAGACTGCCTTTTGACATGCTACACATGGGTAGTCTGGTTAGGCATTGTTTGTGGATAGCCCTGGATTTCTCTCAATTTGGCCACTAAGTAAAAGTAGAATAGCAAGATGGCTTGGAGATTTTGAGCTGAATTCAAGGAGACGTGTACATGTAGGTGTAGTACTTGACCCCTTGGCAAGGGATGCACACACTGCCATCTACACACAATCAGATTCAATGGATTCAGTGGTTTGGTATTGACCTACTTGCAGGTCTTTGGTCAGTACAAGAAGAATGCATACAGTTGCAAGGAAAGCAAGCAAGAATTATTTTGTTTTGTTCAAGGCACCCATATTGGTAGGAATTTCCAAATGTTCCTTCCCAATCTTTCAAGAAGAGTTTAAAAGTTGCCAGCAGTTGAGTGAAGTTCAATTCCATCTCCACGGGGTAAGAACCTGATCCTGGGGCTGATGCTGGATGAACCTACAGGAATGCATACATGGGACTACAATAAAGTTGTAGACTTTACCGCTGAAAGCATCAAAATTTGTTCCTCAAAATACACTCTTTCAGTTGGTCAAAACTTGAAAAATATTCCACTTCTATGACACTTGGGATCATGATAAACAGAATTTCAACACCTTGCTGATTGATTGATTGATAAAATGATGGATTAAACAGATTTTTTTTTTTTTTTTTTTTTTTACAGTAGAGAACACCACACAAGTCACCTCTCCTAGACACACACATTATAAAGTGGTTTTCTTTCTTTTTTTTTCAGTATTATGGGTTAAAACGTTGAACGATGTACAATTGGATATTTTCGGGCTTTGCGATATTCAAACCCTTGTAAAATTGTCACGTGGGGTTTTTTTCATAGTTTTAGGTATCATTTGGTAGGGGAGGGTTGTGCCTTTCAAAAAATATATACTTTCTGTTGTTATTACTGCAATTCCTTAACAAATAATGCCTTAAACCTGAAAAAGAAAATGACAAAAATGCATATTTTACGAAACAAATCCCAGAATCATACGTCGTAATTTTTGTTCTAATTTAATTCTACAGCTTTGTTTTTCCTTGTGTGTAAGCCCACACACTTCAACTATTTAATCAAGTACTTCTGCCATGAACGTGTGTATTATTTATCTTATCAGGAAATTTTGAATTCACGTATGTCTGAAAAAGAACGTCTCTGAATGAATTATCTTTTCCTTGACGCAAAAAAATATTCAGGATGAATATGAAAACATGTAAGGCTATATTCATTTAGCGTCGTATCCATACTACCATTCCATCAAAATTTGTGAGTGAGCTGTATGAAATAATCGCGTGGTGGCTCATTAAAAAAAGTTATACTGAATAACCATCAGAGGTGTTCAGTTGGTTACTGGTGTCATTAATTAAAGTGGATTACGCTTGAGATAAAAACTGGTGATCAGTATGTCAGTGTTAGTCAGGCGACTATGATGATTGACAACTTCAGTAGCATACTGTCCACAAAAATGAGTTCTTGTTGAAAACCTAAAATTGGCGAATGTCTCTGATCAAAACGAATGTCCCTGATTGAAAAGCTCTAAAGGGATATTCCCTCATCTGACACTTACGCGCTGCATGATACTTTATTTGCGTGCTTATTTTACGCACTGATGCGCCATCCTGGAATCGAGTCAGCACAGTTCAACGACGGAAATGCCCACAAATCCTTGAAATGTGAGTAGTAAAAAAAAAAAATCCTGGTGTTTGTGACGATTTATAAGAGCTTTTATTCCGTAGATCTGCCAATCAGTGTCATTTGTGAAATTCTGTATTTTAATCTTTGGATTAGAGGTAAATCAAACAAGGAAAAGTAGAAATTACGCGGTGCGTAATATATGTCCCCGCCGGAAGAAGCATTTTGTAACAAAATGTGCAATATAGGTAAAAAATCAAGGTCAAAGGTCAAAGAAGTCAAAGGTCAACATTCTGTGTAGAAGTTTTGAAGCCCTCACCTAGTGCCATCACATAAAGCAAATGGAATCGAAATTGGGTTAGAAATGGCAAAGGAGTAGCATTTTGTAGCCAATGTACAATATAGGTCAAAAATCAAGGTCAAAGGTCAAAGAAGACAAAGGTCAAAATTCTGTGTAGAAGTTTTGAAGCCCTCACCTAGTGCCATCACATAAAGCAAATGGAATCGAAATCGGGTTAGAAATGGCGAAGGAGTAGCATTTTGTAGCAAAATGTACAATATAGGTCAAAGGTCAAGGTCAAAGGTCACAACTGAAATTCTGTGTAGAAGTTTTAAAGCTCCAATGTAGTGCTATCATAATAAGCAAACAGAATCAAAATTGGCTCATAAATGACAGAGAAGTAGCAAATTAAACATTTTGATCACACACGGACGCACACACGGACGGACGCACACACGGACGGACGCACGGACGGACGGACGCACAGACACACACACGTACGGAGCCCGTTTCATAGTCCCCTGCTCGAACTCGTTCGGCGGGGACAAAAAGGATAGACAGTAAATATGTAAGAATATGCACAAAGATCAAAGACAGCACGTCTCTGAGCATCTGAAAAATTACTGTTTCATAAAATAAAGACATCAACTATACAAATTATGAGAACATTGAAGTAAGATCAGCTCTGGATGTGTGCGGTTAGTATAATAGGAACAAGTAGAACAAAGTTTACACGGGCGTGTTATGATATTAAGAAAAATGACGCTTCCTGAAAGATGTTGAAAATGTGTAGAAGAGTTTCAAATTTAAGGTTTTCTGTTGATTGAGGAAGTGTAGACACATTGCCAGGACAGAAACTATGTTTTATGACCAGTAATAGGTCAATATTCTATGATTATCATGTAGTAGTCACTGTAATTTACGTATTTTTTTTTTTTTTTGTGTGTGTGTGTGTGACAGATGCAGAAATGTAAGAAAAACAGGTTTAGGTCAGGGACGTTCTCTGAACAAATAGGATCTGTTCTCAAACCAATATTAATGACCCATCATGGCGAATTGGTGCCTACATTAAAATTTTGTAGCACATAGGTTCCTGATCCAAATATAATGCCAATATCTTGCAAAAATCAAACCCATTAAAGCCCAAACAAAGTTCTGGTATGCCTGCAAAATTTGTCAAATTTTGCTCCAAAATGTGAACGTATGCCTAGGAAATGTGCGAAATAACGCTGTAATAACAAGATATTCGATGGGTAAGGACGAAAATGGGAAATATTAACCAAAAACATTCAGTCTCGGAACTTACCCGAACGGGGTCAGGCTAGACTCGGACTCGGGGATAACTCAGCCTCGCTTTGCTTGACGGCGGGATGAGTTGTACTGGTTTTCCTTCTGGATTGTACAGTACTATGCATACGGGAGCGGCCTGTATAAACTACATTGTAGCGTTCTGGCTACTCGCAGTAATGGTCCGAGTTGTTACAACACGCGCATCAAAAACCTCTTTGGCGCGCATGCAAAATTAGTGTGCGCCTCTCAAGCACCTCTAAAAACAATCAAAGACAATTGATAAACAACAACAAAAACTTCAAAGACCGCGCGTCTCAGCAACTGAGGTGATGTGCGTATACTAGTAGGCTTGAGGACCGCGCGCTGTCCATTTGTTTTGTACAGGATTAGCACGCACTTTCCTGTCTGCTCAGTAAGGCCTCGTTTGGTACCCGTAGTATTATAGAGTACTGATGAACATGGCGATCACGAACTATGTGTAAATTGTCTGAAATAGGGTCGAGTTTTCCCTGAGACCGAGTTAGTCTGGAGCCTTCTGGAATAAAAGTCGGTCTACCGACTTTGATTATTTTTCTCAAAATACTCCAAAACGACTCATCATTCCGGCAAACCGCGTCAGCCAGGTAAGTTTATTTGTAGACTCTTTCGATATTTGCAAGCAAATATGAAATGGTGCCAGACGGGTTCTCAAGCCCTTACCAGAACTTAGTTTTCACTTTAAGTACTGATAAGCAAAGATGTTTACATCAGAGACGTTATACGGACGTTTTACATATTTTCAACTATAATTGCAATTAGGAGTAGATCTTTCTTTATTCCACACTAGATGGCCCTCGTATACATTGTTCTAGGTAATTTGAGAAATCCAAAAACAATGTTGATTTTATAATTTTGATTAGAGACGTTCATTTGTGCGTACATTGTTCTTCCAGTGCATGGCAAGTTAATTTCAATATCATTTTAAATCTATCTTTTTTTTCTTACAGCAAGATGGGAAGACCGGATGGATTTTAAACGTTAATTTCAATATCATTTTAAATCTATCCTTTTTTTTTTTCTTACAGCAAGATGGGAAGACCGGATGGATTTTAAACGTTAATTTCAATATCATTTTAAATCTATCCTTTTTTTTTTCTTACAGCAAGATGGGAAGACCGGATGGATTTTAAACGCTCCGAATACTAGAATTTCTTCCTGTTCAGGATCTTTATGCTCAGTCATGTTCATGGAGCCTACAAGTTCCAGACCACGACCGTGGTAATGGCAAGACCGGACGGACATCCTGGAGGTGCCATCTGTTTACAAAATCATGACTATCCCAACCCCGGTTCCAGGTAGAAAGCGATGCAGTCGGTACCATGCACTGATTGAGGACATTGAATGCCAAGTGGAGGAGAAATTCAGTGAAATGTTATAATGCGGACTCTGTTTTTAATGCACATCACTATGTTTGCTTTTGAGCCTGTGAAATTTGAGGCTTACACGCTGAGAAAGAAAGGTTCGAATTTGCACCCAATTTGAAACAATAGCAGCACACCTGCGGTGCATACTTGCACCCTTAATTGTGCTTAATTACACCCTTAGTTAACTGCCTTTTTGAAGTTTTGCTAATTTCTGCAAACAAGTTCTCGTACAGTGGATAAGAATATGCAAATGAGTGAGCTAACCATGTCATAACCTCAAAGTATTCCGTTAGTCGTGTACAAAAATAAAATAATTCAATGTTTCTGTCTTTGAAATCTGAAACATGCTGCTATTCCTGGTTAGATATACCCGGATTTAAGCCTCGGACATAATTATGTTTGAATAAAAAACTGGAAATTTCAAAATGTTTATGTACAAACGTTATGGCAAGTTGTGAGGGGATGACGTGCTCACGTTGCCATTTGCAGATTCATAATAACGGTTCAAAAACTGTTTCCTGAAAAATTAGCAAAACTTCAAAATGTCATCACTTCCTTATTTTTGTTGAGCCCGTAAGATGTTATCCTTTCTTATAAGCGACTAACTTATGTATGAGCTGAATTTCCCCTTTAATGAAGTTTTTTCCTTTAGAAGTAAGGTGAGATTTTCTAGTGATAATTATTTTTCAGGTTTGTAAGCCAACTTTATACATGAGAAAAAGAAAAATACTAACGTCTGTGATGAAACAAGAAAACGTCTATTAAGAAAGTCTTTTACTTAGTTTCCTTTACAACACCACTTATGTATCGCCTTTGAGTAGAAGGAAGAAGGATTAACAATCCCCTACTGATGTGACAGGTAAAATGTGACATTGTAATGTTATCATCGTCAACCTCTTGAAAGAGGTTTTCAGTTCATTTTTGGTCAACAAACAGTTGCTATTTCACACCGTTGGTATTCTTTTGAGTTTGGTGTTGTGGCAACTGCATTACATTGTTTACAATTTATATCTGCCATAGTATACAAAAAAGCGCAGCGGAATTTGATGCTTCTAGGATGAGTAAAGGTTAATTACAGCTTTCTGAGACGACATAATAACAGTGGCCCAGGTGCGGTCGTTAATAAAAATCCAAACTGACCTGACATACACGCACAATCATATTCTAGGCATAGTGGTCAAATTACAATAGTATTGGTAAATTCGTGTTTACCTTTGTTATAGATTTGGACTACATTTGAAAGCAAACATATACAATATTGATATACTAGCGTGGGCACACCTGCGTACACACCGGAAGGTGAAATACAAAGTAGTGGTCATCATTATAAACAAAAACAATTCTTGACATATATAGGCCTAGGTAAATGATTTCTCAATGAATGTGGAATGTTGAGTTACGAGCATATTTTAGAATAGGGAGTTTGATGTTTAATTCTAGTGATAACTTACAGCCGAAACGTCCCTGATGGAAAAGCAAATGTCTCTGATATAAACGAGTAAGTAGGTAAAGTAATCGAAATTGCAAGTATTTCATGTAATGTTGTTGTCTGTCATTCAAAAGTGTTGTAAGATCTGAATAATATAACAAGAACTGGTTTGTTGTTGATTTTTGGTGTAGAAATCGAAATTCCTCTTACAATTTGTAGGTTTGTAGTTGCAATCGGTTAGTATGAAAAATAATTCAAGTTGAAATTACCATTCTGAATTGCTGTCAGAAGATTAACATGTGTTTAATAAAAGAATAATGTTGTTTGCTTACAAAACTCTTAATTATGGATCAAAGGACATCGTTTTTATTGCCTATGTCTGAGGAACGTCTATGAGTGAAACCTGAACGTCTGTGATCAAAACATGGCTTACTTTCAGCTTCTGTAGAGGGCTTTTATGGTGATTTGATCAAACGAAATGCACTAAAATTCATTATTAACATCTACTGAACATTAACATTTAAACAAATGGGACCCCTGCTATATGTTTTGTTCAAATGAGATGAAAGTGAAGATAAGAATATGAAAATCTCTACTTAAATGACTAAAACTCCACTTTTTTTTAACTACTGTGTGAATTAGCTTTTGTAAACTTCACTGGAGGTAAACAACATTTTACGAACAAATTAACACAGCTTTCCTAAGGATGAACAAGATGAAAATATCTTCATTTGAATGTGTCTTTTTTTTTACCCTTCATTTGAAGTTTCATTAAAACAATGTTTATTTTAGTCAGAGACGTTCGCCAATATGTCACAGTTCTATTTAACCTTGAATAAAAACAACACCCTTGGAGATATCCCAGTATAATCGGGTTTGCAAGAAAGCTGACATCAATGACATTCTACTGAGATATATTTGTATCAGTGAGTCACATGTTTTAATTTTGACCCCTGATTTGCCCAATTGTACATCGTTCAACGTTTTCACCCATACATATTTGCAACCAAGACTTTTGAATTGTTCGTTGATTTCGAAATGGAAAATTGAGAGAGTTTCTCTTTTTTTTTTTTTTCGTACCCACAAAATCTGCGGGAAAGCATGCAATGTGTCGCTGAATGCCGGGAATGTTGTCAGGTGGAAAAATCTCGTGTGGAAAGGTTTTTATGACCTCCCCGTTGTTTCCAGTGATGCTGTGACAAGGGTTCTTGATGCCGAGATCCAGGACGCCTGATTTCGGGACTAGATTCCCTTGGCGAGGCCGTGCAGTGGACGATGAGCTTTTCCACATCATGCCTGATGTATATGCGAGGGTTTAGACAATAAGAAGATGTCAGATATGCAGATAAATGAGAAACAATGGAGAAGCATAGAAAAGAAAGGAAGAGAAAAGAGTTGCAAGTAATTTTCAGTATCCGTGGACCATTGTAATAACGGTAAGAAAAAGCATCGTTGAGGTATTTTAATACGACCTTTCCTCCTGCATAAATTTGTAACCTAGCAATGATATGTTCTTCGAACTTGTGCAAGGCAATTAAAGTGTATGGAAAGATACCTTTAATATTAAATCGATTTATAGAATATTAATTAACGGGGAAAATTTTGTTTAGAGTCCACGTACACAGACACCCACACATTACATGTACCACTGTCGGATAACAAAGATATAGAAATCATTAAAGCTCCGTTCCATGACTTTACGAATGTAACGGATCACATTATTTCATGAAATCAATCTTCTTTTGAATTTCACTTTTTTTTTGCACTTTTTTTGTTTGTTTAGCGCTGAAAATGTTTTCGGCAGGCCTTCATCACGTTTGTTGATTTATTAGAACTTAGGCTTTCGCCAAGGCCCTCTCGCTGTATGGTGGTGTACGAATGGAGGTAAATGAAGCGGACTGACACTATAAGCTGATGCTTGAAAACGTGGCACAGCATGAAACCTATTTGAATATACGTATTTAGTTCAACAGAATGAAGGAAAAAAATCTAAACATACTATAATGCATTCAGTTTTCGTGTTTCAGTACTGAGAATGGAAGCATTTACTTGCCTGTCAATATCACCACCATGACGACCGTCTTCAACAGGCCGAGGAAACGCGAAAAATGCTGCGGCTTGGTCTGTGGAAATGAAAGATCATTAGAATACGATATATGCCTTGTTAATTCTCTCCAGTACAATTTTCATCATCAAACAGCACGATATTATGTGATTTGTCATCTCGATTTCTTCGTCAATCAAAGTTCAAAGTTTAAAGTTCAGAGTGTTTTTTTTTTGTCATATAGAAATGCACACACACACACACAAATGTTTTCGGACATTTAATGTGCAGAGTGCATGAATGTTACAAACAGTAAGGTAATCACTCAGTATACAGGACGAGACATATACAAAATGACATTTATTACGTAATACATACAACAGTATAGAAATCAGAGTAATATAATATTGCACAAAATGGTTCATAGAAAAATACCAAAAAAAGAAAAGAATAACTGTAAAGCTATAAGAAAATAAAAATAGAGTTAATAGTACAACAATTTATTCGTCAACTTCTTAAAACCTTAAAATAAATCTTAGTCCCATGCAGACATCCCACGCCAGAGCACCTTTCCATCGAACTTATTAACAAAATACACCACAAGCACACACACACACAATGGCACACACACATACACCCTTACACAATTTACGGTTTTACTCGAAAAATGTTCTAATTAGCATAGTCACGCCTGGATGAGATGTTGAGAACGTAGGGCTTAATTGTCTTTAAATATTTTGGGCAAAAATAAGAGATCCAGGATACATACGAAGCCTGCTATATTTCAATGTAGGACTATGATATCATTCGCACATATTGACACTTCCACTTCAAAAATCAGAAATAAAATGTACCAGGGTTCTCATCAATAAATGTGTGCATTACATAGAACATGATAGAGTTGGAATACCAGGAAAATAAGAGAAAGAATTCACTGTCCTTTTAACCCTCACCCTGTCACACTTACCTGCAGATAATGTGTTTTGGTAGTCATAACCAAAAGCTGTGGACATTCTTGGGATTACACAGAAATTCTGTAAGAATTACATTTCTTTTCCAACAAAATTCGTTTCCACTCATAAAATTTAAACCCGTCCAGCATCCGTAAATGATATACCGTTTCCAGTTTACAGTGTAAATTCCATAATCATAGTTATACATTGTAGCAAATCATTAAGAAATACACCATAAACTTATTAGCCGTGGAAATGATAACACTTTACCGGCATCCTTATTATAACTGGCAAAAAAACTGCGTAAATGAGAAGCAGACACAAATCGAGTTTCCGAGTAAACAGTCACCTGGAAGGCATTTAATAGAACCCAGCTTCAGACCAGATAACCAGCAGTGTGTAGCAGAGACTAACCCTACAGTCACCATGAGGTGGCGCTATGTAACAAGCTTGACTTGTAACATTGATAATCATTAACAACACTGGCGTGATTGCCTTTCTTCTTTACTCTTTAATTTTTCACCTGAATGATAAAGAAAATATAAAAGCTCTATTTGAGCTTAACAAACCATTACCTTTAAAATGAATAAGGGTGTAAACTATTATAACATATAAGTAGTTGCACTGTTCATGACCTATGATACTTTCAAGAGTAAACTGCCATGAACTATAATAGGCTGGCTTATAAAAACAATAAATTAACACCTGAAAATAACAATTACACTAACACCTGACTTAGACACCAAGAGTGTAATCATAAAAACTTACTGGGTACCGTACGTTTAACAATAACACCAGATACGCATTCTACCATCTCGTCAACGTTAAAGAAAACAAAAACACAATCACGAATTGTTACAAGCATATAACCATCACATCATACCAATACCTCTCTCAGACATGCTGACACTGAGTCATACAGTCCTGATTGACATGAAGCATACCGTTCAGCAAAAACAACAGGTTAGACAATCATGTGCGACCTGATGGGGCAAGCTAGGATGGCATGAAATAAGTAGCTCCTACAAAGGCATAGACTTGCACAGTATAAACAAAAATATGAAATGATGTACAAAATGTTCATGTGGGGACACAGGAAATACACATATCTATATGAAAATAGAATTACATATGCACGTAGCAGAAAACATTGATATGTACGAGTAAAGGTGCAATTAGGGCCAGGCACCAAACAGACACCAAAGATGTAAATATATAAAGGTAACTGGAAAATATTAAGAAGATGAGGGTATGTGGTAAAAATAAACCTGGTATTACACTCAGAAACAAGAGGGCGTATGTACCCACTAAGGATATAAGCAACATATGTTATACACAACACAAAGGGGCAAATCACTGAGACATAAGCGGGGTGACTGAAAAATAATACACCTATAGAACATATCCACGACTAAATTATACGGAGAACATACCAAGACAGCTAGGTGAGAGACAATAAAGATAAACAAGGATGTCATACAGAGACGGATTGGTAGAAATGAAGAATAAACATGATACAAGTACAGGTTAAAAAAAAAAAACAACAACAACAAAAAACACCAGATTGGGACACCTCAGAAAAGGGTTATGTTAAGGGACATAATGTAATAAACCAGATGGGGGAAATGAAATAACATATGTGGCACCAGGATAACATGGCTATGAGAGAGGTACGTTGTAAGGATACACGGTGAGTGAGGGGGGGGGGGCATTAGTCTGAAGTAGCCAGCAGTTCACACAGAAAACAAAATATATGTACCTTGTATATCATTGATTAATACATCAAATAATCATCGAACCTAGGTGGGAGGCGTCGAGAGCGCTGAGGGCGCCCAGTGGGGGTCACATGGGTGGGGGGACAACCTGGACCGTTAATAGTCGGAGCAGTGGGGGCAGGTTCCTGGGGCAGAGGGGGAAGGGGGCTTCAGGAGAGGGCTCCTGCAGGGGTCACACGGGACATCTGGCTCAGGAGGCAATGAGAGTTCCTGTGGAATGTCTCTGCAGGTGTTTGGGGGGAGCAAATCTCGCTCGTCGTCTGGGGAAAGCAAGTCTGTCTCATCTTCGTCGGACATCTGGTGCTGGGGAGGAGCCACAAGGGGAACAGGGACCCTCATGCATTGCGATGTCTTTACACGATATGACGATTTTCTGAGCTGAGAGCCAATGAATTTGCGAATGTTACACCACCTGCCATCTATTGATGTTACAAGGTATCGAGAGCGTGCGGAGGACTTGCTGCGATCTGACCGGAGATAAACAAGGTCCCCAACTGCGAGAGGGTCATCATTGGGGAGGATGCGGGAGGGAGCCTTGGAACGCTCGCTGTGGGGATGGTTCGAAAGGCGCTGTTCATGTTGTGAAGAGATGAGGTCCGCATCCGACAGTGGAATTTGGCTGTGCGTGAATTGGTCGCGCTGAGTCCACATTTCACGTGCTGAAAGGCCACGCGAGCGAAGACGGCTATTGAGACGGGCAGTGGCGAGGGACAGGGACAAGGATGTCAGTGGTCCTCCGGAGGGCTCATGCCGCAGGATTTCATCTTCGAGTTCACGAATGGCCTTCTCATCAACTGGGTTCTTATTGGGATTTTTGGCGTGACCTACTTCAATGGAAAGGTGAAACTGGGTGAGCAGGGCATCATCTTGCAAGGAGGCGAAACCAGGGGCGGGGTCGGTGCGGATGACAGCAGGGGGCCCATCGAGCGGGCGAAGTTCCACACAGAGACGGATCAAGGCATCGCGAAGAGCATCTCTGCGCTCATCTGGAAGGAAACAAGTGGCGGTGTAGGAAGTGACACATTCGCGGAGAAGTAAAATCAGTTGTTTTGAGCGCTTGATGACATCAGCGGCGAACGACGTACCCACGGCCGCAGGGGGATCGCCAGTGGTCTGAGGGACAACCGTGTGTGGAGCATTCCGCAGGGATGCACACTGATGGCAAGTGTCGGTGACACGTGTGATGGCAGAGTCCATGTCCAAGGCAAAAAAAAAAATGCCGGTTGACAACGGTCTTGAGTTGGTGGTGGGTGGGATGATCAAGTTGGAGATGGAGTGAAGTAAGCAGGCCATCAAGAACGCTACGGGGGATGATGATGCACTCGCGAGGTGACATGAGAGCCTGTTCACGGCGGACAACCAACAGCCCATCTCTAGCTATGGTAGCAACACGGAGATAGCGTTTGACGTCTTTGATATTGGTCAGTTTCTTAGAAGGTCGGGTGCCCTGGAGAAGGTGAGCGTGAGTGCGTCGCAAGTCTGGGCACTCAGATTGTATGCTGACCCACGCTGGCCGGGAAGTGAAGGGTAACTTCCGTTTCCCCGTGAGCACGTCCGTAGGGGACACTCTGTGAACAACAGAATCCTCTGTCTGACGAATGAAGAGGCATACCTGACAAGAGGAATCAGTGCACTCTGGGGCATTCCTGCTAGCAAAATCTGACGGAACATTGGCGGATCCGGCCAGATGGAGCACGGCACATTGGAACCGGCTAACTGTGGACAGGAAGGTTGACACACGTGGGCTGGCAGAGAACTCACCACGACAGAGTTTTTCAAAAGCCTGTACACAGGGCTTGCTATCTGTGAGAATGCATGGCCGGTGCTTGGACTGCACAATGTACGGGCTGAAATACTTGCAGGATGCTGCAATAGAAAGGGCCTCTATCTCACATGGGAGCCAAGTAACCTGCCGATCACGAAGTTTGGAGCTAAAGAAACCAGCTACCTGTGGCTTTCCTTGTCGTGTTATGTACAATGTGGCACCAATACCATGATCTTTGACAGCACCATCAGTAACAATCCAGAGCTGGTCGGATGGTCGGGGAAGGGTAATGGCACGGGGGGAGGCTAAGGCTTCCTGAGCGGTCTTGAAAAATGAACGCAGGTCATCGGACCAATCAATGCGATCACTCGACTGACCACCAGCAATTGCGGCGTCCAGTGGTGTGAGGAAGATAGCGCAATGTGGGAGAACACGGGCGAGCATCTTATATGCCCCAATGAAGGAACGCATTCCTTTCACAGTAGTAGGAGGGGGGCATGAGGCAAGCGCCGCAATGCGATGAGGGCTCGCTTGTAGGGTCCCTTGGGACCAGATCCAGCCCAGGACCGTGGTAGACTTTGGGCAAATCACAGTCTTACGGGCTGAAAGATGAAGGCCTGACTTTCGGAGGGCATGCAGGACACGTGACCAATTCTGGAGGAGCTCCTCGGGGGTATCACCACCAATGAACAAGTCGTCTGCAAGTTTCACAACAATACCTTCCACAAGTAGATCCCCAAGCAGTTTCAAGAGCAGTTTCTGAGCCTGGCATGCCCATGGGACAGCGTGTATACACACGGACTCCTCGATAGGGGGTTGCAACACCACAATACTTCATCGAGGCCTTGGACAGGGGAATTTGATAAAAAGCATTGGTGAGATCTGTGGCAATGAGATGTTTCCATTGACCAATTTTTCTGAGGGTGGAATCCACATCAGGCATAAGGGAGGGCTGAGGCTTGGCATAACGGCCTACATCGGCAAAAGCTGTAACAAGGCGGAAGCCGCCGTTGGCCTTCTTCACAAGGAAGGATGGATTCAGGTACTCAACAGAGATGCCCACATCTTCTGGGCGAGCAAAGACACCCTGTCGTTCTAGTTCATCGAATTTCTCTTTGAGATCAACCAAAGAGTTACGGGAGTAAAGTGGCAAGCGACCCTTGCGTTGGGGAGGCTGAACCGGGCCCATGTTGACAACGGCCTCAAACGGGCCAACAGCACCATTATACCCGGTGAAGGCAGGGTCAAAAACATCATCGAACTCCGCATGGAGAGACTGAAAGTCATGTTTCGTACCAATGGGGATAATGCAATCAGGATCGAGCAATATTGGGTCAGAAAAACGATGCTCAGTATCACGTGAGACACCACTGGGCACGGGCCTATTGGGTACAGAGGGGTGGTCATCAGACTGAGGCTCTTTAGGAACGTAGAGCGGACGAACCTGGCAGAAATGTTCATGTTTACGGATCAGGCGGGGTTGAGGCGTAAGATTAGGGATACGCACTTTGCCTGCTACACTGGAGACCATGCACGGTTCGGGCCAAGATGGATCAGTTGGGGGAACACCCTTCTGAGGGACAATCCTGGGCTCAAGGGCAAGTGTGTCATGAGACAGTAGCTCATCAGGAACTGACAGCTCGACGAATTCACCAGGCAAAAGCACAGTAGACTGAGATGGGGCACGGAGGACATGAGCACGGCGAACTGCATGTGTCACATTGTCCGAAGGCCTGCGAGAACCATATGAAATGATCATGTCATCACCCACACACACCTGGCGTTTAGCAGGACGAACCGACACATCATTGTGCTCCATGAATGGGGTACCTGCGAGTACTTCTACATCAAGATTATCAATGACCAAACCCTCAAACACGAATGACTTGCCGTCACGAGTGAAGGACAGAGTGGTCTCCCCAACAACATCAAGGGGGGAAGACCCATCGGCTTGATGAGCAGACTGCGAGCTGGGTTTTATGACACCCTGGAGGGACTGGACAGTAGAAGCTCTGATCATGTTACCAGTAGCACCACTGTCGACAGTGATGCGAACGACCTGGTGCCCGCAAAACGCACCAAAATATGGAGGCTGACGGACCTGGACTCTGAGGGCCGATGAAGAGTCGCTGGTACCCGTATCATCCTTCAGAGGGACAGGCTCAGACAGATGGACCTGTTCAACTTGGCACAAATCATCAATCTCATCATCAGACTCTAAAAATATGTGCAACCTGGCGGGCCTTAGCAATGAATCGCCTGTCTACTTCGGGTAAGTACGTACACTCCTGGCCGGCGCGCTTCACGACAGAGAGGACAGTATTTACTGTTGCGCTGGGGGGTGCGAGTCTGCAGATTGCGGCGACTGCGGGGCATTGGAGCACGCTGGGGGCGTATGCCTACAGGGCGCGGGGAAGGGGAGGTCAGGGTGCGCATAGCACGAGAACTCTCTGTGGTGTGGATTTCATCCAAAAGACTATCTAATGCCTGAGAGATTTCGGGTTTCAGTGAAGCTAAGGTACGGGAGCGCAATTCTGTCCCGTAGCGCTGCTTGACCAGGCGAGGAAGATCTGAATGAATGAGTTGGAGCCAAGTGAGGACGATAAGGTTTTCCAAGGTTGGAGTAAGCTCCTCATCTTCGCTAACACGCTTACCATGGTGAGTTATGCCACCTGCGGATGTGAGCAGGTTGTCTTCGATAAAGGCCACCACCCTTTGGTAGAGGTCCTCAGGACGCTCATCCGGCTCTAGTTTGATGTCACTGAAATCGAGAAAGTGAGCGCCGGTACTTTGAAACCCATAATGAAGCCTGATCTTCCCCCAAATATCGTTGAGGGAGGTGGAAGTCTTGACTATGGAATTGCGTGAGATAATGGGACAATAATTAGCAATCTGTCCGAGCATAAGCTCAAGCATACTGGCTTTCTGGTGTGCCGATTTTCGAGACCCTGTCGGGACGCTTTCTGGGTCATCAACAAAGCCACGGAGTGGGCAAGATTTAGATTTTTGAGCCCATGAGCAATCGTCATCTAGGAACGGCGCAAAATTTGAGTCTATTGTGAGAGTGTACACTAAGTTTTGTCGCCAATTTTCGAATGAATTGACTGTTTCACGTTTGGTGAGACACCATTGCTTGGGTGCTCTTGGAGCTGAGGCCATCACTAAAGCCTATAGGTGGGACCGTAATGTGAGAGAAAAACAAGGAACTTACACCAACTCTGGATCGTTGGCCGATTTGGAGCTCAGCAAGCTTAACGTCTGCTTGTGCAGGTGAAAACAAATCCTCAGGAGTAGGTAACGTTTCCAGAGCTGCCACCACGTAAATGAGAAGCAGACACAAATCGAGTTTCCGAGTAAACAGTCACCTGGAAGGCATTTAATAGAACCCAGCTTCAGACCAGATAACCAGCAGTGTGTAGCAGAGACTAACCCTACAGTCACCATGAAGTGGCGCTATGTAACAAGCTTGACTTGTAACATTGATAATCATTAACAACACTGGCGCTGGGAAAAATAACCGAGAGCATATTTTGGCAATACCATGAACATGGTCCTCATGAGGCAAAGTTCATTGACCCTTTGATCCTTCACAATGTTAAATCTAATCGATAAACAATATGCCAAATTCAATATTCAGATTTAACAGGCATCTTTAAATGAGATACCTTCGTTGAGATTTTTACGATCACTATTCGGCACTTGGAAAATCATTGAGAGTACACCACGTGAGGTGGTGGAATAGAGAGCTTATCAGGCACAGAACGTTGACCTTATTATACAGAGCCTTGTTGGACATTTTCGATATTCGAAATTAACCGGCACCATACTTAGAACCTCATGACTCAAAGTGTGCAAAATAACTACAAATATAGAACATTATTTTGACTGTGGTGATTTAGCTCAGTCGGTGGCGCGTCTGCCTTCGACCCAAGCGAAACGGGTTGGGTTCGATACCCGAGTCTCAATGAGTAATGTTGTGTATAATCATACCGTCCCCTCTAGCAAGAGGCAAAACGCTCTGTCCCTCGGATAGGCCAGAAAATGGAGGTCCCGTGTGTGAGCGAGTCACAACTCATGCACGTAAAAGATCTCGCTTATTCATTCATTCATCGCAAAGAGGAGGGTGTTTAACCCGGTGAAATGGCCCCGCCTCACATCCAACTGGACCCGATGAAAGACCAGCTAATATAGTAGCTGAATTAATATGGGGTATCCATGAGCCATCTTCTCAGATGAAAAATGGACAAGCAAACAAACACCAGTGAGATGCTGGGTAGATATGATTCTTTGCATATCATCTATTAAACTTACTATTGAAAACTCTGTAATATGCAGAGATCATGTGACCTTCTGTATCTTTCATATACATCACTGGAAGTCTACTTCTATCAGATCTGTTTACTGTCACCTCATCATGAAGAGGGTGTGTTCAATCTTTCATTATGGTATCAAGCCTACTCAACAGAGCTGAATGCACAATTTCTTATAAGTGTCTCGTGGGCATGCCAGTAATCTTGCTGATTTGTGATAAGATTGTGTTTTTTTTTTCTTTTCTTTTTTAGTTTTTACGTATCCTTTGCCGTCAAAACATTAAACCACACTACTGAAGAAAAGATTCGACTGACTGTATGATACTTTGATAAAAAAGAGCAAGTGTTGGACTTCTACCATTAAAAAAAAATAGTGTTCTAAGAAGGTTCATCAGCTGGTTTCCTTTGACATAATTTTCCTGGTGTTCTCTATTCAATTTGTCATCTATAATTATACCAAAGTTGTATACTCTGACGCAGGTTTATTACATCACTTCCCAATAAATCAACGAAAAACTGTGGTGTTCCCTTTTTCCTACTTTGAGAAAATTAAAAATCATCTCTTTTGTTTTCCTAGGTTAACAATCAGTGATGAACGTTGACACCACTTTACCCAATTTTCAACTCAATTCCTGCAGTTTATCTCGTCATTGTTGCTTTTAATATTAATACAGGGTGTCTCGAAAAAAAAAACTATACACTTTTGAAATGGCTGCCAAATAAGAAGTATATGATTCTGGGCAAAAAGGTTATGTATGGATAGCTTATGGACTCAACTTTTATATGACACCAAAAAGTTTAAAAATAATTCATGCTTGAATGAGTACTGCTCACATTTTTAAAGGGTATGAAAATTAGGCTGCGCAGGAATTAGCCTTTTAAATTTGCGATATGTGAGTCCATTGGAGCTTACAAAACTGAAGTTGATATGATAAATTTATGATCAACTGCGATCAGATTGGGTCTGCTGAGTGAATTTTATAGTTTATCAAACCAAACTTTTGTGCATGAGTAAACCCCAGTTGCATTTATTTTATTGTAGCATTGTAAATTTCCCTGGTTAGACTCAGTGGTGTGTTCATATGAGTCAGGATGAGGTGATGGTACATGTTGCAATTTCCATGTTACACACTCTTATTTTTTACATCTGTGACTAGAATGAAAACCTTCGCCCTACATTGAAGTTATTTTCAGCTACTGACTACTTATTATTCAGGTTACCCATTGACCTGAATAATAAATAGCTGACATCTTTGACATTTTTTTTTTTGACAATCCATAATTGAATATTTAATGTTACTTAATCTCTATCTTGGTATCAAGTAAATCAATGAGATGTTCAATGTGGGGTGGAGGTTTTTATTCAAAGTCAGTGATGTTAAAAAAATAACAGTATGAAACAGTGTGTCACTAATTGATCATGACACATTACGAATAAATTAAGAACTGTAAGTTGTTAGCCCTCATTCATCTTGGAGTCTTGGACTGACAACCAAAGATCGAGAGGCCTCAGTTCACACCGCAGCAGCGTTCTTTTATGGTAACAGAATACCACTTTGGTGTCATATGAAAGATAAAACCATATTGTAACTATCCTTACAAATAAATCTTTTCCCACAGATTGCAATTGATCATGAATTTATCATATCAACTTCAGTTTTGTAAGCTCAAACGGACTTACCTCTCACAAAAGTGGGAGGCTAATTCCTGCGCAGCCTAATTTTCATACCCTTAACAAAAGTGAGCAGTGCTCTTCTAATCATGAAATATTTTAAGACTTTTTGGTGTCATATGAAAGTTGAGTCCATAAGCTATCCATACGTATAAACCTTTCTGCCAGAATTGTATTTTTTTTTTTATTCGGCGGGCATTTCAAAAGTGTATAGTTTTGTTTTTAGACACACGGTATACGTTTTCCCGGCCAATTTCATCAGATTTGCATTCGATTTAACAATGCGATCATTCAAATTCGAGTGAATTTGAATGATCACCGAGATCAGCATTATGAAAGGTAACTAACTCATTTAATTTAATTTCATCAGCATGCGGTTTCATGAGTTTCTCAAGTAAACGTGTACAAAGTGCGTTCAAATTAAGATTAATAAACATTAATTGTTAACAAAGTAAGTTTCTTCGTTGCTTTTACAATGTACAACAAAACATATCAGCGATTCATTTCATGACACTTCTTTTAGATTTTATTTCATTCAATTTAGAGAGAAATTAATTCAATTTAACAACTCAGAGTTGGCATTCAATTTCGCGCCAGCTGGATAAACGTTCAAACGATCAATTTCGTCCCAAGTACCATTTTCAGTTTCATTTACAGGAACACAACTTTACACTTTATACGTTCGTATTCAACTCTCTACGTGATTCTATGTTATTCTTTTTACCCACGCGGATGAAAATCGACAGGGGTTATGTAAAGGATTCCGTATGTTTGTTTGTTTGTGTACAAGATAACAAGAGAACGGGTGAACGAATTTGCATCAAATGTTCAGGGAATGTTTGGATAGTGACAGGAAAGAATCGATTAGATATTGGTGATAATCGGTTGTCCCCTGCAAATTCTGTGCGAACTTGTAGTTTTGACCCCATAGTATAGTGACCACTCCAAACATTTTCCCGTTTCTTACTTTGCGATTTTCCGCTACCATACGAAAACAGAACTCGCAGACGACGGACTTCGCTGCTCAAATGTTCGTAAGAATTCCGAAATTTACGTTTATTTAAGGGACTAGTCCTTCTGAATTTGTGAAAATTTTGTGAAAGTTCACTTTCCATCGTCACAAAATGACCCGTATTATAATATTGATTTTTTTTTTTCTTTTCGTTGGAGAAACATTCCTCAATCACGGAAACATTTTGCTCGGTCCCAGTCACACTGCACGATATGCGCGTTCAAAGTAAATGCGTGTTCAGGGCAGCTGAAAATGCGCCGCGCACTACCCTGTTGGAACAAAATTGCATCGGGGACGTTGCGGCGCTCGTTGGTGACAGAATAGTGGTGCAGTCGACACTTGCATTCAACCCTTGTACATTGAATCACTGCATCGGCATGTACGGAAATTTCGTTTTTTCTTTTGCGTTTTTGCGGATACCATCACACTCTCAGCTTGCGATAAGCAAACTATCCCGCAAGAAAACGGCATATTTCTCGATTTTTCGCGCTTTTTCGGCGACCCGTACTCTTAAAACTGGGCTTGATTTGCGCGCGCTTTGGAAAAGTCGCGCTGATTCTGCACTTGTGACGGTGGAATTTGGGTTTTTCGATAGATTTTTGGAGGGGACTAAAGGACTTTCCTGTTGTGAATGAGTGTGCCAGTATGTGAAATGATGTGATTTGCGTGTGTTGTGATGGTAGAACTCACTGGCTCGTGATTAGTGATAAGTGACCGAATTCCGGTAGGTGATCGAATACTGGTAGGCTTACCCCTAACTGCGACCAGCAGCCCCATACGCATAGCGTACTGGGGCTGCGGACTGTCAGGATCATGACAGGTTATTATCGCGGACAAATATCAACTTAAAATCGAAAAATTTCTTCAATTTGAAGACTTACCAGTAAAGTTACAGTATTGACAACAGGGTTCGTGTGACGTTTGGTTCTGTCAATAGTCCCTTTCTGTTCGAATTGATGACTTAATGTGACTCGGTCGAGAGGAACCTGGGAGAGCTACACTGAATTGACGGCCAGCGCATGCGCGCACATCACATGCTCACAAATTTCAAATCCATCGACTGGATAAGATGTCTGTCTGCGCATGCGCTGGCCGTCAATACAGTGTAGATCTCCCAGGTTCCTCTCGACCAACTCTCGACCGATTCACATTAAGTCATCAATTCGAACAGAAAGGGACTATTGACAGAACCAAACGTTGCACGAACCCTGTTGTCAATACTTCAACATCACTGGTAAGTCTTCAAATTGAGGATTTTTTTTTTTTATTTTAAATTGATATTTGTCCGCGATACTTTAACCATGTCATGATCCTGAATGCTACAGTCCGCAGCCCCATTACGCTATGCGTATGGGGCTGCTGGTCGCAGTTAGCTTACCCCTAGTTTTTCACTGTGATATATTGAATGATATAGGTTTTCCCGCCCAATTTCATCAGATTTGGATTGGAACTAATGACAAGTCGTTCAAATTCAAGCGGTTTCGGTCACTGCTCTACTCTCATGGTTCATTTTCATTCTTTGAGTATTCAATTTTATTTCATGTCATTCCTTTTAGATATTATTTCATTCAATTTAGAGAAAAGTTCATTCAATTTAACGGCTCAAAGTTGGCATTCAATTTCGCGCCAGCTGGATAGACGTTCAAATTCGTGCCAAATACCAGTTACTCAATTTCATTTAGGAACACAACTTCGCACTTTGAAAGTTCGAATTCAATCAACATACACAACTTCTTAGGGCCTTTTTTTTTTCACCGCCATACGATTGGATGATACAATAATCATTTTCATATCAAAGTCTCATTTAACTATCTTAATTGTATTGGATGTAGTTATTTCCTGTCAACCATTCAGCCATTTCCAATTCATTCCTAATAGTATGGATGTAACATTAAAGTAAATAACCACATCCCAGTATATCTTAGGGGTCCTATTCGTCCAAATCCATATTGATCCATTTTGATTCCATTCCTTAGTTCCCCGTGTCCATATCATAAGTTGCCGCAATCGGATCAGCTGTAGTAGATGTATTTCACCAAAAGGATATATCGCCAGTTTTGCTGTTGTCAAGGTCATGCTTCGTCCATTAATTCTGTATAAATATATGTGTTTGAAAGTAGGAGTATGCGAATTATTAGCTAGTATGAGTAAAAAAAAAAAAATCACATTTCAATGCGTATTAAGTTTGCACCATCTGAGTAACTACAAATAATAATAGCAACAACGAAAAAGACTGCCCATACTTTGTAGTTGTTTGCCTTAACTTGAATGTGCATTCCTCAACGATCTCCACGGTGGCGCTGACGCTAATTTGAATGCGTTGCACTTGCATTTTTAATTTAAATGCCCTTTTTACACCCTTGTGTGAGAAACTCATGAAATCGCAGGCTGATGAAATTAAATTGAATGAACTAGTTAGCTTTTTGAATGTCAATCTCGGTGATCATTCAAATTCACTCGAACTTGAATGACCGCGTCGTAAAATGAATGCAAATCTGAAGAAATGGGGCGGGAAAACCTATACAATTTCAGTAATTTTCATTTCAAAGTTTCGTTTAATCAGTTGATATTAATTGTATTGTATCCATTTCTTTGTTGTTGAAATCTTTTGACAGATTTTCAAGAAACGTGGGAGGTAGCATCTCTAGGGTAATAAAATCTTACTTTGTTCAAGGGGGTAACATATCCAATTTGCTCCCCTTCCCCAAACCAGGGGGCTATTAAAGAAGAGGGCATCTCCCCTTCTAGGCAGACTTGAAATTTCATCACAGTTGTCATTACGTTTAAATATGTGATAAAATTATTGTGTTCTATCACCGACGGTTGTACAGGTTGTTTTTTTTTCTTTTTTTTAATATTCCTTTTGTCATGTGAACGGTTTTCACGAAATACCTGAAATTATTAATTCCACCCTAAAAATCCCACCCCTCGTCTCGGCCCCTTTCAAGATGATGAGATGGGGAGGGGGGGGGGGAGTTACGCCTCCTCCCACCTTAGGGGTTGGGGCAGTACTCATTTAAACAACTTGAGGTCATAACACCCAATAAACACACTAACTGGCAAGTTTGAAGAGTATCCACGGTAAGGGCTTCAAGAGCAGAATATGTGAAAATTCCGCTTTCCCCATCCTTAAAACTACTTTCATAAATTAACTTAGTCCTGCTATTGCACTCTTTTAGCTCCATCACTTTTGTATGGAAGATTATTTCATCTATTAATTTTTTTTTTAGCTGAAATGGGATTCTATTAACCTTCTTGAGTTTTCAAGAAGACTAATGTGAAAAGTACGCCTCCTTCCTTCCCGCCCCCCACCAATGGACATCCCCTCATCTGCAGTAGCCAACTTGAACCTGCATTCTGCATAAAAATTAATATACTTACTAATAAAGCTCGCTATTATCCCTATCACCTCTGGTCAAAGAGAATTTTCTAAACAATTCCTAAGATTTGGGCCTTCGTCTCACCCCAACCACGCCTGCCCCCTCCCCCGGAGTTGTTGCCCCTTAGTGGGATTCTGTTATAGCATAGGGATGCAACCTCTCACGTTTGGTGAAAATCCGTCTGAGATTTTTTTAAGAAGATGCTGAAAGTGTAAAAATTCCGCCTCCTACCCCATCTCCCCCGCCCCTATCAGGGATCCCTTGGATCCGCCATAATCAGACATGAAATTTCAGTCATCAAAGTCTTACATAGGACTAATTTAGCTCTATATCCTTTTTTTTCGGTTCGACAGAAAAATATTTTTTTTTTTTATCCATATTTTAGCAAAGCAAGATCGTACCACCATAAAGATGCTATCTGCCAAGTTTGTTGAAAATTCGTCAGAGATTTTTCGCAAAGCATGGAGAAAATTTGGAAAATCTCACCCCTAATCACCCCCGAACAGGGCACCCCCTGGACCGGCCATAATCAAGCATGATATTTCAAAACAGTCATTAATGTCTTCATAGCAGTAACTTAATTCTATCTTTTTCGGTTCGACAGAAGAAGATTTAAAAAAAAATCCATATTTTAGCAAACTAAGATCGTATCAACATAAAGATGCTATAAGCCAAGTTTGGTGAAAATCAGTCATAGACTTCTCAAGAGCATGCAGAAAATGTGGAAAAATCCCCCTCCTACCCCTCACACCCCTATCACCACTATCACCACCCACTGGATCCGCCATAATCAAACCTGAAATTTCAGTAACTATTGTTTTGATAGCATCAAGGTAATTCTATTTCTTCGGTTTGACAGAAGAAGATTTCAGAATTCAAGAGTTTAGGGATCTGAAGTTTCAACTACCCCCCCCCCCCTTCGGCGGTTGTGGGGGCGGGGGCTCAGTGTAACAAATTAAGATTATATCACCAAAAAGATGCTATCTGCCAAGTTTGGTAAAAATCCGTCATATAGATTTTTCAAGAGCATGCAGAAAATGTGAAAAAAATCCCCCCTCCTCCCCCTCACACCCCCTATCTGAGCACCCCTTCAACATTTTATACATCATTGACATCCCCTTAACAACCTCACGACAGTATGGTTATGCAGATGACCTCGCCCTTCTTCACTCAGACAGAGCCTGGTCAAATGTAGACAACACCCTCACTGCAGATGCGAAGTATTTCAGGATCTGGAGACTCAAGGTTAGCATGTCCACGACAACGGTAACAGCCTTCCACCTGAACACCAAGGAGGCTAATCGGCAGCTCAATGTCATTCTTAATGGAACACCTCTTCCTTACAATGCCACACCAACCTACCTTTGAGTGAATTTGGATGGGCAGTTGAATCTGGATCCGCCATAATAAAACATGAAAATGCAGTCATTAATGCGTTCATAGCACTAACTATCTGTTTGGTTAGACTAAGAAGATGAAACATTCCAGGCTTTGGGGACACTGAGGCCTCAACTCCTCCCCCCCCCCCCCTTTAAGATCATGTCACCATAAAGATGTTATTTGCCAAGTATTTGGTGAAAATCCGTCAAAGATTTTCAAGAAGATGCTGAAAATGTGGAAAATTAATTCCCCTCCTCCCCCTCACCCCCCCCCCAATCAGGGCACCCCTGGATTCGCCATAATCAATCAAGCAAAAATTCCAGATTGTGAAGCCTCAACTCCCCCCCCCCCCCGCCTTCATATTGTATTCGAGGAAGGGGGGGGGGGCTCATTTTAACAAATTAAGATCATATCACCATTAAGATGTTATTTGCCATGTTTGGTGAAAATCCGTCATTGATTTTTCACGAGGATGCTGAAAATATGACAAAAAAAAAAAAAACCCTCTCCTCTCCCTCACCCCTTCCCCTCCCCTCCTTCGGCGGGGGGGGGGGGGGGACTTATTAAAGAAATTAAGATCATATCTGTCAAGTCTGATGAAAATTTGTTTTGGAGTTTACAAGAAAATGATAAAGGTAAAGGTTCATGAGCAGTTTTGTTAGACATCGAGATTATCTGTATACCATCGGTAAGTAATACCGTTGAAGTAGGTCCTACATGGATTTTTCATTTCCAGGCAACATTGTACAGATGATGACTGGCGGGGGAGGGAACATATCGAATGTTCCACCCAAAGGGTTTGAAATGCTATTGAGGGAGGTTATAAGTCCGGAGACGAAGTCGAGGAACTTATAGCCTCCCGAAATAGCATTTCAAACCCTGAGGCCGGAACGTTTGGTACATGTTCCCAACGGCGTAGCCAGGATTTCATCTTAGGGGGGGGGGGGGGCGGTCAGTCTGCGAGGGAGCGAAGCGACCGAGCCCGAGCGAGCGAGGGTTTGAAATGCTATTGAGGGAGGTTATAAGTCCCGAGACGAAGTCGAGGAACTTATAGCCTCCCGAAATAGCATTTCAAACCCTGAGGCCGGAACGTTTGGTACATGTTCCCAACGGCGTAGCCAGGATTTCATCTTAGGGGGGGGGGGGCGGTTAGTCTGCGAGGGAGCGAAGCGACCGAGCCTGAGCGAGCGGAGCGAGCGAGGGGGGGAGGAGGGTGTGGGAGGGGGGTGTCCCCCCTCCGACGGTAAGAACTTTTTGCATTTTGATGTTGTAAATGGTGCAATTTCATGCATGTTTTTGCGCGTTTTATCAACGTGAAACAGTCCCGCTTTTTTAAGGTAGCAGTACGTGTATGTTTTGATGTAGATTATTATTGAACAATTTGCCAATAAAATGGAATAGGTTAAATACACTTCTTGTATTAATTCTTTTCACTGAATATCATGAACGCGACTGAACCCGAGCGAGCGGAGTGAGCGAGGGGGAGGGGAGGGTGTGTTCCCTCTCCCACGTGAGAACTTTTTGCATTTTGATGTTGCAAATGGTGCAGTTTGATGCATGTTTTTGCGCTTTTTATTGACGTGAAACAGTCCCACTTGTTTGAGGTAGCAGTATATTTTGATGTAGATTATTATTGAACAATTTGCCTATAAAATGGTATAATTTAAATACACTTCTTGTATTAATTCTTTTCACTGAATATCATGAACGAGACTGAGCCCGAGCGAGCGGAGCGAGTGAGGGGGAGGGGAGGGTGTGGGAGGGGGTGTTCCCCCTCCCACGGTAAGAACTTTTTGCATTTTGATGTTGTAAATGGTGCAATTTGATGCATGTTTTTGCGCGTTTTATCGACGTGAAACAGTTGCACTTGTTTAAGGTAGTATATTTTGATGTAGATTATTATTGAACAATTTGTCTATAAAATGGTATCATTTAAATAATCTTCTTGTATTAATTCTTACACTGAATATCATGAACGCTGTCTGTTCAGCAATCAAACAGAAAAAGCATGCACACGAGGGTGTAGATAGGGGCATAACCCTTCCCACACGAAAGTGATTTTTGCGTTTTCAGACCTGAAATTCAGCGATCTGGTGCAAATTTTTGGTGCAATACGTGAAACAGTCCCACTTGTTTAAGGTAGCAGTATATTTTGATGTAGATTATTATTGAACAATTTGCCTATAAAAAGGTATAATTTAAATACACTTCTTGTATTAATTCTTTTCACTGAATATCATGAACGAGACTGAACCCGAGCGAGCGGAGTGAGCGAGGGGGAGGGGAGGGTGTGGGGGGGGGGGGGGGTGTTCCCCCTCCCACGGTAAGAACTTTTTGCATTTTGATGTTGTAAATGGTGCAATTTCATGCATGTTTTTGCGCGTTTTATCAACGTGAAACAGTCCCGCTTTTTTTAAGGTAGCAGTACGTGTATATTTTGATGTAGATTATTATTGAACAATTTGCCTATAAGATGTTATAGTTTAAATACATTTCTTGTATTAACGCGACTGAAACCGAGCGAGCGGAGTGAGCGAGGGGGAGGGGAGGGTGTGGGAGGGATTGTTCCCCCTCCCACGGTGAGAACTTTTTGCATTTTGATGTTGCAAATGGTGTAATTTTATGCATGTTTTTGCGTGTTTTAACGAGTTGAAACAGTCCCACTTGTTTAAGGTTGCAGTATATTTTGATGTAGATTATCATTGAACAATTTGCCTACAATATGGTATAATTTAAATACACTTTTTGTATTAATTCTTTTCACTAAATATCATGAACGAGACACAACCCGAGCGAGCGGAGCGAGCGAGGGGGAGGGGAGGGTGTGGGAGGGGGTGTTCCCCTCCCACGGTAAGAACTTTTTGCATTTTGATGTTGCAAATGGTGCAGTTTGATGCATGTTTTTGCGCGTTTTATTGACGTGAAACAGTCCCACTTGTTTAAGGTAGCAGTATATTTTGATGTAGATTATTATTGAACAATTTGTCTATAAAATGGTATCATTTAAATAATCTTCTTGTATTAATTCTTACACTGAATATCATGAACGCTGTCTGTTCAGCAATCAAACAGAAAAAGCATGCACACGAGGGTGTATATAGATAGGGGCATATCCCTTCCCACACGAAAGTGATTTTTGCGTTTTCAGACCTGAAATTCAGCGATCTGGTGCAAATTTTTGGTGCAATACTTTTTCATCGAAGTGTTAAAATCACGGAATTTAGCTCTTATTCCGAATGTGCATCATCTGTGTGTATGTACAAAGTCTAGTGAGGTAGAGCTTAGGGGAAGGGGGATTCCCCCTCCCGCTCTCGAAGCTTTTGCGTTTTTAGAATAATAAAGCGATCTGGGGCACACTTTTTGTGGAAAATTCGGAAATTGTCATTCCCAAAAATGTACCAAGTCTATAGTGGGTAACAAGCAATGAATGGGTGGCAAGATACCTCTCCCATATTCAAGGGAGCCTTTTTTTCAGTTTTAAACTTTTAGAACTGAAATGCAACAATCTGGCACACACTTTAGTTGGAATATCTGGAAATTTGTCAATCCGTGAGAAGAGAAGTGTGGAAGGAGATTCTGTATAATTTTCTGATTGCAGTTTAACGTTTTGGTGCGCACATTTTGTGTCATATTTGGAAAACTGTTTATGTTCAAAGTGTAGCCACAGTCTACTTCTATGCATGGCGGGGGGGGGGGGAGGGGCGGGCGAGCAGGGAGAGGGCGAGGGCGAATGTTATCTCCATCTTTCCCTTACTATGGAGCTTTTGCCTTTTTAAGGTTGAAATGGAGATATCTCGTATACGCATATTTGACGGAATATTTGGGAAATCACCAAAAAGAAAAAAAAAAACTGATTAGGTGGGGGGGGGGGGGAGACTGAGGGAGGAAAGGGTCTATTAAAAGGTGAAATTCCCCTTGTACATGAGGGAACTTTGAGTTTTCGGAATATAAGTGATAAGTCTTGTGCAATCAGAATTATTCATATTTTTACATTTTTTTTTTTGTAAATCTAAAAAGTGTACTTAGCTAGGGAAAGAGGCACAGAGGGGGAGGGTTTTGGAGGGGGGTACCCCCTCCCAAGCACGAGAGATTTTGTATATTTTGAATTGAAATTCAACGATCTGGTGCACACTTTGAGTGAAAGTTTCAAAAAGCAGATATGATCTTATTTGATGAAAGGTTGCAAAGGAGACCCGCTTCATGTGCATGCATACAGTATACACGCATTTTTTTTCCGCCTCCCAAATCCCCGGTCCAAATCTTAGGGGGGGGGGGGGGCGACCGCCCCCATCGCCCCCCCCCCCCCCCTGGCTACGCCAGTGCATGTTCCCGACAGCAACACTAAAAAGTCATCATCTGTTATATCATATGGGTTAGTCAAATATGTCAAATCAAAGATCTTACGATCTTTGGTCAAATACGTCAACGTCAACCACCAACCACAAGGGTTTCTGATACAACTTCGTCACTAATTGACAACATATTTACAAATTTATCTCACGTTGCTGATCAAGGAATCATTGTTTCTGATATATCGGATCACTTCCCTATATTTGTGACGTTACACGATATTTTTGAAAAAGGTAAAACAAATTATAATAAAAAGGATTTCGAGTAATGTCACAACAACGTATAGAAAGTTTTGAAATGAGTCTTGATCATACCGACTGGTCTGCTGTTTATAATATGAACGACGCTGATATAGCGTTTGATATATTCAATGAAATTGTTTTGCGTTTATATGATGCTCATTTCCCAGTTTCATCGATCGAATTGAATTATAAAAAAATCCCAAGAAGTCCTTGGATCACCAAATCAATTTTGAGATCTATAAATCGTAAAAACAATTTATTTTATAGATATAAGTCTAGTGGTACAGAAGAAGCAAAACGTAAATACTCAGCTTACCGAAATACTTTGACTTCTGTGCTACGTAAAGCAAAAAAAAGATTATTTTTCTGCACAATTTCAAATCCATAAAAATGATATCAAGTCTACTTGGAAAGTTATAAATGATGTATTAAAAAAGAATGATGGAAAGAAACAGGGAATTGATAAAATAATACAAAATGGAACGATAATTGATGACTCCCGTGGTATTGCTGAAGCATTCAACACGTATTTTGTAAATATTGGGTCAAATTTGGCCAGAAATATTCCTTTAACGGAAAAAAAAAACATTTCATTCATTTCTTGTGAATCCCAATCCTAGTTCTATATTTTTCACGCCCGTAGATGCATTGGATGTCATTGATATTGTAAATAATTTTAAAGCTAAACAAAGCTCAGGCTATGATGGTATTTCAATGTTTCTTCTTAAGCAAATCATTTATGAAGTAGCCGCACCTTTGACCCATGTATTCAATTTGTCTTTAATGACTGGTGTTTTTCCTAGTAAAATGAAAGTTGCCAAGATTATTCCTGTTTTTAAGAAAGGCAGACAGTACGACCTGGGCAATTATAGACCTATATCTCTTTTATCATCATTCTCCAAAGTACTTGAAAAAGTTGTCTACTCCCGAACTATCAAGTTTTTAAATGACCATGATATCTTAGTAGACACTCAATTTGGTTTTCGCAAAAAACATTCGACCTCTCACGCTGTTTTGTTGTTGATAGATAAAGTTGTTCAGGCTATCGAAGCTAAATCTCACACTGTTGGAGTTTTTCTGGACCACTCCAAGGCGTTCGACACAATTGATCATGAAATATTACTATACAAACTGTCTCATTACGGGATTCGTGGCAGCGCCTTGGAGTGGTTCAGAGATTACCTCACAAATCGATCACAATTTGTACACATTAATGATTCTGATTCAAGCACAGCAAATATAACGTGTGGTGTTCCACAAGGCTCCCTTTTGGGACCACTTCTTTTTATTGTGTGCATAAATGATTTGCCCAGGTCGTCAGCACTCCTTTCTTTCCTCTTGTTTGCGGACGATTCAAGTCTTTTTTTGAAGCACAAAAATCCTACTGAGTTACTTGATATGCTTAACTCTGAGTTGAATCACGTCAATGATTGGATTCAAAGTAACAAATTATCCCTAAATCTAAACAAAACAAATTTTATGGTGTTTAGTAATACAATCACTTGTTTACCTGGCTCAATTTCAATCACAGGAGTAAACTTACAACAGACAAATTCAGTTAAATTTCTTGGTCTTTTAATTGATTGTAAATTATCTTGGCAGGAACAAACAAATCATTTATGTAAGTTATTATCAAGAAATTTGGGTGTTATACAGAAGCTTAAGCAAGTTTTCCCCACATATATATAACGTACCTTATATTCGACTTTGTTATTGCCGTATCTTCATTATAGCATACTGGCCTGGGGGAATTGTTCCAAAATACGCCTGGAGTCTATCTTTAGAATACAAAAGCGAGCTGTAAGGATTATCAATTGTACCAATAATATTATTTAGCACCGACAGGCCCTCTGCTCAAAAGTAATAACCTCTTAAAGATTTTTGATATATATTCTTACTCCCTTGGGATATTTATGTACCAGTTAACTAAAGACGAATTACCTTATGCTTTCACTCCCATGTTTGTAAAAAATAAAGTTATACATTCCTACCCTACAAGACTGGAAAATTCATTTCACTTTTCTCCCGTGAGAACTGCATTTGCTCTTAAAACAATAGTACATACAGGTCCAACATTCTGGAATAGCCTTGACTCCGACATTACTGAATCGTTGTCATTGAATTGTTTTAAACGTAAACTAAAAAAATCCCTTGTGCAGGCTTATATCTAATGATACAACATGCAATTTTATTTGAACTCCCTCTTCTTTATCAGATTCGTTGTTTATCATATGTATTCCATGTTTACCTTTTGTTTTGTTTTTTACTGAGTCATTTATGTCAAGGCTATTCCTGAATTAATGAATCATTATGTATCATGTGCGTTTTTGCGCATTCTTACAGTTACGTAACTGTGTTGCTCGGGTGACAAGGAGTCTTATAAACGCGTTACAGGTGGCTACTTTGTATTTCGCTATGCTTTCGTATATTTTATTCCTTTCTTTTGCTCTTTTTGCTCTCTTTTCTTTTACGTCCCTTTCCTTCCTTTCATAGTTTTCGTTTCTAGGTTGTTTAAGAAGACCAACACTTTCATATATACAGGGACCTATACATTACAAGCTTTGCTTTTTAGTAGGTCCCCACATTTCATGTTTGTTAAATTGTCTTCCCTTGTATTTTTTGTCATTTACGACGCTATGTTCGATCTTATGTTCAATCGATCGTATCATGTTTGATGTTTTGAAATGTGGAACAATAAAATCAAATCAAGCAGCACACTGTACTCGATCGCTCGCTCGCGCAGAGCGCGGTCCTAGGCCTTCTGTCATTTGTTACGTGAAAAAAATGTTTTCCCATGGGAGAACATTACAAGATGTTCGCCCGTGGGCGAACATAACGAATGTCAAAACGCTGCGGGAAATGTTACAATCATGTATTTCAACGGCATTACGTACCGATGCTGTGTAAATGAAATCGATGTCTAACGAAACTGAAAAATCTTTGACTGATTTCCACCAAATTTGTCACATAACATACTTATGGTGATTTTGTTTCAATAATTCCCCCCCCCCCACCGTCGAAGGGAGGGGGGAGGAGTGAAAGCCTCAGAGTCCCTAAAATCCGAAATATTGCATCTTCTTAGCCAAACCAAAAAAGATGGAGCTAAGTTATAGCTATGAAGATGAAGACATTAACGACTAAAATTTCATGTCTGATTATGGCGGTACCAGGGGACCCTAATCGGGAGGGGAGGGGGTGAGGGGATCGAGGAAGGGGATTTTCTACATTTTCAGCATCTTCTTGACGTTGTTTCACCAAACTTGGCATATAGCTTATTTAAGGTGATTTCATATTATCGTAATTTGTTAAAATGAGCCCTCCCCCCACATTCCCGAAGGGGGGTGGGAGGGGAGGAGTTGAAGTCTCAGAGTCCCTAAAGTCTGGAATTTTTAATCTTCTTAGTCGAACGAAAAAATATAAACTATTAAGTTAGTGCTCTGAAGATATTAATTACTGAAATTTCATGTTTGATTATGTCGGATCCAGGGGTTCCCTGAAGGGAGGGGGGATGTAGAGCCCACTAATGTCAAAATCTCCCACTAATGTCAAAACAACCACTAATGTCATAACACGTCGACGACAAATGTCAAAACAACCATTAATGTCATAACGCGTCGACGACAAATGTCATAACAACCACTAATGTCATAACACGTCGACGACAAATGTCAAAACAACCACTAATGTCATAAGACGTCGACGACAAATGTCAAAATCGGATCAACCACTAATGTCATAAGACGTCGACGACAAATGTCAAAATTTCCATTTTTACTGCAAATGTCATAACACGTCGACGACAAATGTCAAAATCGGATTAACCACTAATGTCATAACACGTCGACGACAAATAATGTCAAAATTTCCAAATTTTCTGCAAAATGTCATGACGCGTCACAAGGGCGGATCGAGGAATTCCATAAAGGGGAGGCGCCTTTACAAAATCAAAGGATGGCGCGACCCCCCCCCCCATTTTTCTTATTTATATTTCTGTCGGGTTGACAAAATAAAGAGAGGGGGGCACTAAAGGAGGATGCGCCCCATCTAAAACCGCGATTGCGTCAACAACAAATATCAATATTGGATTAACCACAAATGTCATAACACGTCGACCACAAAATTAATGTCAATACGCGACACAGGGCCGGATCCATGAATTCCGTAAAGGGGGGGGGGGGGGGGTTTACAAATTCAAAGGTTGGCGCGACCCCCTTTTCTTATTTTGTTTCTGTTGGTTTAACCTAATATAGTGAGGGTGCACGAGAGGGGGAAGCGCCCCCTCTCGATCCATCATTGCGTCAACCACATTATTATGGAAAAACTCATTGCTTGCATTACAGGGGCGGATCCATGGATTTTGTAAAGGGGAGTCGTCTTTACAAAGTCAAAAGCTGGCGTGACCTTCCCCCCTCCCCATTTTCTTCTTTTTATTTTTGTTGTGTTGACGAAATAAAAAGAGGGGCTCTAAAGGGGGATGCGCCCCCTTTCAATCCGTGATTGCGGCAACCACAAGTCAAAATCGGGAATTAACCACAAATGCAATAACTCGTCGACAATAACAATGTCATAACTCGTCACAGGGGTGGATCTAGGAATTCCGTAAAGGGGGGGGGGGGCGCCTTTACAAAATCAAAGGCGCGACACTTCCCCCCCCCCATTTCTTATTTTTGATTCTGTTGTTTTAACCTAATAATTACAATGAAGGTGCACCAGAGGGGGATGCGCCCCCTCTCGACCCATCATTGCGTCAACCACAAATATCAAAACTCATTGCTTGCATTACTGGGTCGGATCCAAGAATTTCGTAAAGGGGAGGCGGCTATACAAAATTAAAGGCTACCGCATCCCCCCTTTTTTTTTATCTATGTTGTTTTAACCACAAAAAAGAAAAAAAAAAAGAGAGGGGGCACCAGAGGGTGATGCGCCCCCTCTATGATCCATCGTTACGTCAAGCACAAATGACCAAACTCATTGCTTGCATTACAGGGGCGGATCCAGGAATTTCGTAAAGGGGAGGCGTCTTTACAAAGTAAACCGCAAATGTCAAAATCGGGGAATAACCACAAATGTCATAACGCGTCGACCACAGATGTCAAAATTTTCAAACTAACTGCAAATGTCATAACGCTTCACAGGGGTGGATCCAGTAATTCCGTAAAGGGGAGGGGCGCCTTAAAAAAATCAAAGGCTGGCGTGAACCCCCCCCCCTCCATTTTCCTATCTTTATTTCTGTTGTTTTAACATACTACAGTGAGGGGGAACCAGAGGGGGAAGCGCCCCCTCTCGATCCATGATTGCGTCAACCACAAATATCAAAACTCATTGCTTGCATTACGAGGGCGTATCCAGGATTTCCGTGAAGGGGAGGCGGCTTTACAAAATAAAATGCTGGAGCGACCTTCGCCCCACCCCATTTTCTTATTTCTATTTCTGTTGTGTTGAAAAAATAAAGAGAGGGGGCATTAAAGGGGGATGCGCCCCCTCTAAATCCGCGATTGCGTCAACCACAAATATCAATATTGGATTAACCACAAATGTCATAACACGTCGACCACAAATGTCATAACGCGACACAGGGGCGGATCCAGGAATTCCGTAAAGGAGGGGGGGGGGGGCGCCTGTACAAAATCAAAGGCTGGCGCAACCCCCCCTTTTCTTATTTTTGTTTCTTTTGGTTTAACCTAATATAGTGAAGGTGTACGAGAGGGGGAAGCGCCCCCTCTCGATCGATCTTTGCTTGTATGGAAAAACTCATTGCTTGCATTACAGGGGCGGATCCGGAAATTTTGTAAAGGGGAGGCGTCTTTACAAAGTCAAAGGCTGGCGCGACCTTCCCCCTCCCCATTTCTTCTTTTTATTTCTGTTGTGTTGACCAAATAAAGAGATGGGCACTAAAGGGGGATGCACCCCCTCTCAATCCACGATTGCGTCAACCATAAGTCAAAATCGGAGATTAACCACATTAATGTCATAACACGTCGACCACAAATGTCATAACGAGTCACATGGGTGAATCCAGGAATTCCGTACGGGGGGGGGGGGGGCTTTACAAAATCAAAGGCTGGCGAGACACCCCCCCCCCCCCCATTTCTTATTTTTGTTTATGTTGTTTTAACCTAATGATTATAGTGAGGGTGCACCAGAGGGGGATGCGCCTCAAAAATAAAAGGCTGGAGCGACCTTCGCCCTCCTCCCCTCCCCATTTTCATATTTTTATTTCTGTTGTGTTGAAAAATTAAAGAGAGGGGGCACTAAAGGTTGATGCGCCCCCTCTAAATCCGCGATTGCGTCAACCACAAATATCAATATTGGATTAACCACAAATGTCATAACACGTCGACCATATGTCATAACGCGTCACAGGGGCGGATCCAGGAATTCCGTAAAGGGGGGGGGGCGCCTGTACAAAATCAAAAGCTGGCGCGACCCCCCTTTTCTTATTTTTGTTTCTGTTGGTTTGACCTAATATAGTGAGGGTGCACGAGAGGGGGAAGCGCCCCCTCTCGATCCATCATTGCTTCAACCACATTATGGAAAAACTCATTGCTTGCATTACAGGGGCGGATCCAGAAACTTTGTAAAGGGGAGGCGTTTTTACAAAGTCAAAGGCTGGCGCGACCTTGTCCCTCCACATTTTCTTCTTTTTATTTCTGTTGTGTTGACCAAATAAAGAGATGGGCACTAAAGGGGGATGCACCCCCTCTCAATCCACGATTGCGTCAACCATAAGTCAAAATCGGGGATTAACCACAAATGTAATAACACGTCGACCACATTAATGTCATAACGCGTCATAGGGGTGGATCCAGGAATTCCGTACGGGGGGGGGGGGGGCCTTTACAAGATCAAAGGCTGGCGAGACACTCCCCCCCCCCATTTCTTATTTTTGTTTATGTTGTTTTAACCTAATGATTATAGTGAGGGTGCACCAGAGAGGGATGCGCCCCCTCTCGATCCATCATTGCGTCAACCACAATATCAAAACTCATTGCTTCCATTACGGGGGCGGATCCAGGAATTCCGTAAAGTGGAGGCTCCTTTATACAAAATTAAAGACTGCTGCTTTAACTGTCGTTTAAACATAAGAAATAAAAAGATATTGATAAGGGGGAGGGGAATCCTTACTTTTGGTCTCATCCTTACTTTTGGTTTATCCTTACTTTTGGTCTTAATTGTACCCGTGCACCTCATCCTGTTCCCCTCACTAGGCTTTTGTTGGGACCTACACTCAACAAGCTTTGCTTTTTAGTAGGTTCCATCATATTTCTCTTCGCATCCTTTACTTTGATTGAAAATGACACATCGACCGTTATGTATTACTTTTGTATTCCTATTCATGTATATATCCAAGCTGGACATTCTGTATTATGTTTTGTTATATACCATGTATTTTTCATCGAGAAATACGAAAATAAATTGAAATTGAAAATGAAATTGAGTCGCGCCAACCTTTCATTTGAGAAGACGTCTCCCCTTTACGCTTTACGGAATTCCTGGACCCGCTCCTGTAATGCAAGCAATGAGCAAGCATTTCTGTTGTTGTTAAAACAACAGAAATGAAAAATAGGGGGTGCGGCAGGTTTTAAATTTGTAAAGGCGCCTCCCCTTTACAGAATTCCTGGATCCGCCCCTGTAATGCAAGCAATGAGTTTTGACATTTTGTGGTTGACGCAATCACGGATCGAGACGGGCGCATCCCCCTCTGATGCCCCCTCTATTTTTTTCCTTCAAAACAACATAAATGATAAAAGGATGAGGTGATGCGTCAGGCTTTAATTATGCAAAGGTGCACCCCCTCCCCTTTACGGAATTCCTGGACCCGCCCCTGTAATGGAAGCAATGAGTTTGGTCATTTGTGGTTGACGCAATCATGGATCGGGAGGGGGCGCATCCCCCATGGTGCCCCCTCTATCATATATTTTGTTAAAACAAGAGAAAATGAAAAGAAGAAAATGGGGTGGTGTCGCGTGGGCCTTTGATTTTGTGAAGGCCCCTTCACGGAATTCCTTGATACGCCCCTGTAATGCAAGCAATGAGTTTGGTCATTTTATTTTATTTTATTTTTATTTTTTATAATTTTTTTTTTGCTGTTGACGCAATCATGGATCGAGAGGGGGCGCATGCCCCATGATGCCCCTCTATATATTTTGTTAAAACAAGAGAAAATGAAAAGAAGAAAATGGGGTGGTGTCGCGTGAGCCTCTGATTTTGTAAAGGCGCCTCCCCTTCACGGAATCCCTGGGTACGCCCCTGTAATGTAAGCAATGGGTTTGGTTATTTGTGGTTGACGCAATCATGGATAGAGAGGGAGCGCATCCCCCCTCGTGCCCGAAAAGAAGAAAATGGGGTGGTGTCGCGTGAGCCTTTGATTTTGTAAAGGCCCTCCCCTTCACGTAATTCCTAGAAACGCCCCTATAATGCAAGCAATGGGTTTTTCTATTTGTGGTTGACGCAATGATGGATCGAGAGGGGGCCCATCCCCCTCTGGTGCACCCTCACTATATTAGGTTAAACCAACAGAAAAAAAAGGAAAAAGCGGGGGGGGGGTGGTCGCGTTTGATTTTGAAAAAGCACCCCCCCCCCCCTTTACGGAATTCCTTGATCCGCCACCGTAATGTAAGCAATGGGTTTGGTCATTTGTGGTTGACGCAATCATGGATAGAGAGGGGGCGCATCCCCCATGGTGCCCGAAAAGAAGAAAATTGGGTGGTGTCGCGTGAGCCTTTGATTGTGTAAAGGCCCTCCCCTTCACGGAATTCCTGGATACGCTCCTGTAATGCAAGCAATGAGTTTGGTTATTTATGGTTGACGCAGTCATGGATCGAGAGGGGGCGCATCCCCCATGGTGCCCCCTCTATATATTTTGTTAAAACAAGAAAAAATGAAAAGAAGAAAATGGGGTGGTGTCGCGTGAGCCTTTGATTTTGTAAAGGCGCCTCCCCTTCAGGAATTCCTGGATACGCCCCTCTAATGCAAGCAATGAGTTTGGTCATTTCATTGTGTGCGTGGTTGACGCAATTATGGATCGAGAGGAGGCGCATCTCCCATGGTGCCCCCTCTATATATTTTGTTAAAACAAGAGAAAATGAAAAGAAGAAAATGGGGTGGTGTCGCGTGAGCCTTTGATTTTGTAAAGGTGCCTCCCCTTCACGTAATTCCTAGAAACGCCCCTGTAACGTAAGCAATGGGTTTGGTCATTTGTGGTTGACGCAATCATGGATGGAGAGGGGGCGCATCCCCCATGGTGCCCGAAAAGAAGAAAATGGGGTGGTGTCGAGTGAGCCTTTGATTTTGTAAAGGCGCCTCCCATTCACGGAATTCCTGGATACGCCCCTGTAATGCAAGCAATGGGTTTTTCTATTTGTGGTTGACGCAATGATGGATCGAGAGGGGGCCCATCCCCCTCTGGTGCACCCTCACTATATTAGGTTAAACCAACAGAAAAAAAAAGGAAAAGGCGGGGGGGTGGTCGCGGCAGCCTTTGATTTTGAAAAAGCACCCCCCCCCTCCCTTTACGGAATTCCTTGATCCGCCACCGTAATGCAAGCGATGAGTTTTGATATTTGTGGGTGACGCAATCATGGATCGAAAGGGGCGCATCCCCGATGGTGCCCCCTCTCTATTTTCTTTTGTTAAAATAAGAGAAAATGAAGAGAAGAAAATGGGGCGGCGTCGCGCGAGCCTTTGATTTTGTAAAGGCGCCTCCCCTTCACGGAATTCCTGGATACGCCCCTGGGTGATGCAAGCAATGAGTTTTTCCATTTGTGGTTGACGCAATGATGGATCGAGAGGGGGCGCATCCCCCTCTGGTGCACCCTCACTATATTAGGTTAAACCAACAGAAAAAAAAGGAAAAAAGGGGGGGGGGTGGTCGCGCCAGCCTTTGATTTTGCAAAAGCACCCCCCCCCCTTTACAGAATTCCTGGATCCGCCCCCGTAATGCAAGCAATGAGTTTTGATATTTGTGGTTGACGCAATCTTGGATCGAGAGAGGGTGCTTCCCCCTCTCTTTCCCCCTAACATTTTATGTTAAACCAACAGAAATACAAATAAGAAAATGGGGGAGGGGGTCACGCCAGCCTTTGATTTTTTAAAGGCACCCCTCCTCTCTACGGAATTCCTGGATCCACCCCTGTGACGCGCCATGACATTTGCAGTTACTTTGAATGTTTTGACAGCTGTGGTCGACGCGTTATGACATTTGTGGTTAATCCCCGATTTTGACATTTGCCGTTGACGCAATCGCGGATTGAGAGGGGGCGCATCACCCATTAGTGCCCAATTTCTTTATATCGTCAACACAACAGAAATAAAAAGAAGAAAATAGGGGAGGGGAGGATCGCGCAAACCTTTGACTTTCTAAAGACGCCTTCCCTTTACGAAATTCCTGGATACGCCCCTGTATACAAATGCAAGCAATGAGTTTGGCCATTGTGCTTGACGCAATGATGGATCAAGAGGGGGCGCATCCCCCTCTGATGCCCCCTTTCTTTTCTTTTCTTTTCCTTTTTTTTTGGGGGGGGGGTGCTGTAGCCTTTAATTTTGGAAAGCCGCCTCCCCTTTATGAAATTCCAGGATCCGCTCCCCCCCCCCCCCCAATGCAAGCAATGAGTTTTGATATTTGTGGTTGATGCAATGATGGATCGAGAGGGGAAGCATCCCCCTCTGGAGCACCCTCACTGTAATTATTAGGTCAAAACAACAGAAACAAAAATAAGAAATGGGAGGGGGGGTGGAGGAGTGTCGCTGCAGCCTTTGATTTCGTAAAGGCGCCACCCACCCCCCCCCCCTTTTACGGAATTCCTGGATCCACCCCAATGACGCGTTATGACGTTTGTGGTCGACGTGTTATAACGTCATTTGTGGTTAATCCCCGATTTTGACCTGTGGTTAACGCAATAGTGGATTGAAAGGGGACGCATCCCCCTTTTGTGCCCCTTTCTTTATTTCGTGAACACAACAGAAATAAAAAGAAGACAATGGGGAGGGAGAAGGTCGCATCAGCCTTTGATTTTGTAAAAGCGCCCCCCCCCCTCCATTTACGGAATTCCTGGATCCACCCCTGTGACGCGTTATGACATGTGTGGTCGACGCGTTATGACATTTGTGGTTAATCCAATATTGATATTTGTGGTTGACGCAATCGCGGATAGAGAGGGGGTGTATCCCCCTTTAGTACCCCCTCTCTCTATTTTGTCAGCACAACAGGAATAAAAAAAAGGAAAAGAGGGGAGGGTCGTTCAAGCCTTTGATTTTGTAAAAGCGCCCCTCCCCTTTACGTAATTCCTTGATCCGCCCCTGTAGAAGGGGGCGCATCCCCCTTTAATGCCCCTCTCTTTATTTCGTCAACACAACAGAAATAAAAAGAAGAAAATGGGGAGGGGGAAGGTCGCGCCAGCCTTTGACTTTGTAAAGACGTACGCCTCCCCTTTACAAAATTCCTGGATCCGCCCCTATGATGCAAGCAATTAGTTTTCCCATTTGTGGTTGACACAATGATGGATCGAGAGGAGGTGCTTCCCCCTCTGGTGTGGTGCACTCTCACTATGTTAAGTTGAACCAACAGAAACAAAAATAAGAAAAGGAGGGTCGCGCCAACCTTTGATTTTGTAACGCCCCCCCCCCCCTTTACGGAATTCCTGGATCCGCCTCTATGACGCGTTATGACATTTGTGGTTAATCCAATATTGACATTTGCGGTTGACGCAATCGTGAATTTAGAGGAGGCGCACCCCCTTTAGTGCCTCCTCTCTTTATTTTGACAGCACATCAGAAATAAAAAGAGGAAAAGGGGGAGGGTCGCGCCAGCCTTTGATTTTGTAAAAGCGCCCCTCTCCTTTACGGAATTCCTTGATCCGCCCTAGCTGTAATGCGAGCAAAGAGTTTTGCCATTTGTAGTTGACGCAATGATGGATCGAGAGAGGGCGCATCCCCCTCTGGCGCACCCTCACTATAATTATTAGGTCAAAACAACATAAACAAAAATTAAGAAATGGGGGGGGGGGTTGCGCCAGCCTTTGATTTTGTAAAGGCGCCCCCCCCCCCCCTTTACAGAATTCCTGGATATGCCCCTATGACGCGTTATGACATTTGTGGTCGACGTGTTATGATATTTGTGGTTAATCCCCGATTTTGACATTTTTGTTGACGCAATCGCAGATTGAGAGGGGGTGCATCCCCCTTTAGTGCCCCCTCTCTTTATTTTGTCAACACAACAGAAATAAAAAGAGGAAAAGGGGAGAGGGTCGCGCCAGCCTTTGATTTTGTAAAAGCGCCCCTCCCCTTTACGGAATTCCTGGATCCGCCCATGTAGGCCTGATGCAAGCAATGAGTTTTTTCCATTTGTGGTGGGACGCAATGATGGATCGAGAGGGGGCGCATCCCCTTTGGTGAACCCTCACTATAATTATTGGATTAAAACATCAGAAACAAAAAATAAAAAGGGGGGAGTGTCACGCCAACCTTTACGGAATTCCTGGATCCGCCCCTGTGACGCATTATGACATTTCTGGTCGACATGTTATGACAAAATCCCGATTTTGACTTGTGGTTGACGCAATCGCGGATTGAGAAGGGGCGCATCCCCCTTTAGTGCCCCTCTCTATTTTGCCAACACAGCAGAAAAAAAAAAAGAAAAGAAAACTGGGGGGGGGGGGGGGCGAGCGTCGCGCCAGCCTTTTATTTTGAAAAGGCGAATCCCCTGTATTGCATTCCTGAATCCACCCTTATGACGTGTCATGACATTTGCAGTAAATTTGGAAATTTTGACATTTGTCGTCGACGTGTTATGACATTAGTGGTTGATCCGATTTTGACATTTGTCGTCGACGTGTCATGACATTTGCAGTAAAAATGGAAATTATGACATTTGTCGTCGACGTGTATGACATTAGCGGTTGATCCGATTTTGACATTTTGTCGTCGACGTGTTATGACATTGGTGGTCGTTTTGACATTTGTCGTCGACGTGTTATGACATTAGTGGTTGTTTTGACATTTTGTCGTCGACGTGTTATGACATTAGTGGTTGTTTTGACATTAGTGGGCGATTTTGACATTAGTGGGCTCTACAGGGGATGAGGGGAAAGAGGGCCGTTAACGATCGCCCCGTCACTGTGCAGGCATGCTAACCTGGAAACATTGAACTGCACATTACTTAAATATGAGTCCATTTTGAAGCAAACAATTATTTTCACACAACAATAGATATATAATGTACTCTTAAATGAATCTCACAAGGATTGGAACAATCATCCCCCAACATTCCTACTGATTCCCACTGATCAGTTACTCGCCATCCCCTTTAAAATGAGCCCCACCCCTTTCCACTGCTGAAAAAGAAGGGGGGGGGGAATTCAAGCCTTCAGAGTTCCTAAACTCTTCTGTCGAACCGAAAAAGGTAGAGCGAAAAGACTTTAATGACTGACATTTCATATTTGATTATTTCAGATCCAGGGATGCCTTTCACACAAGAAAATTGTTCAATAGGTTCATAATCAGTGTTACGTTAGTAATTAATGATAATAATAATAATTAGATAAATTTGTATAGAGCAGCTACTTTGTAAATATGCTCTACTGCGCTGTGATGTAACATAGCTCCTAACATTGTTACTGATTATAGACACACACAAAAAAGTAACAAATTAATCAAAGGCTTCTGAAAGAAGATAAGTCTTCAACAAAGATTTGAAGACAGCAAGTGATGGGGCCTTCCTCATTTTCTCAGGTAATTTATTCGAAGGTTTGGAGCAGCACAACTGAAGGCACAATACCCCAAAGTTACTTTTGTTTTTCAGTGAGGTTGCTTTAAAAGTAACTTATCCTGTGTACTTCGTAAATTATGCGAATGTGGATATGATTTAATTGATATCAATTCTGATAGATAACCAGGTGCTTGACCATGCAGTACTTTATAAATACGTAACAAAATCTTAAATACAATATTCTCTGCCTTACTGGCAGCCAATGTAACTTCATCAAAACGTTTGTATGTGAAAATTTTGACGAACTGGACTCAAGTCTCGCACATTCATTCTGAACACGCTGAAGGTTGGTTATCTGTGAATCTGGCAAACCAAATAGTCCCTTACAAAAAGTCCTGTGGTACTCCTGTTGTAATTACTACCACAAGAAAGGACCAAAGGACAGTACCACAGGACAGGAATTGTCCTGTGGTATTTTAGGACATACAACAGGACAGTACCACAAAAACTGTCCTGTGGTATTTTGGGACATTACCACAGGACAGTACCACAGGACAAGCATCACAGAACAGTACCACAGGAACTGTCCTGTGGTATTTTGGGACATTAACACAGGAGAGTACCACAGGAACTGTCCTGTGGTATTTTGGGACATTACAACAGGACAGTACCACAGGAACTGTCCTGTGGTATTTTCGGACATTAACACAGGACAGTACCACAGGAACTGTCCTGTGGTATTTTGGGACATTACAACAGGACAGTACCACAGGTCATTACCACACACAATTACCACAGGGTAGTACCACACGTTACCATAGAAAAGGTACCACCGCATTACCACAGGGCAGTATCACACAGCATTACCATGGTACCACAGCAGAGTACCACACAGGATGGATCAGAAAAAAAAAAAAAATCTGTGAGAATCAATAGCCACATATCCAGGAAAATTCGTGATAGACGAGTGGTGGATTTCAGGACAAACATGGCCCTACTTAATAACCTGTTCTACTCCTAACATATAAGCTCAGACAACAGTCTCGAGATAATAACCTACCACATTTGAGCAGTTAGCAGCAAAAATACCAAATTACAGAAATCAATACTCCGCTACTTTAGGATGTTCTCGTGGAAACTGGTCGAATACATTAAGGTACGTATATCAATAATAACACTAGTTACGTTCAGACGGTCATCCTTAACTTCAAGGATAAGCTCGTAGTTCAGTATGGGGAGGGAAGTGTCGCATACTCTATATCACGAAATGACAATTTCGTGACGAATCTGTATTGCGTCGATGTAATTGTCATTTCGTAAACAAAATTGACGTTTTACTTGTCAACAGCGACACTAATCTTTTAAGTTAGTTTATCCAAAAAGGGATCACCGTTTGATCGAAACTAATGAATAACCAACAACAAGAAGAACGGATATGGTTTGGAACTCTTTTATGGAATCTACGCGAAGAAGTAAAGAATAACGTAAAATAAGAATGAAATCGCAAAGAAATGGCATACACCATGCACACATGTGAATATCTCCCATATGTAGTTACAAATACACATACGCAATAATCCTGAAACTTTTCAAATATCATTTAGATATAAACAATATTTGTACCAAGAAATATATTTTATACTTACATTTTTGATTTCCAGTCCTCTTTTTTCCACCATCATGTTACTCCTGATAGCAAAGAATATCCCTATTATCGAGCTGTTATCCGAAATTGAAACTCAACTCCTAAGATATCTGTCTCACCAAAATCTGAGTGTCTAGAAGTTCTTTCAAAATGCAGAGTAATATATCGTTAAAGCTTATTGGATGACCGTAAACATGGACTAACACTCACTAAGAAGCTACGCCAAATGCTTTCAGCACTCGAATGTATAGAGGATCCAGTGATAGAGGCAGCGGTATTTCGTTGGTCAAAGCTAACTGGATAACTGTCGACGACGCTCTGGGTAGTACAATCCACGCCGACTGCCTTTCAAACGCGAAGGTAGAGAGGATCAAATAATAAGGGCAGTGTCTTCCCATTGGTTAATGCTGATTGGATAACAGAAAACACTGCACTGAGAATTACAAGCCACGCCCAATGCATTCAACAAGACCAATGTAGAGAGGCTTCAATGATAGTGGTAGTGCCATCCAAATAGTTAATGCTGATTGGATAACCATACAACGATGAATTGGGAAGGACAAGCCACGCCTAATGCATTCAAAAAGACCAATGTATAGAGGCTGCAATTAACCCTATAAAGCCCAAGCTATTTTGACCCCTTCCAGGCCCAAGGGGGGGGGGGGCACATTGTGCCCCCCTATATAACTTCTTTATTATATGATGTATGACCGTCATATTTGGCACGTGGGTAGAGCAACTCATACTCTACATGACCCAACATTCGAAATTTCCCAAGGTCATCCACTGAGGGCGATATTTACCAAAATATAAAGAAATACATAGGAAATACGCTAAAATCATGTTTTTTCTTTGTATTTCTTTATCCCCAGTATATATGTTTTTATTTTATATCAATCATTTTCATATTTACCACAAAGGAAAAGCAAGTCAACTTTCACTATTTGTTACGGTTGAAATTTCTCAAGGTCAACATGTGGGGGCGCTATTCATTACAATATGAAGTAATATATGAAACCTATCATGTATTGCTTGGAATGGGTACATAATATTGGCATCACATTTCATATTTCCAAAATATTGAAATTTTAAGTTTGCAGATTGATAATATGATATACAAATGATATTACCGGCAAAGCTTGTGTGAAAATAACACAAAATAAAAGGGCAGTCTTTTGAAAATGCTGTATTTTCGATTATTTCTATTATATCTATTGTATAAAAAATAAAGGAAATAATAAGAAGACCATTTCAGGGTAATTCACAACCATAATTACTTCACAATTTGGTCCTTCAGCAAATTACAGCCAAGAAAACCCCCATTTCATCCATTATTATATTGTTAACTGAACTTGGAACGGAAAATCATGCAAACTCTGACGAACATGGTTGTCAGTTTATGGTTGCCATGGCAACCAACAATATTTGACATAGCTAAATGTGACCGTGCACCTCAAAACGAACATAAAGTCGCACACACTGATTTTGCGTGAGGACTGACAATAAGTGAAATGGGTCAACCTAGCCGAACTTGATTTGTTCATGTTTTCTGAAAGAGCGGGTCTTCTTTTACATTATGCTAAAATTTGGTATCATAAAACGGGCAGGAAAGTGTGTTTTTTTAGCAGTTTATCTCGAGCATTTTTTGTAGAATAGCGTGATTAGGTGTTTCTTTAGAATCCCTTTTTCATTTCTGAAAAACCTTGTCCACACTCTTCACTTTCAACTCCAATAACTTTTGAAAGGATAGTGCTACTGCTTTGAAAGTTGGCATTGATTATGCACAGAATATGTTAATGAGGCATGATAAATTTCACTTTAATTTGATAATCCCTTCATTGTTGTCACTCTGGTGGTTTACTTCCTGTTTTTTGTCCCATTCATCGCACAGCCAGCACGGTTTGGTAAAGATTAAGCGCTTGAATAGACACTGTACTTCAGAGCCTCTTTTCTCAGTTCACACTTTTCCTGAGTTTGTGCTTTCTTTCCAATATTTAGATAAGTTAGGAGAGTCCATTTGATTTGAGTTATACATCATTTTAAAGCTTAAAGTCTGGTCTTTCAGAATATGGTCTTAACTAAAAATTCATGTCTGGCGACTTTTTGTTTGTTTTGAGGTGCAGTGTCACAAATTATAAATCAAAGTGTTCGCAATAAGATTTTAGGAAAAGTCACCAAATTTGGTTGAAATCGGGTGAAGGGTGTAGGAGTGGCAAACAAAAATATGGTAGGGGGGCGCAATGTGCCCCCCCCCCCCTTGGGCTTTATAGGGTTAAAGGGACACTAGCATCTCATTGGTTGATTTTGACGCTTATTAGAATGAGTAAGCTCATGGGCTATCATTGAGCGATTTGCCAAAGTTCATGTGGCTCTCCTAATGCCACTGGGATAAGTATTGTTGCCTCCGCCGAGGAGGTTATGTTTTTGAGGGTTTTGATCTGTTTGTTTGTGTGTCTGTTTTTTTTTTTGTTTTTTTTTTTTTTTTGGGGGGGGGGGACGACATTTAAAGACTTTTCCCAGGCCTGGTCATATATTAGGAATGTTAATACCTTAATTTCATCTGTCACTTCCGGTTCCATAGGCCATTCATCACCATTTTTTCGGGGGGGGGGGGGGTGGAATACATTATAACATTGGCACTTTATTATGTCATGTTTTAATATCATATTTTGCTATTTGTCTCGATCATACTTAAATTCATATATAAATGTACATAAGATAATGTGTCTCGATTCAGACAACTTCTAACAGAAATTGGAAAGGAATAACTTCAAACCAATTTGACATTTCATTTGTGAAAAATCGAATACAGAATAGAAGCAAAAAGTCATTTTTCGTGAAAATGACGCATTCCATCAGCTTGATACTGACATATGTTAAGGGTAGCAATTATTGCCCTTGCTTGCTGAAAGCAATTAGTCAAGTACTCTTTCATTATGCTAGAAAAGTGATTTTTTTTTTTTGTGGAATTCCCTCCATATTTTCTTTATATTGTTGTCCACACATGACTTCATAACCTCTAGAAGTCTCCTCATGCAGCGGTTCCGATACCAAAACTTTAAAAAATCTCAACATTTTCATCACTAAACCTTGTCCTATTTTCCTCAACTTTCATCGATGTGTCCTACTAATGTTGCTGCTTTCACTCAATCCACATATCTTATTGGTTTGAGTTTGCTTTAAATCCTTTATAGTAAGAGGAAGGGGTATATAGATGGAAGAGAAGGGACGGTATCTATTCCACATTGTTTTTTGTTTGTTTGTTTTTTTGTTTGTTTTTTTTTTTTAGGTATTCGAACCTGACACAGAAAGTGTCTGTTTTCATGCTCGTAACATTTTACAATCTAAGTAGTACCCGGATACAGCACGAAAATTCAAATTATGCTTTTTATTTCGATTTAACTATCATGGGAAACAATTGCAAATTTATCTTATTCAGTTTTATCCTTTTTTTCATATGTTGCAAAAGCCATATTAGTTGAGCCACATCGGCTGATAAAATAGTTTGAATCATTAATTTCTTCGCGATGTGCACGTCATTTCACGAGAATTGCCAAGGTAAGATGCATTCACCGTCCTTGTGTGTGGGTGAATGTACTATTTTCTGCACCGTTTTGGTTTCCTACAAATTTAGTTTCACATTGCAATCTCTCTATTAGACGCTGTATATCCCTGAGAGAGAAAATTGATAATGTATCATGAACATTAAGAATTCACTTCATTATCATTGATGTCATTATTCGCTTGGTGTCATTCACGCACTGTCGATCACCTCTCGTTTTACGGAGCTCACAGCGCAGGGAATCCGTATAGCAGCTGAAAGTCATGAACCTATCAACCCTATTAACAAAAAAAAAAATAATAATCTAGGAGTTAACTTGCGGCTCCTACGTAAAATCATAACAATACGGGCTCATTCCGAAAAGAATACACTCAATGTACGTAACCGTGGTAACCATGCAGTAGCTGGTGATACTAACTGTCTTATCCATGTTTTATGGTAACATGGTCCCCACCAAAACAGCAAACACTTCAGTAGACCCTTCAATCTGTGTCTGTTTTTTTTTCTCTCTCTCTCTCTCTGAGATCATGTTAAAAAGTTAAAAAAAAGTTTTGAAAATGAAATGAAAGTAAGAAAGGATATATTATTATAAAACAACTGTTGAAATGTGGAAATAGCAAAATAAGACTGAAAAAAAAATATTGCTTAGTATTTTTTAGGTTGTGCTCATGGTTATATATATATCAAAATAATGTGTTTCGGTATGAACTTTCCTTCGTCTACTTTTTCGTCTACCTCTGTACACTTGAAATTCTTTAAGATGGCAACTGCTAATTTACAATAAACAAACATATCGGAAAAAAGAACGAGCAAAAATCGGATCCGTCATCTACTGCCATTCGAACAGCGACACTACCATTTTCCTGGTTGCTGGCAGTGACACGATGAATTTGGAACAAATACTTAAGTTCCGAATTCTTCCTAATAACAATGACGATGATAATAATAATAACAATAAAAAAATAATAATAATAATGACAATAATCTACTTCTGTAGAAGGGCATTCTTCATAGTTGAAGATCAGCACCCTGCAGACTGAGCTGCGTTGCCAGAGTTGGCATAAATATGTGACTGTGCACCTCAAAACGAACATAAAGTCGCACACACTGATTTTGCGTGAGGACTGAAAATAAGTGAAATGGGTCAACCTAGCCGAACTTGACTTTTTCAAATTTTCTGAAAGAGTGGGTCTTCTTTTACATTATGCTAAAATTTGGTATCATAAAACGGGCAGGAAAATGTGTTTTTTTCGCAGTTTATCTCGAACATTTTTGGTAGAATAGTGTGATTAGGTGTGTCTTTAGAATCCCTGTTTCATTTCTGAAAAACCTTGTCCACACTCTTCACTTTCAACTCTAATAACTTTTGAAAGGATAGTGCTACTGCTTTGAAAGTTAGCATTAATTATGGACAAAATGTGTTAATAGAACATGCTTAATTTCGGTTTAATCTGATAATCCCTTCATTGTTGTTACTCTGGTGGTTGACTTCCTGTTTTTTGTCCCATTCATCGCACAGCCAGCACGGTTTGGTAAAGATTAAACGCTTGAATAGACACTGTACTTCAGAGCCTCTTTTCTCAGTTCACACTTTTCCTGAGTTTGCGCTTTCTTTCCAATATTTAGATATGTTGGAAAAGTCCATTTGATTTGAGTTATACATCATCTTAAAGCTTAAATCTGCTTTTTCAGAATATGGTCTTAACTAAAAATTCATGTCTGGCGACTTTTTGTTTGTTTTGAGGTGCAGGGTCACATATGCTTTCTGGCATAATTTTTGACGCTTCAGCATCTAACATTATGCTAGGCATAATGTCCCTGTTTTTGATTTTATTCCAGCATACTTGCTTACAAAAAGGAAATAACTCTGCATTTTGTGTACTGCGGTATCTTTTTGTGTGTGTGTGTGTGTGTTCGTTTGGCAGCTATATTGTTGATGAAATGGACAGCAAAAGTTGTGATGACATGTCTTTAGTTTTGCCTGAAAGTTGATTGAGCAGTGCAATTGGGAGCACAGAATCTTACCACCTTTTTGGCTTCTCAGGCTGTAAATGAGGACCTTTTTTTTTTCTTTTGCTTGCTTGTCAGGTTATTGGGAACCACAATCAGCTGAATGGGAACCGATTCTAAAACCCAATTGGAAACCATGCATTGGCCACCAAAATTTGTAGCAAAAATTCTTGGAAATTTTGTTTTTGTTTGTATATTTTCTTGTTTTCTTGTAAGCCGATTGGGCACCACAAGTTTGGCTGATATGATGCGACATAATGCCATGGCTATTTAGTATAACCTCAGGCCCCCTTAAAGTGAAAACAAAGTTCTGGTAAGGGCCTGAGAACCCGTCTGGCACCATTTCATATTTGCTTGCAATATATCGAAAGAGTCTACAAATAGTGGAGCGGCATAGCTTGAAAATACCAAAGAATTGTGCATTTTATGATAAAAGCACCAAATTTGACATGCATGTAGACTAAGTCATTCTAAAGAAATTCAGATATTGGGCCATCGCGAATACCTCCCTCAACGGCCGTGGCAGCAATTTTCAAAATGGCCGCCATATGAACTTTTTGTCCTTCACTTTTAGATCAATTCTGTGATATTCTATGAAACTTGAATGTCCAAACATTATTTTTTATTTTCATGGGATATCAGGTTATTTTGAATACCCAAAATCATAATTTTTGAAATGAAGAATCTTTGAGTTCCAATAGATTTTTGCCCATATGAGACCAGAATTTTTAATCAACATGCGCCATGTATGCTGAATAATATTAAGATGCATGCATTATTTTCAAATATTTTTCCTTTTTCTCATTGTCTAATTTGTCCTTGTTACATTTGTTCAGGTTTAAGGCATTTCACTCATTGATTTTTGTGTTTAAATGCCAAAAAGTAACTGAATGTGCCTTTTGAAATAAGAAAAAAAAATACAAAAGAGCGCCCTCTGTGGTTGAAATTTGAGAAAACTTCAACATCTAACTCAGATGAAGCTAGACAGGATTGGACTGATACGGTCTGGTACTACTGCATTCTTCCCCTTTGTGGACATGAGAACATCTCATGTAAGTTGAATTCTAATGTACAGTCTAACTTTTCCAAGAAATTTAGTTAGATTTATCTTCAAGACTGCTTTTTTTTTTTGCCCTGTTAAAAGCAATTTGCTCTACAACTGTGAATTGATGTTAGAGTAGTCTAGACAAGTCCCATACATTGCATTCTGTGTGTGGAGGTGCTCAGCAGTCTGTAATAATACTTAATAGAGTATATAGGCACTACATTTGAAGTCATCTAAGCAATGGATACGTAGCATGCCTAGGTCTACAAGAAAATGTTATAGCTTTAAAAGTCAAGATAATTATCCTTGATAATGTGAACTTATGGATGGCTTAAATTTGAGCTTAAAATAACTTCTAATATTTGTAATTTCGTGTGAAAGTCTTATGCATAGCATACTTTGTCTAGGTAGGATTACTGTTTTGGTAGCCTAGCTAGGCCTAGTTGCGTTTGTGCTAACATACTTTCCTGGTGTAGGGCTTATATATCTTAAAGTCAATAAGGAAAAAATCTATATCTATTAAAAATTCACAGGCAATACTCAATTTTATATTCTTTTCAATATCTCACATCAATTAGAAGCTAATCAGTTATCGGAAACCACTAACTGGTTAGACTAGTCTGTATCGATGTTGAATTGCATTGTCTTTACGTCAGCACAAATCTGCAGTCAATATCAAACTGAAGTGAGTTATCTAAGTTTATTATTATTTGCTGTCATGCATGCATGCGTGTGTGTGTGTGTGTGCATGTGTGTGTGTGCATACGTGTGTGTGTCAGTTTGTATGCAGGTGTTTTGAGATATCTACATCGTACGTGGACATGTAGCCTACATACATTAGTGTAGTGTTAGCATTTGAAATAAGATTCTAGTTGCAGCATAGATTTATTTGTCTCGACTAAGCACTTTAAATCAGTGTAAAAACTAGCTAGGACTGGTCACAAGTGGTGGAAACAAAGGCAAGGGCACGAAATCTATCTAGTTGAGGTAAACTAATAGTGTGGATGTAGTTTGCATTTAAATATAGCTCAGACCTGACCAGGATATTTTAACAGTTAACACGCGGTCAGTAAATTACTTATTACATTTGTTACAGTTTCTTTCACTTTTACCTCGCCTGCACAGACTTGTACTCGTAAATAAACGTCTTATTCATTAATGCTACTTTACACAGACGCTTCTCAAAACGTGGACACTGAAAATGATTTGGTTTTTGTGTGTGTGTCATACATCTATTTTGGAAACGTTTGTCGAAAAAAAAAATCATCTATTGAATCTACTGGAAATGGATACATTGTAATGACAGTATATTCGGGATTAGGCTTGCAGTATTTAATACACATGTGTTTGTTAGTAATTGTGGTTGTGGTAGTGTTTGTCGTAGTAATAGATACAACCAGTTGCAGTATACAGTCAAGCCTGTCTGTAGCATCTACTCAAGAGAAATAATAAAAATGGCCACTATTTACAGGTGGTGACTGTAGACAAATCGGTGAATATCAACACACTTTGCATTGTATAATAGCATAAATACCGCATCTTATTCTAAGACAAAAAAAAACAACAACCGCGAAATAAGTTTGCATGAACAGCAAATAAATGCAGATTTTTAAAAAATACTTTCTATCAAATTTTCTTTTAAATTACTTCCATTCTTTTGATTGTCTAAACATAACATTTCCAAGCCTGAGCCTGAGGTATTAGTTTTTCATGAATAAGGTTCACGAGCGAGTTTGAGGGAATCAATAACGGCGGAGCTGACGTAGGCAACAAACACAAACCCAAACAAGTATCCCATTGTAGTTTAATATTTGAAGGGATTAAACCACCAGTCAGCATTTTGGTAAAATAATCAGATGTTATTAGGAGTTGTCTTTGCCTTTACAGCATCTATTCAGGGTAGCTTAACTGAAGCATGCATATATTCAAGTTAGTGGTGATACGGTTTTTCATGGCAAAGAGCGGTGTTTGTCAATCATATCTGCATGATTGTGACTGATCTGGGACTCAGTAAAATTCACACAATGAACGAGCACAAAAGGCAACATATTCATGGCTGATTTAACAGTGCAGCTATATTTTCGTGGCCGCTTTACGCAGTTAGATATTCAAAATGAGCGGACGCTGGCTGCGTTAGGCAGATGACCACCATATTCATGTATAAAGGGTATGTAATACAGCAATTTTTGAGGAGGATTTTTCAGTGGCCGCTTTAAGCATGTAGCAAATATGAAAAGATGGCTGCTAAGACATGTTTGACTGTATTACATACACATGCAGTTTACGTATGGACATCTGATTCAAATTTAGATTCTTGTGATTTTTTTTCTTAGGATCTCCATGAGGATAAAAGTGTTGTCTTCAGCCACGGTGAGGTTTGAAAACAAAAGAGATGCAGGGATAGTACTAAGGTTTTGGTGAATTGGTGTAATAAAAAACAAAATGTCAAAAAGTTTCAGACTCAGAGAAGTTGGACAGGATCAATATCAGCATTTCCTTCTGTCAAGTAAAACTGACTGGACTTTGTGCATTATTTGCCAAGAGGAGACTGAAGAGCCATTGACATGTCCACTAAAATCGAAAAGGAGAGACTCTACTTGTGGCTATTCAACACTTGCAGAAAATTTGGTTAGATTTCATGAGCTTGGGGATTTACCATTCCGAATGGAGAGACTAAATGATGGTAGTGGAATTGAAGCATCCCTAACCGCTAATACTGCTCAGTATCATCAATCCTGCAAGCTGAAATACAACAACACAAAACTACAGAGAGCAGAGAAGAGAGCACTGTATACTGATGGAGAATGTCATGAAAGCGTTAATAGCAAGCGCACACGATCGAACAATGTACTCGCCAATGATGAAACGGACAAATGTTTCTTCTGCGGATTGCCTTCAGGTAGTGATGGTCTCCACCATGTAGCCACATTGCAAATGGAAAAACGAGTACGGACATGTGCTACTCTTCTGGAATATACAGAACTACTTGCTAAACTAAGTTCTGGGGATCTGATAGCCCTTCATGCAAAGTACCATACCAAGTGCGTAGTGAGATTGTACAATCGGGCAAGGAAAGCAAAAGCTGATAGACCAAGAAGCAAAGACAAAGATGAAATAATTTCGGACATTGCCTTTGCAGAGTTGTTTTTGTACATAGAAGCATGCATGGACGAAGAAACAGCACCCGTATTCAAATTGGCTGATCTTGCACGACTGTATACATCAAGAACTGAGGAGCTTGGTGTCAAACTCGAGGGAAGGGTACATACCACTAGACTCAAGGAGCGTCTTTTGGCCCAGTTTCCAGGCATGCGTGCGCAGAACATAGGACGAGATGTCCTGTTAGCTTTTGAAGAAGACATTGGCATTGCATTAGCTAGAGCATGCGAACTTGATGAAGACACTGATGCAGTATATCTTGCACGAGCGGTGCAGATTGTACGACGACACATCTTCGAGGGTGGTACAACATTTGCTGGGTTTTCAGCAGAATGCCAAAAAGAATCAGTGTCATCTTTTCTACTTGCTTTCATTAGCATGATACTCGAAGGTCCTAATACTAAACACCAAGCTAAAAGGGTGAACCCTGCAGCACCATCAATCGCCCAGCTTTTGAAGTTCAATAGTGTCAAATACACCAGGACGGAAAACACAACTCACTCCTCCATCACAAGACATCACATTTGTCAAGAAACGCCTGTACCTGTATACATAGGACTTATGTTGCATGCTCATACTCGCAAGAGGGAATTGGTTGACAGAATTTCTCACCTTGGAGTAAGCATTTCCTATGACCGCGTTCTTCGTCTTTCATCACAAATAGGACGTCGTGTTGGTCAGCAGTTTCACAAGGAAGGTGTTGTCTGTCCTCCAACATTGCATGAGAAGGTGTTCGCTACAGCTGCTGTTGACAACATAGATCACAACCCCAGTTCAACAACGTCAAAGGACGTTGCATGGCACTGCTATCTCCCTTTTTCAGCACCCCACTTCTGATAACAGAGGAGTAGAACGCAAGGTGGATACAGCCAAGGAGTCAAAGTACACAAGCACCAAATCAGTTGATTACTTGCCACACTTCTACACTGATGTGCCCCCTGTCGCAGGCAGTGTCAAGTCGTCATCCGTTCCGCCAACCGCTGTGACATCTTTAAGCCGGAATGGCTTCAAGCACCATGTTGAGGAAGAACACAAGTGGCTTGCTCATACAAAGCTTCATCTAGAAAGCAGCACCAAAACAAAGGAAAATGTGACCTGGGCTGCATACCATGCAAGCAAGCAGCAAGTAGAAGATCATGTCATCTGTCGCACTGCCATTCTTCCCCTGTTCCATGAAAGTGCACACACAGCGGCAATGATTAAGCATGCTATGGGTATGGTCAAAGCTGCAATTGATCATCTTTGCCCTGGGCAGACACCAGTAATCACCTTTGATCAGCCATTGTTTGCACTGGCAAAGCAAATCCAGTGGAAGTGGCCAGAGAAATACGGCGAAGACAAGTTTGTGATCATGTTCGGTGGTCTCAACATTGAGATGGCAGCTCTGAAAGTCCTTGGAGACTGGTTGCAAGGCAGTGGCTGGGTGGAAGCACTTGTACAAGCACAGGTGGCCACAAGTGGAACAGCAGACTCGTTCTTGAAAGCAGCACACATTGCTCGTACAAGAAGGGCTCATCAAGTTACAGCTGCTGCATTGTACATTCTGAAACATCGTGCCTATGAAAGATATGTTCTATCATGTGAAAGAAATGACCAGGAAACAACGACAGTCGAAGAATGGAGCAATCATCGACAACAAACCTGCCCCCAGTTTCACTACTGGGCAACTGTGATGGAACTAGAGCTGTGTGTGCTGGTCTTTGTTCGTTCTTTGAGACAGGCATCCTACACGATGTACATCGATGCTCTAACAGAGTTAGCCCCATGGTTCTGTGCTCTTGATAAGACAAACTACGCTAGATGGATACCTGTTCATCTCAAAGACATGGCTGAACTACCAATGAAGCATCCAGAGGTTGCCAAACAGTTCAGTGCCGGTAACTTCGTAGTGAAGAAGACACAGCGGAAGTTCTCTGCTATTCCCATTGACCAGGCTCACGAGCAGAACAATGCCTACATCAAAGGAGATGGTGGAGCTGTTGGTCTCACATTGACTGACAACCCTCAAGCACTCCGACGCTGGATGGTTGCAGGTCCAGAAATTGCCAGGTTAATTGCAGAGTTTCAAGATGGACAGCACGGGGGAAGACAAATGATGGACATACGTCATCACGACCAAATACCAAGCATGCAATCGTCATTTGGTAAAGATGTCGGCGCCCTCGTCAATGTGATTGAGGATTTGGGAAATCCCTTTGAAGAAGAGAGTACAGACTTGCTCAACCTCAAAAGCAAAGAGATTGCCAGCAATGTAGCTGTGCAGACAATCAAAAATGTGCGCAAGATTGGCCAAGGCCAGTTTCAGACATTTGTAAAAGAATGTCTGGTGGAACGATCTAAATCCATCAATGTCGCCATTCATCGTAACCAGCTAAAGCTGTTCAAAAATGCTTCAAAACAAAGTGGAAGCAAGGTAGGAAAACACATGGCCTCCCTAAGAAATGATGTCCAAACACGAGATGGAAATCTTGATGAATTCTTTCACCACGAAAATCAGCAATGCCCTCCGTCTCTTTCTGATGGTGAGAACATCCATCTTGGAACGAAAAGTGATCTCGTGAAATGCTTGGAAGAACTTAATGTGGCACAAATTGAGGCTCCAGTGACAAGTTGTGTAATACTCGATGGAGCAGCCGTTGTCCAAATGCTGAAACCGGCCACGGCAAAGAACTTGGAAGAATATGCTCATCACATCTTCATCCCGTACATTTCCTCACAGTTTCGAAATAATGTGTCTCGGGTTGATTTAGTGTGGGATGAATATCACGTCAACTCTTTGAAGGGAACGGCACGGGCCAAGCGAGGCAAAGGAGTACGCAGATGAGTCGTAGCAAAGGCTGCTATGCCAGGGAAATGGCAAGACTTCCTGAGAGTGGATGAGAACAAAATTGAACTTTTCACCTTCCTTTCCCACACTCTACTGGAAGAATTCAAGCACAGTGAGCTCAAACAAATCGTCATAACTCACAGAGAAAGTGTTCTTACCAAGCCCAAGATGACAGATCTTGCCTCGCTAATTTCTAGTAACCACGAAGAGGCAGATAGCAGAATGCTACTACATGCCACCCATGCAGCATATCACGGTCATCAGCAAATCCTAATTCGGTCGGTAGATACAGATGTTGTCGTCCTAGCAGTGTCTGTGGCAGAGTAACTTGGCACAGGATTGGAACTCTGGGTAGCATTTGGGCCAGGCAATAGTCTTCGATACTTAGCAGCTGCTCACGAGATAGCACAAAGCCTCGGACCAAAGAAAGCACGCGCACTACCCATATTCCATGCTCTTACTGGTTGTGATACGGTATCAAGCTTCGTTGGACATGGCAAGAAAACGGCATGGGCATGCTGGAGAGCATTCCCAGAACTCACTGATGCACTTCTGAAATTGTCTTGTGCTCCAAGTGACATTCCAGAGTGTGTTATGCAATCCATTGAGAGATTTGTCATCCTGCTTTATGACAGAACCAGCGCATGCACAGACATCGATAAGTGTCGAAGCAAACTTTTTGCAAAGAGAAACGACGTGAAGAAGATCCCTCCAACCAAAGCAGCATTGCAGCAACATGTAAAGAGATCAGCCTACCAAGGTGGTCATGTCTGGGGCCAAGCACTACTGACAAATCCTGATCTTCCTTCTCCAACTGACTGGGGCTGGACAATATCAGCAAATGGCCTCTATGAACCAATGTGGACAACCTTACCCGAAGCTTCTGAGGCCTGTCGTGAACTAGTAGCATGCAAATGCAAGACGGGGTGCATGGTACGATGCAAGTGCAAGAAGGCGGCTCTTGAATGCACAGCTCTGTGTGCCTGCCAAGGGGAGTGTTTGAAGAACTAACCTTGAGATTTCCTGTCACAACACAGAAAAATAGGTATGTATGTATAGCATATGTGATTTCCAAATATCTAATGCTATACATACAATTGTACCCAAGAACATTTTTTTTCACTTTATGCTTCATGTCAATAATATGGCACAAGCACTATTTATTTGTTGTTGTTGTTGTTGCTCACTGCAAGCAAACACTCGGAAACATAATATCACGTTCATATTTACCTTGGCAAATTTCATACGAAATTAGACATGTACAACTGTGAACTGTCATTGGCTCCTACTTTTGGATCTTGCAAATCAAAAAAAAAATGCTTATGGCAGACATTTTTAATAACTTCTGTGGCAATTAGGGAGCATAATCTATGATGGTCCATAATGTAGATTTCGTTGAAACGTTATTGTGATCTTGTATGCAAATGGTATGATCTTCTACCTCTGAAAGGAGCAAATCTTAAAGGAAGAATGGCATATATGACTTCCATTTTAAGCAATGGCTCCCATAGCTGTTGAGGGCGCAATTAAGGATTGCCCACGATCTAGGTTTATTGGAATGTAGTTGTCAACATGTATGAACAATCTTATAGTCTTTTGCTTCTGAAATTAGCAAAATCTTTTAAGGAAAAAAAGGTATTTATGCAGGTGGCCATTGTGAATAATGGCTTACACAGCCGTTGAGGGCGCAATTTAGGATTGTCCAGTATCTAGACTTATGTGGAATGTATGTAGACTTATCAGTTGTCTTTTTCTGAAATTAATCTCCTTGAAAAATGGCATTGATAGTCCCTGAGCCATTTGATAAATTGCAGCCATGGCCGTTGAGGGCAAAATCTAGGATTAGCCAGTATCTATATTTATGTGAAGTGTTACTCGTAACTCATATGCACATTTTTATTGCGTCAACCATCGCAAATTTACAAATCTTCAAGAAAAAATGACGTCTATGGCGGCAACTTTGTAATATGACTTCCACGGCCATTGAGGGCGCAATTTAGGATTGCCACGTAGGCTCCTGTGTATATTTATGTGGAACGTAGTTGTCAACTTACAAACACCATGTTGCTGTCTTGCTCTTCTGAAGTTAGCCAATCTTCAAGAAAAAAACAGCATCGACGGCGGCCATTTTGAAAAAATAGCCTCCACGGCCGTTGAGGGTGCATTTCAAGATGGCCAAATATCATTTTTTTTAACATAGTTGTCAACTTACATACACCACTCTGCAGTCTTGCCCTTCTGAAGTTTGCCAATCTTCAAGAAAAAAAATTGCGTTGACGGCGGCCATTTTGAAAAATTGCCTCCACGGCCGTTGAGGGCGCAATTCAAGATGGCCCAATATCAAAATTTATTTTGAACATAATTTTCAACTTACATACACCATCCTGCAGTCTCTCCCTTCTGAAGCTAGCCAATTTCCAAGAAAAAAAATAGCGTCGATGGCGGCCATTTTGACAAATTGCTTCCACGGCCGTTGAGGGCGCAATTCAAGACTGGCCAATATCAAAATTTATTTTAAACGTAATTGTCAACTTACATACACCAATTTACCATTTTGTCCTTATGAAGTTAGCCAATCTTTAAGAAAAAATAGTGTTTATGGCGGCCATTTTGAAAATTTGCTGCCACGGCCGTTGAGGGCGCAATTCAAGATGGCCCAATATCTAAATTTGTTTTGAATGTTATTGCCAACCTTTGTACCAAATTTGGTGCTTTTATCACAAAATGCACAATTGTTCGGCTATGCCGCTCCACTAAAAGAAACTTACCTGGCTGACGCGGTTTGCCGGAATGATGAGTCGTTTTGGAGTATTTTGAGAAAAATAATAAAAGTCGGTAAACCGACTTTTATTCCAGAAGGCTCCAGACTAACTCGGTCTCAGGGAAAACTCGACCCTATTTCAGACAATTTACACACAGTTCGTGATCGCCATGTTCATCAGTACTCTATAATACTACGGGTACCAAACGAGGCCTTGATGAGCAGACAGGAAAGTGCGTGCTAATCCTGTACAAAACAAATGGACAGCCCGCAGTCCTAAAGCCTATATATAGTATACGCACATCACCTCAGTAACAATGAGTTGCTGAGACGCGCGGTCTTTGAAGTTTTTGTTGTTGTTTATCAAGCGTCTTTGATTGTTTTTAGAGGTGCTTGAGAGGCGCACACTAATTTTGCATGCGCGCCAAAGAGGTTTTTGATGCGCGCGTTGTAACAACTCGGACCATTACTGCGAGTAGCCAGAACGCTACAATGTAGTTTATACAGGCCGCTCCAATATGCATAGTACAACGCTGTACAATCCAGAGGGACAACCAACACAACTCATCCCGCCGTCAAGCAAAGCGTCGTTACCCATCGAATATCTTGTTATTACAGCGTTATTCCGCACATTTCCTAGGCATACGTTCACATTTTGGAGCAAAATTTGACAACTTTTGCAGGCGTACCAGAACTTTCTTTGGGCTTTAAGCACAATCGCATTTTCACCCTGTTCACACTGCTGCAGAGTGGTGTACACGCCGTCATGGCACTAACGAACCTTCGAGGACAAATCATATTTACATGTGAACAATATGTCGTGCAATAACATGCACGTGTAAAGTACTGCTACAATAATTAACATGACTTGAGGCTAGATTAAGGGTTTCCCTCAATACCTTGTTGAAGGGGAAATCCGTTTTCATCTGCAACAGCAAGCAATCTCGAAGGTCCGTCCCTTTGCTGACGACACACCAGTGTACCGTGAAGTAGCAGGCAGTGTAGACCAAGATCTCCTGCAAGATGACCTCCAGCGCCTTACCAACTGGAGAGACAGCTTGGACAACAGGGGCGTCACCAGTTTTTTTTTTTTTTTTCAAGGGGGGTGCGTTTTGACACTAAATGTAACCTGCGAGATTTTTTTAATTTGATTTATTGTTTCCTGTATCATCATGTACATTTACATAATACACTGTACAATTATACATGTAAAGATACATTGTTAGTGGTACGTATTCATAAGCATTAAGTTTAACATAGGGGAAAATCAATGTAAAGGACTATGATTTAAACATACGGGGGTAGCGCAGTGTGAGATACCTCGGCGAGGGAGCGAAGCGACCGAGAGGGGAAGGGCGTGGGAGGGGGATACCCCCTCCCAGGGTAGGGACTTATTGTAAAAACAGAGTATAAAAGTCGCGTTTATAGGGGATTTTAAGTCAAATTTCTAGGGATCTAAACATAGTGGAAAATTAACTGTTAAGGACTATGATTATAACATACGGGGGTACATTATGTTACGGTGTGACATCTTCGGCGAGGGAGCGAAGCGACCGAGTGGGGGAGTGTGTGGGAGGGGCATACCCCATCCCACGGTAGGGACTTTTTGCAAAAACAGAGTATAAAAGTCGCGTTTATATGGCATTTTAAATCAATTTTTTTAGGGATCTAAACAAAGTGGAAAATCAACTGTTAAGGACTATGATTATAACATTCGGGGGTACATTATGTGACAGTGTGAGATCCTCGGCGAGGGAGGGTGTGGGAGGGGGATACCCCTTCCCACTGTAGGGACTTTTTGTAAAAGCAGGGTACAAAAGTCGCGTTTATAGGGAATTTTAAATCGAATTTCTAGGGATCTAAACACAGTGGAAAATTAACTGTTAAGGACTATGATTATAACATACGGGGGTACATTATGTGACGGTGTGAGATCCTCGGCAAGGGAGCGAAGCGACCGAGCGGGGGAGGGTGTGGGACAGGGATACCCCCTCCCACTGTAGGGACTTTTTGTAAAAGCAGGGTACAAAAGTCGCGTTTATAGGGCATTTTAAATCAAATTTCTAGGGATCTAAACATAGTGGAAAATAATAGCTGTAAAGGACTATGATTATAACATACGGGGGTACATTATGTAACGGTGTGAGATCCTCGGCGAGGGTGTTGGATGGGGAAATCCCCTCGCACTGTAGGGACTTTTTGTAAAAGCAGGGTACAAAAGTCGCGTTTGTAGAGCATCTGAAAGCAAATTTCTGGAAATAAAGTATAGTGGAAATTCACTGTAAAGGACTATGATCATAACATACGGGGATTCATTAATGTGACGGTGTGAGATCCTCGGCGAGGGAGCGAAGCGACCGAGCGGGGAGGGCGTGTGAAGGGACACTGGGGGATACCCCTCCTACGGTAGGGACTTTTTGTAAAAGCAGGGTACAAAAGTCGCGTTTGTAGAGCATCTAAAAGCAAATTCTGAGAATCAAACATAGTGGAAAATTCACTGCAAAGGACTATGATTATAACATACGGGGGGTACATTTTGTGACGGTGTGAGCGGGGAGGGGGATACCCCCTATACGACTGTAGGGACTTTTTGTAAAAGCAGGGTATAATAGTCGCGTTTAAAGAGCATTAGAAAAGCAAATTTCTAGGTTATTAAACATAGTAAAAAACCACTGCGAAGGACTGTGATCATAACTTATGAAAACTATTCATTTCACTATAAGTATGGGCAGAGGGAGCAAGCCACTTTCAAAGTACCATTCGTCTGAAATGTATTCATTAAAAGCTTAAACGTGATCGCATTGCTCCAGCAATACAATTTTTTGTTCTTATATTAGCATAAAAGCATAGAAGAAGAGGAAAAATGTAAGGTTTATTAAATGCATGTTTCAGGGTGCACACTCGAGAACGCGAATCTACCATCTATACACTAAGTTTACTCATAAGTAAATGTTAGTGTCTAGAAATAATAATGTAAATAGTGTATTAGCATTTTCAGTTATGAAATTGACAGCTTTTAGACGAGAAAAGTGCCTTTATAGTTTATTGTTCATGTTGGTTTTTCAATAATTGATCAATTATTTGTTACAGGGGGCATTGGGGCGGGGGGGGGGAGGGGCAAAAACTCGTTTTTTTCCCCCTGGTGTATACTTCTATGAAATACTCCGAAAATTGTCAGTAATACTCAACTGTGTCGAGTCTTAATCTATGGGTAGGAACCGAGCGGGGGAAACATAAATCAATGAGGATGAAGGAACTTTTGAATATATTTGAATTCAAGTGACAGATATCAAACATTGCTTTTTGATGAATTCTTCTGAAATTTGTCAATCCCCGAAGTTTGCTAAGTGTATGGTTGGAGACCTTACGGGGATGGTGTGGGAGGGGTATCAAACTCCCACGCGCGGATATTTTTCATTTTCAGAATTGAAATTCAACAATCCATTGCACAATGAATGAAATATTTGGACAGTTTCTATTACAAAAAGAAGAAAATTTCCCTCATTTCGAGAATTGTAGGGTGACGTTTGCCCCCTTGTCCTCAGGGATTGATGCTCCTGCATACGGGGAAGCTGTAGCATTTTTAGAATTCAAATGAAAATAGCTCATGAAGACATTTGGAATTTGGGAAGCTCTCAATCCCCCAGACTTTTAGTGTGCTAATAATAATGCTGAAGGAAAGGAGATGATAATCCCCTCCCACACGACGGAACTTTTGTCTTTTTTTATGTGAAGTGACAGGTCTTGTGCACACTTGCGGTAAAACTTGTATAAATCTGCAATCTAAAGGTGCATTAAGTCCATGGAAAATATACCAAACGGGAGAGGGTGTGGAAAGGGGTATCCCCCTCCCACACGAGAGAGACTTTTCATTTTTAGAACTGAAATTCAGCAACATGGTGCACCCTTTGGGTGAAATATTTGGACAGATTTCTATCAATAAAGCAAGAAAATCGTTTAAATCTTCTCATCTCGGGAATTATTAATGGGGGGGGGGGGTGCAAAATCATAATATGCTTGTCCCTCGTAATTTTTTATGAAACTTTATAAGGCTCGCACTTGGGCTCGCATTTTCAATTTGGATTGGTCAGAAATAAAGCGCTGTACATAGACCCTACATCCTTGCAGCACACGTACACGTACACGCAAACGTATGCGTGCTCCGTACCGTAAGATATGTACTGTACGGTTGATAAATAGTAAACAATGTAAAATACATATGCTGCCAGAGCCCGGGGTGGGATTTTTTCCCTCTCGAATTTCATGTTCCTGGTTCCAAAAAAAAAAAATAAAATGATAACAAAAAGATGATAAAGAACGAATAATTATTTAGCGTCCGGCGTTGAAGTCGATCACAGGCTGATTTTTTTTTTTTTTTAAAGGGCCTGAAGGGGGGTGCGTTCGCATCCAACGCACCCCCCCCCCCCCCCTGGTGACGCCCATGGACAAGGAGTTCATTCCGGCAAAGTGCTCCTTCCTGTCGGTCACTAGGAGTAGAAACCCATTACAGCTATCATACCACCTACATGGCCACTCTTCGGACAGGGTCACGAGTGCAAAATATCTCGGAGTGACTGTCCAGCAGAACATAAGCTTGGACACCCACATCAACAAAATCTACAATAAAGCAAGCAGAACACTGGGCTTCCTCAGAAGAAATCTCGAGATAAATTCCAGTAAGATCAAGGAAAGAGCGTACAAAGCCTTTGTAAGACCAGCACTTGAGGATGCCTCCTGTGTTTGGTTAATCCCGCTTCTCAGAAAACATCGATAAGCTAGAATCTGTACAGAGACGAGCTGCTCGCTTTGTGTTGAACAGGTACCACAAAACATCAAGTGTTAGCCAGATAAGCACGACCCTTGGCTGGCAATCCCTGGAACACCGCAGAAAGAACTCGCGTCTCTCCATGCTCTTTAGGATCAACACTGACCCTGCCCACTGCCCAATAATCAAATTAAAACTCTTTCCACTACCCCCTCGCCAACGGCGCTCTCACAGCAAACAGTTCAAGTTTGTCACCTGCAGAACACAATAGAGGGTCATATTTCATACCGAGAACCATAAAGGACTGGAACAGCCTACCAGAGAAAGTAGTGGCTGCTCCAACCCTTGATACATTTATGTCAACGGTCAGCAAATAACAAACCATCATTGAGCACTTTCTTTAAAAAAGGAGAGAGAGAAAAGGAGAAATTGCACAGTGTAAGTAGCAGTTTCGAAGGTCAACGCAGGACAGGTGAGGCTTGGTCTACATCTACATCCCTAGTGCCATGATAATCAACCTATTGATTGTGGGCATCTCCGGCAAGACAACTAAGACAAGACAGTCCAAATATAAGTTAGTCTGATAAATGTTACGAGTTCATAGGTGTAATTTTGATCGAAATCGGATGAACAATAAGAAAGTTATGACATTTTGAAGTTTCGCTATTTTCATGTCATTCCCTCACAACTTATCATATAGTTTGTACATACATTTTTGGAATTTCCAGTTTTTTCATTCAAAATCAATTATGCCCGAGGCTCAAATCCTCGTATATCTAACTGATCACTATTCTAAAGTAATTCAACTAGGAATTACATTATGTTTCAGACAGAAACATTGAATTTCCGTCATTTTTTTTGTACTCGATCAATGGAAAATTTTGAGGGTATGATATGGCTAGCTCATTCATTTGCATATGCATATTCACTGTACAAGAACTGTTTTGCAGAAATTAACAAAACTTCAAAATGTCATAATTTCCTTATTTTTCATCCGATTTTAGTCATGTTTTTTTATCAGTCTAACTTATATTTGAACTAGATTTCCTCTTTAAAGACATCAAGTGACGGAAAGATTGCAGGATCCTTCTTTAGATTGTTCCATTCTCTGCAGGTGTTGGGAAAAGGACGGTGAAGAGAAAGGTTGTGAGCTGGAGTGTAAGATCCGCAATCGGCTAGTATGGCCTCTGGCATTTTGATGTCAATGGTGCGAGGTCACCAGCGTAAAACCGTACAGAGATTTAGGTCGGGAAGGAGGCGCAGGGGGGGGGGGGGGAGGATGATCGCCGAATGATAGTCAACATATCACATACAATCACGATTACAAGCCCATGACAGGACCGGCTCAACCTTGGGGGTTAGGGGAGGAGCTTGGTGAAAGGCTGAACCCCCCCCCCCCAACACACAAACACACACACACTTTGCAGGGATCGAATGTTTGAATCCCCCACATTTGTACATGAATTAGGTGGTAGGGAAGTTACACTGTAGCGGCAAAAATATGAAGAATTTTGTTTTGTTTGTCAGCCGACTTTCAGCGGAAAATCACATCTCAAAAATATGAAGACTTTTTCGATATTTCTCTTTTCTTTTGTTTGAGGAGACAAGAATAGATATTGACGTATATTATGTGGACAATAATATAAAGAAAATATAAGGGGAATTCCACAAAAATTAATATTTCATGAAAATTACACATTCCATCAACTTGGCACTGACATTAAGGGTAGCAAGTATTCCCCTTGCTTTCTGAAAGCAATTAACCAATGTACTCTTTCATTATGCTAGAAAAATATTTTTTGTGGAAATTCCCTTTATATTTTCTTTATAATATATTGTTGTCGACACATGAGGTCATAACCTCTAGTAGTTTCCTTATCCAGCGTTTTCAACACCAAAACTTTAAAAATTCATAACTTTTGCAGCGGTTGTTCGATTTTCCTCAAACTTTCACAGATGTGTTCTGCTAATGTTGCTGCTTTCACTCAATCCACATTTCTCTTTAGGTTTGGGTTTCCTTTAAACTTATTGTGATCGTGCATCACAAAACGAACAAAAAGTCGCACCCCTTGATTTTACGTGATGACTCAATAAAGGTGAGCGGGTCAAGCAAGTGAATATGTTAAGTTTTTCATATCTTTTTAAACCGTTACCCTTATTCTACATTATTCTTAAGTTTGGGATCATAAAATGATTGGGAAAGTGGATTTTCAGCAGTTTTTCTACAACCCTTTTTGTAGAGTAGTGAGATCACGTATGTCCTAGAGGCCCCTTATCATTTCTTGATAACCCTTTGCACACTCTTCATTTTCAAGTCTGATTACTTTTGAAGGGATAATGCTGCCACTTTGAACGTTGGCATTAATCATGGACAGAATATGCTAAAACAGCATGCTCAATTTCCATTCAATCTGATCATCCTTTCATTATTTCTGCTCCAGTGGTTTACATCCTATTTTTTGTTCCATTCATCGCACAGCTGGCACGGTTTGGTAAAGATTAACCACTTGAATAGACCCTGTACTTTAGAGCCTCTTTTCTCGCTTCACATTTTTCCAGAGTGTGTGCTTTCTTTCCAATATTTAGATAGGTTAGAAGAGTCAATATCACTTGAGTTATACATCATTTTAAAGCATATATTCTGTTCTTTCATAATCTGCACTTAACGAAAAATCCATGTATGTCGACTTTTTGTTCGTTATGTGATGCAGAGTCACTATTCTCTGAGGGAGGGGCAAGTAGAAGTGAAAGGACGGTATCTATTCCATATTGTTGTTGTTGTTGTTTTTTGTTTTTTTGTGTTTTTTTTTTTGTTTTACTAGACGGACCAGACACAAAAAGAGTCTCTTTTCATGCTCGTAACATTCTACCATCTAAGTGGTACTCGGATACTGGACGAAAATTCAAACGGTGCTTTTTGTTTTTATTTTGTTGTCATGGGAAACAATTATCAATTTATCTTATTCAGTTTTATCCTGTTCTTTATTTTTCACATGTTGCAAAAGCCATATGAGTTGAGCCACATCGGCTAATAAAATGGTTTGAATCATTAATTTCTTCGCGATGTGCACGTCATTTCACGAGAATTGCCATGCCGAGATGCATTCACCTTGTGCGTGGGTGAATTCGCTATTTTCTACATCGTTTTGTTTTCCTATGATATTGAGTGTCGCATTGAATCTCTCTATTAGGCGCTGTATATCCCTGAAAGAGAAAATTGATAATGTTTCATGAACATTTAGAATTCATTTCATTATCATTGATGTTGTTATTCGCTTGGTGTCAGTCACGCACTACCAATCACCTCTCGTTTTTCGGAGCACACAGAGCAGTGAATCAGTGTAGCAGCTGAAAACTCATAAAATTCATGAGCGTCATTAATACTGCAATAATTTTATCCCCCTATAAAAAAAAAGAAAATGAATTAGAAGGAAACTTTTGGCTTCTAAGTGAAACCATAATAACAAATACGCGCTCATTCCGACAAGTATGCTTTCAATGTACGTAACCATGCACCCTCCCCCCTCCCCCGGTAGGCTTATGCCCCAATCACACGGTGCTTTTAGAAGTACGATGGGTTACGTCCGCCGCTGATTGATACGGATGAGTGGACGCAGGCATCCGCAGGGTCGTATGTAGACGTAACTGTCCGTAACTAATGCGTAAAGAAACGCAAAATGACGGCGGCAAGCCTGCGAAATTTTGAAATGTTCAAAATTTCGCAGAGGGACTCTACGGATGCAGACTAACGCAAGTAACCGTAACTAAGCGTAACTATCCTTAACTGAACGTAACTATCCGTAGCTTGGACGCAGACCATCCGCCAAAAAAAAAGGAAATTAACTCCCGTCCACTTGCGTTCATTTGCGTCCACCGTAAGTATCCGAAATTAACAACAGTTTCCTCCGCCTACGGATATTTGCGGACAGTTACGGATGCTGGGACAATAATTACGTCCTTCGACGTTTTCCGTTTTTCACTCCCATGGGAACAGAGACTCGTGGGAAACCACAAAACCCGTGTTGCAAAGCTGCAGCGCATTTACCTGCAGGAATACTACAACACAGTCGGAGCGGTGGAGAGGCACAACCGCATGGTCGAGTTATTCAATTTCTCCCACAAATTTTAGGTGGCACCCATATACACATGACATCGCTTGACCCTTGGTGCTGAATTTCGTTCTTTTGCACTCTTTGAATTTCGTTCTCTTGTACTCTGAATGTATATTATTTGAAAAAGGCAATATTTTGGGTAAGGGATTGGATGTCAGCATTTTATTCACTTTTCTGGCCGGGGAAGGTGTGGGACAGCAATAAACTACCTAAGATGAGAACAAATTTAGTATTTCTTTATAGTCTTACCCACTTTATACTCCATGTTGTATTTTATTTGTGGTATAATTATTGTTATGTATTCTGTACATTTATGTTTATTTATATTTGAGTTGCACAAATAAAATTCAAACTCCAAGTTCGAAATTTTATAATTACTGGATAAAGCCAATTAAAGGAATACGAAAAGTTTTCACAACTTGTACTTAATTCAATTTCAATTTTCCCCAGTGTACAATATAAGACAGTCCAATATGTGATAAACTTGCTGTCATAAATACATTGACTGAGCTGGGATTGTCAGAGAAAACTACATTGTCCATAATCATTCATAATAATCTGTAACTATCCGAAAATATCCTCAACTCTCCGTTAATATTCGCAACTCTCCGCAAGTCTTCAGAACTATTCGGAAGTTGAAAGAACAAATTACGCGCCAATTCGTAAGATTATCCGCAAGTAGACGCAAGTATTTGCATCTGGTCGTATCTGTCCGTATCGTCCGCATTTTTTTCCCGTATGCTTAATAAAATTTTTCTGGTGACGGCAAGGGATCAGCGGGAGTCCGCAGAAAAAAATGACTTCACTGGACGTAACGCCGGACGCAGAGCATTATGTGACTTGGGCGTAAACAAAGTGAATAGTTATTTCCTCTGGATGGACGTTGCAGCCATTTCCGTAGTAAGCCCCGTCAATATATACATGAAGGGTTGCAACCATAAGTATTGAAGACTGCACCTAGCACTTGTTGCCGAAGCGATCTTGGAAACCTATTTGTAAATCAATTGGGTGCACGAAGATGGGATGCCAAAACCCTGCACAATCTTTCCACGGCAGTTGGCAGTAGGTGATATATCCATGTTTTCAGGAATCGGTAAAATGGTCCCAACCAGCGCGACCAGTTTAAAAAATCCCCAGAGACAACAAACACTTCGTACTGATAAGCATTAATTCTAGTTATTATATACTCAATCAGTAATATGAAATGGAACATTATGTCAATGTACATGTATGCATTCCAAATCCATGGAATTTTGTAAGTCTACGATATGGCCACACATTAACTTACTGTAGTATTGGTGTTTGGAATTAGTTTTAGATTGTAAATATGTACCTCAAATTTTGGGTGTCTTTTTTTTTTGCTAGTGTATACACAAATCATATCAAATGCTCGTTCAAAAGTATTGAGACAGATTGTGTTATTCTGAAAATACACAATTATATTCAAATGGTTGAGAACAAAGCTGTACACAATCACGTATGCATATCAGAATTCTGAATCAATCATCGGAATGTAATTATTTCAATGTATCTTACCAATATCTAAGTAGTGTACATGTTTGGGGAGCATTTATGCCACTGAATTACATATATGTCATATCTACGTAATTATTATGTACTCTTAAGAAATGTTCACATACTGAATCAGATGGTACATGCATTGTACATGCATTTTGCTTATGCAGTAGTACCAATATACAAATTGTAACCCTGCATCACAAAACCAACAAAAAGTCGCCAGACATGAATTTTTAGTTAAGGGCAAACTCTAAAAGAGCAGACTCTAAGCTTCAAGATGATGTATATCACATTTCAAATTGACTCCCCTGAACCTATCTAAATACTGGAAAGAAGCACACACTCTGGATAAGTGTGAACTGAGAAAAGGGGCTCTGAAGTACAGGGTCTATTCAAGCGCATAATCTTTCACCAAGCCGCGCTAGCTTTGCGATGAAAGGGACTAAACACAGGATGTCAACCACCGGAGCAACAACATTGAAGAGATTATCAGATTAAAGGGTGTGTACAGTTCTGGTAGAGGTGAGGATTTAGCTTTTAGCGTTTTGTGAGATATTCAAAAACCACTCTATGAGATGTCAAAGAGCATGCAGTTCTAAGGGGTATCAAAAGTTTATTCGATGAAAATCGGTTTTGAAATGGCTGAGATATCCAAAAACAAGGTAAAACAAAGAGATCCTAATAAAGTTGTGGCATGTCGCCTTTTATTATTAGCAGTTGTTTGGATATATCAGCCATTTGAAAACCAATTTTCATCAAATAAACGTTGAATCTTTCTTAAAATTACATGCTCTTTCATATTTCATAAGAGGCTTTTCATTATCTCACTTAGGAATGTTCAAAACATGAATCCCCACCTAAACCAATACTGTACAGTCCCTTTAAGCTGAAATTAAGCATTTTCTGTCAACACATTCTGTCCATGACTAACGCCAACTTTCAAAGCTCTAGCATTACCCGTTCAAAAGTTATTAAACTTGAAAGTGAAGAGCATACAAAGGATTTCAAGAAATGAAAAGGGGCCTCTAAGACATACCTGATCATTCTATTCTCCCCAAAAAGGGGTTGTAGAAAAACTGCGGAAAACACACTTTCCCATTTGTGTTACGATCTAAAACTAAAGAATAATGTAGAAGAAAGATAGCTCTTTCAAAAAATATGAAAAACTCAAGATTGACTTAGTTGACCCATTTCACCTGTTTTGAGTCCTCACGTAAAATCGAGGGGTGCGACTTTTTGTTTGTTTTGAGATGCACGGTCACAATTGTATTTTTCTTTTAAAAAGTACATACATTTGAATACGTCAATAAGAAACATTTGACGTTCGAACGTACTGTACATATATAAAAATCGAGCACAAACCAATTGTGAACCAACTACTGAAATTAATAATTGCATGAGTGCTACTGAAACTGTTTTGAATTCGAAACAAGTGCTATATCTAAGGATCTTCTGATACTAGAAATCTCAAACACTGAAAATAAGGTTTGAAATACCGTTAAAGTTCAATCAACACATCTTTATTTCAGTAGTATATAGTAGCCTCGAGATATCTAACTCTTTATGTGCCACGTTCGCACGTCCGACTCAGTCGACGGCGTGCCAACTTCGAATATTCTGCTCAAACCCACAAACCCGCCCAAACCGATCGATAAATCGCCAAGTGCCGCAGTTCAATGAAATCGTTTCTCGAGATTCCATTCCTGTCACACAAATCCAACCATTTTTTTTTTTTATAAAATGCCAGTTCGTGGTGACAGCGACGAATAGTGGTCGGTACTTATTCACCAACTCTTTCTGTCCCTTCAAGTCAAATCTAATTCAAAGGGCAGCCCTGATCAGATTCGCTGTCATGGGACGATGAAGCACATACAATGTTACTGGGCATCGGCTGAGATAAATTGTTGGATATTCATTGCCTAAAAGTTGTAAGTTTCATTGCTTTGATGCTAGAAGTGGTGAACTTTGAGTTGAAAGTGAGACAATGAGTGGAAGATTTATGTCATGAAAATAAAACACATGGTGACAATGCTTCGAATAGCATTAGGAAATCTGTATAATCTTATACCCCTTTTATACTGGGCGTTAGCTCGCTTCAAGTGCGGACCTGAAGCGAGCTAACTCTCAGTATAAAAGGTCGAAAAATAGTTAGTCCGAGCTAAAGTTAGTCCCCTCTAGGGGGGGGGGGGTGGATCAGGTCAGCTTCAGAAGCGAGCTAACTTCAGTATAAAAGGTTCACAAGTTCAGCCACGGCTAAATCCACTGACCCGTGACCGGAAAGCGTGTACGGTGCTTCTGGGTTGCCAATATGTACGTTTACTGCTGTACTGTTTCCACCGGCGCGCTGTGTATTACGCACGGCATTGGTGTGTTGGCTGTTCGGTAAAACTCTCAATGCAATGAACTCTTTGAACTAGCAAACGACATGATTAAATCGTAAGAAAAAAAAAAATAGACCAGTTCAGTACGTATTCACTATATATATATATATATATATATATATATATTTGCCTGAATCCCACAATAGGGAGACAAATGGGGGTTATAATGTGGATATTAAGGAGACAGTTTCTCAAAGGAGACAATTTGCTGTCTCCGTAATGATTTACACCTTGTACCATCTTGCTGAAAGGATGTTGACGTCTTTTGCACTCTTTTTCGTTTAGAGGGAACCAACCTAAGTCTGCAATACCACTCGGTCTTGTATTATGATTTAAAGGTGGAAGACGGGATAGGTTAGTTGTTCTCATCGTGTATATCTGTAGGGGTTATAAAGCGACATAAAGGAGACTTTTAGTTTTTGGCCTATTGTGGGAAGAGGAAACTGTATATCTTTATTACAAAGGTGGCAGCAACAAATATATCTTTTCTTTACATTCTGGTACTGGTATCATCAAATATACTTCCGAGTTGTTCATTAAACATGCACTTAATTGAAAAACGGCCCCCGAAATTGCACGTTTTGACCCTTACGCACTGTTCGCTTTCGATCGGCTTTTCGTCCGCTTGCGCGCTACGTACGCCTCCCCCGCGCGCGCCGTTGCATGATAATGTCGCGGCAGTACCAAAACACTTGCACCCAGAACGTGTGAAGAAGAAAAGAAAGAAAGAAAGGAAACACCTAAAATATAGACAGTTACTAACGTTATTCTGTACATTGTACCAACGGCGTAAATCTGTACTGACGATGATCGGCGATAGTCACCATCACCACGATTGCAAGCCCGTAACCGGACCGGCGCAGCCTTGGTTGGGGGGGGGGGGGGGAAGAGGGGAGAGAGAAAGAGAGAGAGAGAGAGAGAGAGAGAGAGAGAGAAGCTTTGTGCCCCCTCCCCCCCCCCCCACACACACACTTTACAGGGATTGACTGTCCCACTCTTTTGTATGAAATAAAAAGTGGGAGGAAAGTGGCAGCAAAAATATGAATACTTTTGTTGTTGTTGTTGTTGTCGTTGTTGTTGGGTTTTTTTTTTTTTTTTTTTTGCTTGTCAGATGACTTTCGGCGGAAAATCAGACCTTAAAAGTATGAAGACCTTTTCTGTGTTTGAAATATCTGTGCGAGGAAGAGGAGCGACCAAGCGGGAGGAGGGTGTGGGAGGGGGTATCCCACGAGAGGAACCTTTGCATTTTCAGACCCGAATTCCAGCGATATGGTGCACACTTTTGGTGAAATTGTGCATTTTTCTGTCAAAAAAAATACAAAAAAGAAAAGAAAATGAATATAATTGAATAAGTAAATCGGGGGTATTTCAGCTCTTGCTCCGCCTGTGCGACATAACTGTGAAGGCCTATCACCGGCGTAGCCGGGGGATGCGAGGGAGCGAAGCGAGCGAGGGGGGAGGGTGTAGGGAGGCCTTCCGCTTCCAACGGTGAGAACTTTTTGCATTTTCAATCTGTAAATGGTGCAATTTGATGCAATCTTTGCGTGTTTTATCGATTTGAAACAGTCCCACATCATTAAGGTAGCACTTAATTGTGATTTAGATTATTATTGAAAGTTTTTGCCTATAAAATATTATGATTTATTAACATCTTGTACCGATTATTACACTGAATATCATGAACACGACCGAGCCCGAGCGAGCGAAGGGAGCGAGGGGGGGGGGGGGGGTCCCCTCCCACGATGAAAACTTTTTGCATTATGATGTTGTGCATGGTGCAATTTGAGGCATTTTTGTTTAAGGTAGCAGTACATTTTGATGTAGATTATCATTGAACAACTTTAACTATAAAATTGTATCATTTGAATAAACTTCTTGTACATTTGTATTAATCATCACCGTGGGAGGGGCTAACTCCCCTCCCATGGTGAGAACTTTTTGCATTTTGATTTTGCACATGGTGCAATTTGATGCATGTTTTTGCGTGTTTTATCGACTTTGTTATTGAACAATTTACCTTTAATAGCATCATTTAAATAAACTTCTTGTATTAATTCTTCAACTGAATATCATATACGCAACCGAGCCCGAGCGAGCGGAAGCGAGCGAAGGTGGGTGGGGTGGGGGGGGGGGGGGTGGGGAGGGCGTTACACTGAATATCATGAACACGAGCGAGCGGAGGGAGCGAGGGGGCGGGGGCGGTGGTGGGTGGGAGGGAGAGGGGTGTCCTCCTCCCACGGTGAAAACTTTTTGCATTTTGATGTTGTAAGTTGTGCAATTTTATGCATATTTGCGTGTTTTATCGACTTGAAAAAGTCCAAGCACGCGAACGATTCGCGAAGGACAAGAATGGAAACATCCAATATTCGGAAAAGTTTTTCTCCGAGTGTGTTCCGACAATGAAGCTGAAAACCATTCTTGCGCAATTTTATTTTGTGCGAAGTTCTCACGACATACTATGTGCGAATGTCGTGTGTATCATTGCTATGAAGTACAGCATGTTACGTGCACGAAGAACGCACGAAGGAAATGCGAACAACCCAAATTTTTCAATAATCATGGAAAAATTTAATGTACCCAAGGGTTGGTGGGAGCTGTCTTGAGTTTTTTTTTTCTTTCCTGAAATTTTCCTTTCTTTTTCTCTCATTTCTCTATTGTGTGCTGGCCTAGAGTTTTTTCATGGGACCTATCTCCACTAGTAAACCATTTGATTTTTTTTTTTTTTTTTTTTTTTTTGGGGGGGGGCAGTTTCTCCAACACATAATCTCTTGTTTCAGATGTAGTTTTGGCATACTTTAGATTCTGCGACTTTTTGTACATCAAACATTTCTTTCTCTTTGGTGGTCTTTAATTTCTTTTTTACTATAAAGTTGTTAATAGTTGTTCGGATATATGCTACAATTCTGATTTGTAGAAAAAGTAGGTCATCCAAACAAGCGCTAAACGTGCGTGAGAATGCCTCAGAAAGTACGCGAACAGTTTGCGGTTTGAAGTAAAAACTACATTCGCGAACGATTAACGACACTTCCGAACCTTCACGCTCGTTTGGCGATCTACGGAAGCTTATAAGCGCCAACCAGATGACGAGATAAGAAGACGAGAAGACAAGTTAAATACCGAGAAGCCGAGTTATTGGAACTCGGCAAGTCGACTTGTTTGGATCAAGAAGACAAGAAGCCGAGTTGTTGAGTCGATTTGCTTGGGACGAATAGACAAGATGATGAGCTGTCGAAACTCGGCAAGTCGATTTGCTTTGGACAAAAATACAAGATGACGGGTTGTTGGAACTCGACAAGTCGACTTGTTTGGGTCAAGAAGACAAGCAGCCGAGTTGTTGGAACTCGGCAAGTTGACTTGTTTGGGACAAGATTTCAAGATGACAAGTTGTTTGGGATAAGAGGCCGAGTTGAAAAAGATAACGAGTTGTTGAAACTCGGAAATTAACTATTGGGGGATAAGAAGACAAGATGAGCTGTTGGAACTCTATAAGTCGACATGTTTAGGACAAGAAAACAAGATGACAAGTTGTTTGGACAAGGGGACAAGCGATATGAGTCGTGTTGTTGAAACTCGGCAAGTCAATATACATATTTCTCTGCGACATTTGCAACCTCATTGCGTCGTGGATTTGCATACTGAGTTTCTCTTCCACACGATAGCAATATCTGGGAAAACTGACATTCTTCCTGATTTTTAAGCTATTTGCCATATTCCACAAATTGTTATCATGGAAAGAATAGTACTGGAATACGTATTTGACAGACGGAAGGCAGCAACTTGCTCTTTAAAACATCTGAAACTATCTGAAATTATATTAAACTATAGGAATAAATTGCGACAGTAAATAAGCCTCTTCATTTGATATTTTGAAATTTTGTGGAAAAACTGAAAATAAATTATGCAATTAATTGGGATTAAAACCAAATCAAAGACATGGACTATTGAGCCATTCACTCTGGAAATTTAAAATAGAATCATTAAATAAGCGTTGACAATTGACACACGAATTATCGTAAGCATTTCTCAACAAAATGTGATATCAACACATAGCATTGATTTACCAAGGGCGGAATGGGGAGAGGGCATAGATTTTATCTACGGCCACTAGCACTAACTTTTTTGACAAGCTGTAAGAACTAGAAAAAAAAAATGATACAAGAGTCAAGCTTATAGGTCGATTTACGAAGGTGGGGGGGGGGGAGAAGATTCAAGATTCAAGATTCAAGATTCAATCATTTATTGTCTGATTTGAAAAATACAGAAAATCTTCCTCCACTGGCAAGATAACAGAGCATAACACGACAAGAATAACAAACAGATCACATATATGCACAGGCACATATAAACACATGATAATCAATTAACAATTCGACACATCACCAAACGGTACATCGTAACTAATTAGACTGAAATACTAGTGAAATGGAAAGGCAAGTTTGAGACTATAACAATAAGATATTAAAATATACTATTGATGCACTGAATCTTTCCAACATGCTGACGTCTGACTATGACAAATATATATATCAAAAATGCAAAGTCATAAATACTAAATTGCACAGGCCCTAATATGTTGTTGGGAGTGAAACATGTGTGATGTACATAGTGTACATTATACAGAACCCAGGGATCACGTGTCACATGTGTGCCCAAGAAGAGTAGGAATAAGAAGAAAAGAACAGAAGTGGAAAGGATGGAAAGAGTTCCAGAGAACAGCTGCCTCTATGGGCACACATTGTAATACAGTGTTGTTACGCAAATATGCATGCACACGTATGCGAAAACATTCCGTGGTCATTCCAATAAAATAGCATAGCAGAGTGCAACAATGAATGCCGCATAATGCAAAAGTAAATCACAGTCCATGTGTGCCCAGCAAGCAAAATAGAAAGATAGATGGAAGGGAGCAGAAGATAGACGGGAGGGGGGAGGGATTTCCAGGAAAAGCTGCCTATGTGGGCACACATACAATGTGATATGCCTTACATAAATACATATATCAAGATTCCAATTAGTCAATTCAAAAAAGGGCTGTAAATAACTTGCGTAATGAGACATCTCTATAAAAACACATAGAATTGCACACTTATACATGGTGAGCTGTCTTGAAAACCTGTCAATACAACAGTGTTATCCTATAATAATAATAATATTGCATTAGTTGCACTCAATAAGTGCCCAGAAAAAGCATAAACCATGAAGAAAAGAGCACAGGATCCGAGGGAAAGAAGAGAAATGGGGAAAGGGAAGAAAGGAGTAGTCCTCTCAAGAGAGATGTTTATCAAAACTCACAAAGAATGCAGCATACAATGTACATGCAGTTGAAATGCATGAATGAATAACATTCTAATGTCATTCACGAAACAACCTTATAATTCAACGGTGAAAAACAGTAATAAGGCACAATCGCCACATACATGTATCACACTGCATGTGCGCCCACTGGTAGGAACCAAGAGAGGAAAGAGAGAAAGAGAGAGAGAGAGAGAGAGAGAGAGGAAAACAGAAGATAGAAGAAAAGGGTTGAGAGCTTCCGTAGAACTACACGCGCGGGCACACATGCAACATAATTATCATAAAAGGCATTTGTACAATATAGATACCGTATTATAACAAACTTTCCAGGTTAAATCCAAATCTATGAAAACAAATTGGCTATTGGAATTAACAAAACAGAATATTGAACGAGAACCAGTACACCTCATCAGTGGTTCCACAAACAATCAACCGAACAGGTTAAAATCATTTGACCATGCAATTAACAATATCACCAGCATAGAAAAGGAATACCAGAATAACAAGGAAAGCTAAGGAACCAGAGTCACACAAGTACCCGAGAACAACAGAATTTGTAGAGTAGAGTAAGAGGAATTAGGAAAAGAAGTACTGATAGAGAGAAGAATTAGCAGGAACTAGGAAGTACCGGGTACATGCACAGACACATAATGTCCTTTACCGTTTAACAGAACCATTGAAGATGTGAATAGCATTCGGAACAAAAGACTGTCTGAATCTAGAACGTACTGTTTTAGGAACACTCAAACGAATGCCTGACCGGTTACACTTATATAGATGATTAAGGGGATGTGAGAAATCATGCATGATTCTTTGAAGCTTGGACCAAACTTGCTTCTCATACAGTTCAGTAACCGTAGGTAAGTCTGTGTGAGTGATTCGTTGAGCAACCTTCCTTACTCAGTTCATAAACCTGTCATTTATGTATATTATGGTCGTTCCTTTACTTCTACAGCAATATCATATTTCGCAAACATATTGTTCCCATTCCCAGAGCACCCCTCTCCACCAAGCAGGGGCGTAGATAGCAGGGGGGGGGGGGGGGTGGTATGCACAATCATTCCCTGCAGGTTTCAGAGATAGTAAAATATACGTGTTCCTAATAAATCGCCTGATTTTTCCTCGTGAAGGGTGGGGGCAGTTGGCAATGAAAATATTGGGGGGGGGGGGGATATTGTCCCCGGCCCCCATAGTCAGGTCGCTTAATGTCAAAATTTGGGCTTACCGTTACAGGGCGGATACAATCACCAAATTTGGAGAGGTGATCCCTTAGGACCTACTCATTGATATTAGAGCAGGAGCCCTCTGGATTTTTTTTTTGTTTTGTTTTTTAGGGTGAAAATGCTGAATTTCAATATTTCTCTATTTATGATAGATATATACCGTATTTGCCTAATATATAGGGGAATATGGTGACATATAGGTTCAGATATGTTGTGAATTGATTTATGTTTTCATGGATTGAAAATATCTAACGTAAACTTGAAACCATGATCAACATCAAACCATATGAAACATGGAGTTGGTGGAATTAATTACCGATCAAATATGATATACATATATTACATACCAATCAAATATATGTATACAGTTTAAAAAGAAAACAGTTTCTGACATAAGCGGTTTTCCTATACTCAATAGTGGATCGAGGTGGGGGCGCACCGGCCCCTCTTCTTTGTTGAAATAAAAGAAATAAATAGAAAAAAAAAAACATAGCGGGGGAGCACGTACCCCCCCCCCTTTTTTTATTTTTGTAAAGGCGCCCCTCCCCCTCATGGAATTCCTGCATCTGTCCCTGCTTCTCCCATAATATTTCATAATCTGAGACTTGTTTTACACTGAAATTATTGTGCAGTAAGATTTTGAACTGTTTTCAGGTACAGTGCACCCTTGTAATAACGAACATGGTAATAATTTTCGTCATTATAAACGTTTTCGTTTAAAGTTAAAAACCAGGTTCCAAAGCTATCATATATCCTTCTACATGTATTAATACTTTACAGTTCGGTTGTAACGAAATTTCGATATTACGGGAAGAAAACTGCTGGTCCCGACGACGTTTGTTATAATGGGGGTGCATTGTACTGCAGTCTTTTGGAAAACATTATTTTGACTCCCATCGTAAATCTAGCAAGCTCTAAATTGCATGAAATTGAATGGTCATCGATTAACTAATTACTTAAACCACGAACAACTTCCTGTTGTGCTACGGAAGGTCATGCTGAGATAAGTTATTCATCTAGAAACAGCCAAAGATAGACATCTTAGAAACCACAGGTGAGGATGTTTGACTACATTCAGCTACTGCATTATTCTTCTTGTGCCACCGAAACGTGTCTCAGCAACCGAAAACTTCCCTTCTGAGATTATGGGTGAACTTTATCTTTTACCAGGAATTTCACTGAATCAGATAATCATACCAAATGAGGACAGAAAAATATACACGATGTCTTGTCATAGTTGTGTTGGCCATAATCTATATTTGTGTTTACAGATGTTTGAAGTTTTGTGGGATGAGGGAGGTTTGTTTTGCAGAATGTTTCATGAGACGAAAGAAACTAGCTGACTGGCATAGTCGCTTTGTCCTTTTCCCCCCAGAGGATTACCTTTATCATGTACATGTGTTTTCTGCTGTAACAGCCCAAGGCATCATAAATGTACATACCTAGAGATCAATTTTCACCAGAAAATGTCTTTACTGCCAAATACATGACAATATTACTCCAATCCACCTTAAGTGAAATGATTGAATGGAATTCAAAGGTTTATACGATAATTGGATTAAATTCCAATACTTTTGCTTTTCAGAATGTAATCCATCATGGTAATTAAGTGGGATCGTTGCGTGATTTGCCAGCAAGACACCGATGAACCCTTGAAGTGTCCCTTGAAGAGTTCAAGGGCAAGTGGTGACAAGACAGATCCCTACAAGTCTTTCCTGTCGAATGTCGAACAGTTCCGAGTCATTAATACTGTTCCAGTTTAACTCTGTTTTGGAACGAAGAAAGTGTTGAAAGCTTTGTTATGACTAAACTCTGCTCAATGGCACAGAGCTTACCATTTGCAATTCAATAAATCTAAAGTGGAGAAGCCAAAGAAAAGAGCGTTCACACCCCAAATAAAGACCTAAAAAGGCTCACCAAGCGTAGAGATGTTCAAAAATGTTTCTTCTCTGAGAAAGGAGCAGAGGGTGGAGGATGTCCTCCATGAAGTGTCAACATCCGACGCTGATAAGAATATCATTGACATGATCACAGAGCTCAATGACACCTTACTAATGGCCAGAATAGTCGTAGGAGATGTCATTACAATGGAAGCAAAATATCATTTGACCTGTCTCCTCAAGCTTAGAAACCAATATCGCAGTCACACTCGCAAGACAGGCCAGTCGCCAGAAACATATACAGTGAAACCCCGTTATAACGAGGTCCGTGGGACCGCCGAATTATAACTGGTTCCTCGTTATCAACGTACGCGCTAAAAACAAAGAAAAACAAAAGCGTGGAGTCGCATACCAAGGAATCAAACTTATGAGCAGTCTTTGTGTTGTTATTACACAAGTAAATGTATCATTATTATTGAGAAAGAATAAAAAGGAATAATTTGTGAGTTGATACCGTAGCCAAAAGAATAAAAAAGAAGGGGTTGAAAACGTGTTCTTTGTTTTTCTTCCGGAAAATCTCTTCGCGTGTGTTGTGCATGCGTTCTTGAAAAGTGCACGGCAGGGTTGAACTCGTAATCCTTTCTACACTGACACCTATCTCTTCCTCTTGTTTTGAACCATTCTGAAAGAATAGAAATATCGTTTGTGAAACACAGTATAAAATTTTAACAAACAAAATCATATTGTATTAAAAACGTTTGTTACTTTTTTTCTGAACATGGGTGCAAGCAGAGTAACATGCATTATTCACAATTATTTTACGCTGTGTGCGCCCAGCGGGATCGCGATGATTGCATTAAATATTTAGGCTGTATTCCATGTCTGCATCAGCAGGGGTTGAAAATGCGTTTTGTATTTTTCTCCCCAAAATCCTTCGCATTTTATACATGCGTTCTGGAAAGGTAGACGACATGGTTGAATTCGTGATCCTTTTTACGCCTATCTCTTCCTCATATAACGGACCATTCTGAAAGAATGAAATTATTCATTTGTAAAGATACAGTGTGAAATAATAATGGACATCACGATAATTTCATAAATTATTTCGGCTGTAATCTTTTACGTATAGTGTACACATCAATGTTTCCTAACCAGCAAAACAACTGGAAGTCTGAACTAATATGGAAAGGATTATGATAAGCTGCACATGCATTCCAAAAATATATCTCTCAATGTTCTGTCACCAGTTTGTTTTACTGGATGAAACAATTTTGAATGAGGTTTTTTTTTTTTTTTTTTTCTTTTTTTTTTTGTTTTTTGTCACATGCAACAGGCTCAGGAAAGGGACACAGAGCGGGAGGGTTTAGGAGGGGTACGATCCCCCTCGTAAGCACAAAAGATTTTACATTGCATGCATTCTGGTGCATACTTTGGAAAAAATATTTAGACAAACGCAAGAAAATTTTCCTCATTTCGGGAATTATTTGGCGACAAAATGACATGTTTGCCCCCACCCCCGTTGTCCACAATCTACGTCCCTGCATACGAACTGGGCTTTTGCGTTCTTAGAATACAGATACAAATGAAAAAAATTTCGATGGAAAATTTGGAAAGCTGTCAATCCCCAGAATGTACTATAAGGTTTTTAATGGGAAACAAAGCGGGGAAAAGGTGGATTCAAAGAAGATATCCCCTCCCACCGCGATGGATCTGTCGTGTTCTCTCTTGTAACTGAAGTGAGAGACCTGGTGCACTCTTAAGATAAAACTTTTGGGAATCTTGCAATCTAAAAAGAAAAAAAAAAGAAAAGGACCGAAAGGGGAGGGGGTACCCCCTCCCACGCGAGATATTTTTTTTTCTCGCATTTTCAGAATTGAAATTCTGCAATGTGTTGCACACTTTGGATAAGATGTTTGGACAGTTTTCTATCCAAAAACGCAAGAAAAGTTTCCTCATTTCGGGAATCATTGGGGATCAAAATTATATATTTGGTACCCCCTTGCATTTTTAGAATTCAGATGAAAATATGTCGCAAACACATTTATAAGGTAATCTGGGAAAATTTCAATCCCAGAAGTGTATACTTTTTTTTGAGGGGGGGGGGACCCTTCAAAAATTGAAAGCATCTAGATATCTCCTCCCACCTACTGAACTTTTGCATTTTCTTTTAATTGAAGTCACAGACCTGGTGCACACTTTAGATGAAACATTTTTAAATCTGTCAATCTGAAGTGTACGGGGAGGGTATGGGAGGGGGTAGGCCTAGGCCTATCCCCCTCTTACTCGAAGGAGTTTTTGTATTTCAGAATTAGAATTCCGCCATCTTTTGGTGAAATATTTAAACAGTTTTCCATTTAAAAAAAAAAGGTAAGAACATTTCCACATCTCGGGAGTTACGAGGAGGAGCAAAATGATATGTTTGTCCACGATACTTTTATTGGGGACCCCCCCCCCCCCCACCGACCCCTCTGCATACAAGGGAGCTTTTGTAAGTGAAAGATCTGCTGCACACTCTGTGATAAATTATTTGGAAATATACGTCAATCTCAAAAGTGTACAAAGTATATTGTAAGGGATCCAGTACATAGCGGAGCTTTTGCAGGTTTATGAGTGCAATTCAACGATCTGGGGCATAGCTCTGGCGGCATTTGGTCAATCTTCCATGAAGAAAGTTTGAGATTTGTCCTCATCTTGAAAATTCGTGGGGGAGAAATGATTTGTCTGCCCAAACACTCCCATAGGGGCGGGGCAAATGCCCCTTTGCCTCCCCCCAGATAGATTCGACGCAACTGATCATCCCTTAGTATACCCATAGATGTATCCTGACTGAGTCAGCAGAGTCATCATCGTTTCTCAGGAATGATTCAGGAATTAATGGAGAGGGTTCAATTATGGCGGTATAGTTTTTGTTATTGTTTGTTTGTTTGTTTTTCGTACATATTTTGCAGATGGTCCCGAGTTGCTCGCGTCATAGCATGTTTACATGTAGGTCTATATCTATTGACGTTGTTAACGTCTGGGCCATTCCTTACAGTGTATGTCGATTATTACTTTCTTCAGCGCTTGAGAAAAATATGTATTTACACAACCATCCTACAAGATAGAATACTGTTCAGTTCTGTTACCTGTATTTCGGGGGGGGGGGGGATTCATACCCCCACCCCCTAGTATTTACGCCCATGCCTTGTACTCGTGGTAGGGTCATTGTCATGCTACTTAAATTCTGAAACATTGAATCGTGAGATTTTGCAAATTGTATAAGCTTGCGTACTGATCATGGAAGAATAGTCAAAAAAAAAATACTACAAATACAAATGTGCGAGCTTTTTTTTCTTACGATTGACACCCATGACACTATGTGACCGTGCACCACAAAACGAACAAAAAGTCGTACACACTCATTTTGTGTGAGGACTGAAAATAAGTGAAATGGGCTAACTTAACCGATCTTGAGTTTTTCATATTTTCTGAAAGAGCAAGTCTTCTTCTACATTATGCTAAAATTTGGGATCATAAAACGGGTAGAAAAGTGTGTTTTTTAGCAGTTTATCTTGAACATGTTTTGGTAGAATAGTGTTATCACATGTGTTATTTAGAGTCCCTTTTTCATTTCTTAAGAACCTTGTGCGTACTCTTCACTTTCAACTCTGATAACTTTTTAAAGGATGATGCTACTGCTTTGAAAGTTAGCATCATTTATGAACAAAATATGTTGATAAGGCACGCTCAATTTCAGTTTAATCTGATAATCTCTTCATCATTGTTACTTTTGTGGTTTACATCCTGTTTTTTGTCCCATTCATTGCACAGCCAGCGCGGCTTGGTAAAGATTTAGTTAGTGCTTGAATAGACACTGCACTTCAGAGCCTCTTTTCTCAGTTCACACTTTTCCTGAGTGTGTGTTTTCATTTCAATATTTAGATAAAAATATGTTAGGAGAGTCCATTTGATTCGAGTTATACATCATTTTAAAACTTAAAGTCTGCTATTTTACATTATGCTCTTAACTAAAATTTCATGTCTGGCGACTTTCTGTGCGTTTTGTGATGCAGGGTCACCTATAGTCTGTGGCAACATCTGACAGATTTTAGGATTTATTAGGATTTAGGCCCCCCCCCCCCCCCCAAAAAAAAAAAAAAAAAAAAAAAAAAAAAAGCCCAAGCTATTTTGACCCTTCCCAAGCCCGGGGGGGGGGGGGGTAACTTTTTATTTTAATCATTTAATATATCACCGTCATATTTGGCACATGGATAGAGCAACTCTGATGCTGCATGACCGTACATTTGAATTTTCTCATGGTCACCCATGGAGGGCGCTATTTACGAGAAACGATAAAGAAATACATAAGAAATATGCTAAAAACATGATTTTCCTGTGTAATATCTTCATCTCGGTATACATGTCTTATTATAGACCAATCATTCTCATATTTGCCACAAATGATAAGTATTCTAGAATCTCATTATTGGCTATGGTGGAAATTTCTCAAGATCATCACATGGAGCGCTATTCATATGACATAAAAAATACATTTTGAGACCTGTGACCTGGGATAGGTAGGCGTACGTGTATAGTTATCACATTTCACATTTGCATGATATTGAAATTTTGAGTTTGTAGATAGATAATAATTGGTTATGATAATGTAATGATATTACAGGCATAACTAGAGTGTAAGAATCAAAATGATACATTATAGAAGGGCAATCGTTGTAAAAAGCGGGTTTTTTATTTTCGCTATCAACGTTTGATGCTTTTGTCACATACAAACAATGGACATGATAAGAAAAACATTTCTAGGACCATAATCACTTCACATGTTGCTTCTCCAGCAAATTTCAGCCCGAAACGCCCATTCCATTCATTGTAATTTTGTTAATTGAAAGTGGAACAGAAAAAAAAAATGAATCTGACTGACATGGTTATCAGTTTATGGTTGCCATGGTAGCCAGCAATATCAAATAGAGCTAAATGTATATCGAAATGTTTGCAATAAGATGTTAGGATAAGTCACTAAATCTGGTTGAAATTGGATAGAGGGCAAAGGAAAGGCAAATGAAAATCTGGTACGGGCTCAATGCCCCCCTCCCCTTAATGGGCTTTAAAGGGTTAAGCTTACGGGAAAGGGTATGAAACTTTAAGTTACGAGTACTTAATCATTAAAACAACATAAGAATTGAATATTTCCTTGTGAACAATAGCAGCAGCATAGCAACAGAAATGCTATTAAAATAAAAAGAAAAAGAAGGAAGAAAAAAAATAATGTACGTATTGCTGTCAATATGTATATGAACACGTGTGTACTTAAACTCTGTCTCCCTAATATGTGATACATATATATGAAATTTGATATTGGCTCATTATGGAAAAAGGTCTCCCTAAGATACTTATTTTTCAAAGTGTCTCCCTAAGGTGGACTCTTGGGTTAGAAAACCTAAAGGAGACAAAATTATCACTTTTAGAATAAATATCTGAAATGAATTTTCTTGGTTCCAATTTATATTTCGGATTAAAAAGAGATCTTCATTTCCAATGTTTTAACGTAATATGCAAAAATAGAAACTATGAAAAATCCCTCTTTTCAGAGTTTACCATATTGTCGCTGTAAGGTATGTATTTCACGAACGTCTCCCTAAGGTTTCTTCCAGGAGTATATATATATATATATATATATATATATATACATATATATATATATATATATATATATATATATATATATACATATATATATATATATATATATATATACATATATATGTATATATGTATACATATATATATATATATATATATATACATATATATGCCGAGGACTGGTTGAATTTCGCGAGTAACATACCGTATAACAACGGAACTGAATTCGTACTCTTAAGTAAGCATGAAAACTGTCACTGAATTTTCGCGCTCGTTGGAAGGACAGCAGGCTAACGGGGTGGTGGGGGGGGGGGGGGGGTCTGGTCTCGCACGTAACCTTGGGTGGTCGAGAATGGCAGTATAAAACGACTTGGCCCGAGCTAAAGTTAGCTCGCTTCAGAAGCGAGCTAAAAGTCATGCCCAGTATAAAAGGAGTATCAGTGTTGTTCATTTGAATTGATGTATCACAAAACTGTGTGAGAGAAAAAGAGATTGCTTCAAACCTTGAGTTACATGAAAATTTATTGCTTACATTGGTATTTTGAATGCAGTCAAATGTTCTGTGACTTCATGATCCAATCCAATGGATGAGTTCAATGAAGAATAATTATGTGCCTTTACTTGAGGAAATCAATGTTGATCCAGCTGTTAATCACCATAAGAAAGGATGAACCTGCATTTAAGTGATATTAGGGGCCAAAATGAAGACAGTAGTTTCAAAGGGCTTGCAAAAGAAGCCACCATATTGACGGAAAACCAAGTCTTTGCTTTCGATCCCTTTGGCATATTGATGGAAGCTGATGAGATGTGAAGTGAAGTGTCGAGGTAATAGAGGCAGAACGCTCCAAGATGATGCAAGAATTCATGGCCCGATAGGCGTCACATGAATGGATCTCTGACGTTTGATATACGTTCCATGCGTTATCCATTGTTCCTCTTGCGTTTTGTCCAGTGGGCATGCGGTTCATGTTAGTTTCTCATGCGTTTGCGCACGTTCCACTGCCCTGTACACAATTACCCCAGGTACGTTGTTTCTTCATCTTATTCGGCCCCTAGACTGTCCATATACTCTCCTCTAAAACGGAAACTTTACATTATTTGTCAACCGGAGTGACGATTTTTATTTCTTTTTTTTTTTTCTGCTAAGAAAAGCGGGGTATACCTATGTGATAAAATATAAAAAAAAAAAAACTACACTAAAATGTGAACCATTATTTTGACCGAGCTATCATTCGTTTCTGGAGTAGAACATGATTTGCATATGGAGCCTACTTTGATATACATTATAAACTGTTGTTGCATTAAAACTAACACAAGGTTATATTCAGTAAAACACAAAAAGTAACATGTACAGCTATTTGAACAACGGATGAGCAAATATCGCCCGTTTCTTGAACGGTGGGCCTATCCGGCAAAGTCTGACAGGGGCTTAGATACGGCGCTTAATTCAAACTGAATTGTGCCATGCAAGTAACATATGGAAACATTTGCATATCCACTCTTCCCCTAACACACTGCGTGTACCCCATATCAACACACACACACACACACACACACACACATTCACACACACAGAAAGTCGGCGATTCCGGCATCCGAACGGACGGTTCTAGAACGTCCCGAGTTGCAATGGCACAAATTCAAACTGGTTCCGTGCTCTTCATATTTACGATAGTTCCTTAGGATGATGCTCTTGGAAGGCCGACGGGCTTGAGGAAATCTTTCTACAAATAGTCTTCTGGTCTCTGAAAGACTTCCCATTTCGATATAAATAAAGACTATAAAGGCGCGCTTTTCGCTTGAAAACTGCCTTCGGACGAAACGCTATGTTGCCTTCCAGGAAGGTGTCACGCATAAACTTTCTTGCCTGCTTTGTAAGCGCACATGTCGGCACAACTTTCGTCGTTACAGTGCCGAGGTCGGCGAATACGGGGCCCATAACCCATCCGAAGGTTTTATTGATATCTAATCTGTGGTCACGTTATATGCGAAAACTAGTCGGCGACTGGGCACCGACTGGTCGCCGACTACGGACTACTATAATAATCTAATCGTTAGTTGGTTGTCAGTCACGGGCCAGTGATTACGAAGCCCGTCCTAAGTGTTATCGATATCTATAGCTTTGGTCAGACATAAATAAAAACCAGTTGCCGACTGGTCGTCGACTACTGATGATCTGATCGGTAACTGGTTGTCAGCGGATGCAAAGAGGTTTATTGAAGTTGGCAGAGATTGACAGTTTATCAGTAATGACCCACTCGCATAGACATGCCGGATCACCCCCGGATATCACCCCGGATCTGATCCGGGGTGATGAACCTGAGAGAGATCCGTGTTGACGCATTGGGCATACTTGGACATCCGGGAGGCCAACACGGCAACTTTTGGAGGTCAAAAACATCCGGCGTCATCCGGCGACTGCCGTGTTAGCCGAGCAATCCGGGATGATCCGTGTGGCTACCGTGTAGCTGCCGTGTTGGTCAGTGTAGACGCCGCGCTCTTCCGGCCTTATCCGTGTAGCTGCCATGTTGATACCGTGTGTACAGTCATACTTAAACGCTCGTCGACTCTCCATCGAGGTCGACACTATCCTGGATCTCCCCGGATCATCTTGTAGATCCTTGAGGATCCGTGTTTATATGAGACTGGGGCCAAATCGGCGACCATTGCGTGTTGACATGTATGTGTGCGCGTGTAAAAATAATTATACATGTATACGCATGTGCCGTGTATTTTTATGTGTGTCAGAGTGTGTATGTACATCAATGTATAGGTGTGTGTAAGGGTGTTTGTGTTTGACTATGTGTGTTGCGTGTACATGTAAGTTGTCTTTGTGTGTGTGTGTGTGTGTGTGTGTTTGCGTGTGTTTGTAGGGTGCGTGTGTGTGTGTGTGTGTGTTGGTGGATGTGGGTCTCTTGAATATTAGAATTGTGCTGAAAACGGGGCTGGAATCGGTTAAAACCACTCGATCACACCAAGCGCTTATTCACACACACACACACACACACACACACACACACACACACATATATATATATATATACGCATTTTTCAAAGTGGATATGTAGGCCTATTCTGTTTACTTTGGCATTTTATGCTGACGTGAGCAAGATTAGTCAACCGTGTCCTCAAGCGATGCGTTTTCGAAATGCATTATTTATAGGTTGTCAGGGGGAACTTACTGTGCTACCTTACTCTAATCTGGAACACCATAAATAACACAGCGTGAAGATTTTTTTTTTTTTGTTCAAGATACAATAAACAAAAATGTAATTCCTCTGCGGGTTCTATGTTTTCTGACAAATCTCATCATAACGCAATGCAAAATAAATGAATTATCTGATTATATACTTTAATCGAATATTCCAATGAATTCATTAAATTAAATCAAACTCATCAAACTCCCTGATACAATTACACTACACTTATACTACCGCATACGGAGCTCCTGTTACTAGCAACTGTCAGGCGTCATCTCGCCGAGTTCGGTGTCCTATGATGTCGCTGGAGAGCGCCCTCGTGCGACTTGTATAGATCGCTAGGGTGCAGCGTCGGTGTCGACGTCGACCAATCGGGCCCGGTCAGTGATGACAGCGTCTCTCTGTTGACGACCGTGACTGTGTCACCGGGCAGCGGCTGGTCCCGGACTCAGCTCGTAGTAGTGCAGTACTCTCAGCTCGTAGCACTGCGGCTGCCTCAGCTCGTAGCTATGCGGTTGTCTCAGCTCGTAGCAATATAAGACTATAAATTTACAATTAGTCATCACTAACATAATAATATCCATCCATGTTAATACTGTTCTATCCTCACTTTGATGTTCCCCGACTACACGGCGACTATTCTGTGTCACACTCATAGCATCAATATCAAAATCATCTTACAACATCAATATCAAAATCATCATGACATCATGGCATTCGCGCTCTGTATGGCGAATGTTTGATACCTATTACTACTATAACTATTCCTTTTAATTCTCACAAAAACATTTCTCTACCTGAGAATTCTCTTCATCATAATTTATAACTTCCGAATTAAAACCAATAATTACAATGTGTGCATAATCCATAACCGAACTTCTTGGTTTACAGCTATGACACTATCGGATATACTTCTGTAAACTTAATGTCTTCCAATCTGACAGTCATAATCATGTCCTTTATTTCTGCACAAAAAATTACCATCCTACTTTCTTCAACATATCAATTCATTCTCACCTTACACATCAAATCGTTCTCTTCGTACAAAAAACCTAATACTGTCACTTAATACCGGGTGCCTCGTTTTAACAGCGCCTCTATTGAGTCTCTCTAAAAAAAAAAAAAAAAAAAAAAAAAAAAAAAAAAAAAAAAAAAACTGGAAACCGTGCCGTTTACCTCTGACATAGGATGATTTAAATACCAAAAGTAATTCACCCAAAAGTAATTCGGGCATTTCGTTCAAACTTTATTATTTTTATTTATTATTATTTCTTTACGGTAGTTTTTTTTTTTCCTTTTTAGCTTTGGTGGCGCCATCGAGGTTATCTATGATTGATGACAAGACTGTGACAGTTCGTGGCGTCACTAACAATATAAAGAAACATGAAGGGAATTCCACAAAATTTATGTTTTAGTAAAAGTACACAATTCCTCTAATTTTTACTGAAACATCTTAAGGATAATAATATTTTTCCTGCATTCTAAAAGAGGTACTTCAAGTGCTCTTTAATATTATATGTATGCTAGAAAAGTAAAAATTACACGTTTACTTTCATTTTATTTATTCATTTTTATCTCAAGAAGTGTACAAGTGTACAAAACATGTTCTAAAAAGTAATATACATTTTCGAAATATATATACGCATATAACATAATCACGAGATAATGTGTGAAGCCAAGTTTCATGATACTTACTAAATAATGTTGAAAACATGTGTTCAATTCTGTTTACACTTTCTATGCGTCGTCATTAGTGTGGCCGCGTCACAAACTGTTGTTGTCTTCTCACGCAGCGATGGGGGCTCCAATAATAATAATTTCATAATTTTTGAACGGATTGCCCGAGTTTCCTCGAACTTCACAGTGGAGTTCTAGTTTCATCACTTCGTTCTCTCAGTACACATATAAATTTAGGTTTCATTCCCCCTTTTACAGTTTAAAGCTAATCTCGCGACGTTGTGCACTTTACTATGACATCATGATCTTTCTTTCGGGGAATTCTGAAGTTACCACCACTAAGAATCCCTATAGAGAGTTGTTGTTGGTTGACACTAGTTCTGTATCCACGGAGTTTGTAATCCGGACGTAATACAACAACCAATGATGGAGACGATCGTGGCATAAACTTGAGCTTGATATTCATGTCTCTATGTGACCAGGATGTAAAAAAATGCATTGTTTCTGAGACATAAATATGGAATTTCTTGAACTCGAGTCACTTGTTTGTTCCTGGCTTCTGACTGAAACCTTGGTCCCCGAGGAATGTGGAAACCTGCAATCCGAAATTCAGCTCAGACCATAAAGGTAAGGTTCCGATGGTTTGATAATGTTATACACCATTATTGGGTGTCTGCTTCTTTCTGATTAATTTCGAGCATTTAGTGTGTGAGGAAAGAGAGATCGTTTGTGTAATTTTGTTTGTAGGGTAATACGTTCATTTGTTTGGAAAAAGATAATCTTTGTCGAACTTGTCCTTTAGGAGCCATGACGAGTTTGTGTGTGCATTCATGTGTTTGCTATTGAGTATAATCACTATTTTGTGCTGAATTGCAACGAGATGATAAATTATATCAACTTTATGATATTATTATATAAAAAATTGTGGAATTTGTTAACTCATTTGGTTTGAAATTTGACATATGTAACCATTGTATGATTTAGATGATTAAAATTTTTGTTTTGTTATTGATGAAAAGTGTTGCCATGGTAACAACATCATTTGAATGAAAATTATATAATTATGTGATTTTTTTTTAAAGCTTTTGAGTATTTGATTTGAAATTTGGGATATGTGATGTCTATGATATCATAGATGTGTAGACTTCATTTTTTCTCATGGCATACATTGTGTTGCCATAGTAATAGCGTTTTTACTGACAATCATAGAAATTGCCGATTTATTTATTTTACCCAGATTTTGAGCATTCGACTTGAGATACGATGATACAGCTGTATCTTATTTGATTGTCTGCGGGCAGTATATATTTATTTAATGTTGAGTAGTATATTGTTATGGTAATAATTTTGTTATTTAGTAAGAATATAACAAGATTGTTGCTCGTTGAGTTGATTTTTTTCTGTTTTGGGTGGGGGTATTAATCACTTTCAGTGACAGTTTTAGTTTTTGATAAGATTTATGGTTAAGTGTTTGGTTATACCAGATACGTAGGCCCACCATGGTATTATCGTTTGTTTGATTAGTATAAGTGTGTAATTGTCAGTGTATTGTAATTGTTTGATTGTATGTATGGGACTCCGTGGAAGAACTGTACTTGTCCACATACAGTATGTTGTATTTGATGTATATGTCATTGTTTTGTCAACTGTTATGTTTGTTTGTGCAGGGCCCCCAGTAAGAACAGTAATCGACAGAACTGCAAAGTTGACTTTAAAAGGAGATACCAATTTAAGCTACTTTATGCTAATTTTGCGTAAGTATGGGTGAAATCAGACTTTCTGTTATAGATTACTAAATAGTGCTCCAAAAGGGCATCTTTTTGGTGTGCATATTCTTTTTAATGTTTCTGGCAAATGTTGGGCCTAATTGAAAAAAAAAAATAGTGCAATCAAAAAAAAATTCCTACGTATTTTTATTGGTTAAATTTTCTTATCTATCTCTGATTTTTGCTATTTATTTTGTATTGTTCTATGATAAAATTTGTTGGTGATATTCAATTTGCATTGAAATTGTTTATAAATCTACGTTTTTGAGCAATTTTTGGACAGACATGGGTGTATATTGATATACATAATATTATGCCTAACTTCAAGACCGCGTAAATTTGGTGTCAAAATATTCGTGAGGTAATTTTTTGCGATGGTGAGAAATTGCCATAAAATTGCCATGAAATTCTCCCGCATCAGACGGAATGCCTTCGACTCCCCGAACTTCCCGCCACTCGCCACCGTGGGCAACGACACTTAAGGTGACTTACCAACCGGGATCGTCAATCTAGAGAGTTATTTTCTCACCTTCATAGAGGAAGGACTGATATTTAGGCCTGTATAATTATGATAAGCACTGAAGGAAAGGGGAAAACATGTTTATACTTTTATTATTCACCAACATTTGTAAGTCATGGAAGTATAATTGTTGTGTAAAAATATTTACCACTTTTTGGGTCTCATTCTTCACCAGAAATGTCAATGGCATGAATCTGCACTCCACAAGACAAAATAATATACAAAACAGTTTAATAGTAGTTCGGATGTTGAAGTCTTACGTCTTGTGCATTTAGTAAATCCGGGCTACTTGATGAATGATCACTAATTTGTTACCGTCCTTCATCCTCCATTGTTTTATTTCAATGTGACATCTTTTTATCTTTTTTTTTTTATCCCGTTATGGTTAGTGATCTGGACCAATGTCCGTCAACCGAAACCTGGTGAAGAGTTCAGTGTGAAGGCGAACATGACAGCCGAAGTATATCTCCTTTGAATCTATCCCATCATCACCCTCGACACAGTGAGTTCGGGGCAATAGTCGGTATAACGTCATTCTATACGCATGGTGAGTTTGGGGCAATAGTCGGTAAAAAGTCACCCTCGACTGAATGAGCATTAGTTGGTATAACGTCACCCTCGGCATGGTGAGTTCAAGGCAATAATCGGGATAAAATCAGCCTCGACAGGGTGAGTTTGGGGCAATAGTCGCTATGTTATCACATTTTCCTCGGCGGGATGAGTTTGAGAATTGATAATAGTCGATATACATATGTAACATCACCCTCGACGAGGTGAGTTCGGGGCAATAGTCGGTATAACATCACCCTCGAAACAGTGAGTTTGAGGCAATAGTCTGTGTAACGTCACCCTCGGTATGGTGAGTTTAGGCAACAGTCTGTATGACATCACCCTTGAAAGAATGGGTTTGAGACAATGATTAGTATAATTAAAACACCACCCTCGGCATGGTGAGTTTGAGGTTATAGTCGGCATAACATCAGCCTTGACGGGGTGAGTTTGAGACAATAATTAGCATGATAAACTAATGATAATAATTAATACTAATATGCTTTATTACCCTGTACGGGATGCATCTGAGGCAATAGTCGGTACACAGCATCACCCGCGAAAAGGTGAGTTTGGGCAATAGTCGGTATATAACATTACCCTCATTGCTACGCCATGTTGGGGCCGGACTCATTACCAAAACAAAAACAATCAAACAGATCAATCAATGATATAATTCTCACACCAACCTGTTATGCTGACGTCACACTGTCCCGAAATTGACCAAAGATGAACACGTGATAAAGGGAATGTTCCCATTAGCCGCTGATCTTACAGAAACATCGGGTAATTCGTGAGGGCATCGTATGGATGGTGGATTTCCTCAGGCTCTGGTAGCAACTTTTGTGAGCGGTGGCAAACTCATGACTAGCCATCTATTTTTCCTTCGTGGGTCCTTCGGATTCACATTTTCGTGTAACCTTCGAATGTGGTTCGGGTGTCTTCGACGTGTGACCTTCTGTAGGCATCGGACTTACTTCGGCAGTTGGTAAACTTCTGACCAAGTTAAAAGCCAAATTCGTACGAAATTGAAAATTCCATATTCGCATAGTTGCCATACTGTGTCAATTTCGGGTCTTAGTGACGCCACACTTACCCACAATTAAAAGGTTATTCCACAGAATTATGTTCTAATTCCCCTCCTCTCAACCAGTGAAGCTGCGAGAAGCTCTCGCACGCAGGTGGACCGCCAAATATGAACTAAAAAAGAATATATATATTAAATCTTACTGAGCCTCAGTGGGGGGGGGGGGGGTCTCAATAGAGTCTGTAGGAGCCAATGTGGGTGTCTGGTTTGAAAAAAAAAAATGTTGAGAATCACGATTCTAAGGGTTCTTCCCACGGCCGGTGGAAAGGGGGGGGGGGGAGGTCGAGGGCGAACAGGGGATTTTTTTTTCCCATAATCTTTTATTGATTCCATATTCAATACAGTTTCATGATAAATCAAATCACATGTATCATAGAATCCACGATTCAACAAAGCACAATTGAAATCAAACCAAGCTGTACTTTCAGCAGAAACAGTGCATTCGTAAAGAATATACAATGCACCGAAAAAAACAACAACATACACTGCTTACTTACTTTCATTAAATTCAACTGGAGCTGTCCTTTTAGCATGACAGTGCATTCATAAGAAAAAAAAATCGAAATCGTAATATCGTATTATTGAACATCAAACACGTGAAGGCACATCTCCAGGCTGACATCAAGGGCGTTGTGTTGATGACGTAAGGCGCGGGAAACTTTCCATCAGACCGTAAAGACATCTTAAATGCGATCAACGAGGCCGTTGAGGGCGGCAAACTTATTGTGAACTGCACGCAGTGTCCCAACGGACAAGTCACACCGGCTTAGAAGACCGGAGAAGTAAGTCTTGTTTGAGACAGAAATAGGGGCTTAGAACCCTGCGTAGAATAAAATCAGGCCAGAATAAAGTGATCTTAATGATCGGTAGACCACGCACCTAGATGACTACTGAGCAAAGGAGACACAAGTAAATCCTTCCGGAATCCTCATACCTATATTGCATTGCATGATGTCATTACATTTGAGAAAGGTATCATTATAATTTTGTGACTCTGATAATGATATGTAAGATGAGAAAACCATTGTTATTACTTTGTACACTTTCTTAAACATGAAGTCCGCGTTCACCAGGTTCGGTCTGAGTTCTGTTGATATGTTTGTTTGCTTATTAATTTTGTTCGATGTTTTATCTTGGTTTATTAAGGTCCTACTGATAGAGGCAGGGGTAATCCCCCTCTCCGACATCACACCAGAGGCGACTTGGATTACGTCATCCAAAACGTCACAGGCCCAGAACGCGAGGCTTACCTCAAACGTAGCCTGCGGGGAGAGATGACGATCGATTCAGTAGTTTTGTTCATATCAAGGAGGTGTGATACCTCTTTAATCATATTAATCTAAGACTAGGGTTGAGTCAAGGACTTGATCAAATCCTTCTTGGATCAACCCTAATCAGAGATCGCACTCCGTGGACTCTAGATTGAATGACGTCTCATGTTACCGTGTGATTTACTACACATCGAATTTCCTCATGTTTATTAATTATACTTACTTTTTTTTGACCTGATTTTTTTTTCAGTTTTTCTCAAAATATAAAAGATAATATTGATCTTCCTCTGCAGTGGCAAGGTATCATTTAACCCTATAAAGCCCAAGCTATTTTGACCCTTCCCAGGCCCAAGGGGGGGGGGGGGCACATTGTGCCCCCCCCCCCTATAACTTTGTTATTGTTTGATGTTTCATCGTCATATTTGCCACATGGGTAAAACAACTCATACTCTACATGACCGCATACCTGAATTTTTTCAAGGTCACCCATAGAGGGCGCCATTCACCAAAATATAAAGAAATACATTGGAAATATGCTAAAAACATGATTTTTCTGAATAATTTCTTTATCCCCAGTTTATATGTCTGATCATGGACCTATATTTTTCATATTTGCCACAAATGATGTGTACGTCAAAGCTCATTTTTTGTTATGGTTGAAATTTCTCAAGGTCACCACATGGGGGCGCTATTTATAACAAAATAAAGGAATACATTATGAGACCTGTGATGTATTGTTTGGGATAGGTACATGCATAGTTATCATATTTCATATTCCCATAATATTGGAATTTTTAAGTTTGCAGATTGATAATGTGATAAACAAATGATATTAGAGGTATAATGTGGGTGAATGAATCAAAATGACACAAAATAGAACAGCAATCTTTGGAAAATACTGTTATTTTCAAGTATCTCTATTATGTCTATTGTTTTATGCCGTTGTCATAGAAAAACATTTCAGGGCCATAATTACTTCACATTTTGCTTCTTCAGCAAATTTCAGCCAAGAAATGCCTATTTCATACATTATAATATTGTTAATTGGAATTGGAACAGAAAAATACGCAAAATCTGACTGACATGGTCGTCAGTTTATGGTTGCCATGGCAACCAGCAATATCAAATATAGCTAAATTATATATCAAAATGTTCGGAATAAGATTTTAGGAAAAGTCACCAAATTTGGTTAAGATTGGATTAAGGGCGAAGGAGTGGCGAATGAAAATCTGGTAGGGGGGGGCACAATGTGCCCCCCTTGGGCTTTATAGGGTTAAAGGACAAGTCCACCTTCATATACATAAGGATTGAGAGAATACAGCAATATTAGTATATAGAACACATCAGTGAAAGTTTGAGGAAAATTGAACAATCCGTTCAAAAGTTACGAATATTTTAAGTATCTGCGCAGTCACTGCTGGAAGAGAAGACTACTACAGTGTATGATCTCACATGCGTACAACTATATAAGGAAAATAAAAAGAGATATTCACAAAACTTTACTTTTTGAATAAAGTGCACATTTCTTCCACTTGCTACTGACATATGTTAAGGGTAATATTCTGCCCCCCCCCCCCCCCCCCCCCACGGAAGAAAGCAGTAACTGCATAGCTGCTCAGTTCGGGAAACCCACTCACAAGGGGGGGCCCCTCCTTATAAGTAACCCGTCCCCCTTATAAGTAACCCCGTCCCCCTTATAAGTAACCCCCGGGGCACCCCTTATAAGGAGTCTCCACGCTTTTTTGCAATGCAACGCGAAAATGAAAGGACTGCAGCAATTCGCTTGATTATGTCCATAAAGCTTCACAAGTTTCCTAGTTACTCACGAAATTTGAGCAAAATCGGTTTGAGGCATCATATCTAAAATCATGGATTTAAATGCGATGTCAAACGACCCATGCGAATGCTGAAATGCGAGCGATTACTGGCGTGAGTGTCGCCAGGCGCGGCGGCGCGGCAATGCTTGAGTGCAGACCAAAGAGTATAGAGCGCACGATGCGTGCGCTTCTATACTCTTTGGTGCAGACGTGGCGACTGAGTACGTACTCGGTCGCCACGTCTGCACTCAAGCATTGCCGCGCCGTCGCGCCTGGCGACACTCACGCCAGTAATCGCTCGCATTTCAGCATTCGCATGGGTCGTTTGACATCGCATTTAAATCCATGATTTTAGATATGATGCCTCAAACCGATTTTGCTCAAATTTCGTGAGTAACTAGGAAACTTGTGAAGCTTTATGGACATAATCAAGCAAATTGCCGCAGTCCTTTCATTTTCGCGTTGCATTGCAAAAAAGCGTGGAGACTCCTTATAAGGGGTGCCCGGGGGTTACTTATAAGGGGGACGGGGTTACTTATAAGGGGGACGGGTTACTTATAAGGAGGGGCCCCCTTGTGAGTGGGTTTCCCGAACTGTGCTGAGCTGAGATAAATGCGATTTTGTGTTTTTTGCAGATTCTTTAAAAACACAGAAACATTCAAAAATAATTTTGTGGTATGATTATGCACCATACCTAGTTGTCTAACAATACCTAGGAAAAAATTATGTTTCCGTTATTTTTTAAATGTTATTTAGGAAAATGCAGTTACTGCGGTGGCTCACCCTTGATTCTGGGTAGTTTCCCCACGGAAAAAAGCAGTAACTGCAGACGGCAGGAGTCTGCTGTTTTCCCCATGGAAAAAAGCAGTAACTGCACATGTCACATGACCATAGGAGGAGAATTGTTACCACCACCGGTTTATAAAGTTCTTCTACTTTCTGGTTAGTCTAGATCTATAAGATCTAGGACCTAACGCTAGACCTAGACTAGGTCTTGTCGATTGAATGGCATTCTGTGTAAAATTTTAAAAATAAGGTAATTGAAGTTGAACTTTGAAGTACCCGGCCTGGCCCCTAACACATGACCCTGGACTAGACAATAAGTGTCAAGTCTCTTCGTCTTAGATCCTAGTCGAACTCTGACGTTACACTTTTAAAGCTAGACTACAGATCTATGCCCAATGTTAGTGCTAGACCTAGATCTATTACGTTAGATTAGGCCTACTGACATTTTGTCTAACACTAAACAGTTAACAATAGATTAGACTCTAGATCTACTCTGTAACGTTAGATCTGGTAGACCTAACTTTAGGGCCTACATCTAACGTTAGACTAACGTTAGTGTATTAATACTAGTGCTCATCTCCCTTCAATATATTTTCAGCTCACCTAGATTTTCTGGTTCTGGCCAAAGCCATGGCTACCATGACTTTTCCTCTGCAATTCATGATAGATTTACAGGCATGCCTGGACCGCAGAAACTGTGTGACAGCATGGTTAGCACTGGCATGATCACTCAGACTGTACCAGACCTGCAATACTGTGCAAGTGATGACTGTGATGTGATGCAATGTTTAGCTAGTTATACTGTATGCTGCAGAATTTATGCGCATGCAGCTAGCTGCACGCGTATTCTGCACTCTGAGCGCGCTGAGTCTGCCAGGTTTGCTAGTCTCCAGAAAGAAGCTTTTTCTACAACTTGTCATATGATTCCCTGCGGGCAGAGTCAAGTTACTGGTGAAACAATCTTTTTATATCTACTCCCCTAAATTATGGAAGAAACTGCTGTTTACATTTGTTTTTAAAAAAATTAGTAGAAAAAATAAATGGTATTAGGGAAAAAATATACAGGAAGGACTATACAGAGTCTGAATGATTAGACTAAATTGTTAGTTACTGCTTTCTTCCGTGGGGGAAACTTGCAAAGTTGAATCAACTGGATGCAGTTACTGCTTTTTGCAAAAGTGAAAAATTGCATTTTTGGTCACTTTCATTTTTGTTTTTGCAAAACTGACCTATTAACATTGGAGAGCATTGGGTAAACTATTCATTTTTGCAAAAAAGTAAACATTCATAAAAATGTCAGTTACTGCTTTTTTCCGTGGGGGGGGGGGGGCAGTATTATTCCCCCTGCCTTCTGAAAGAGAGAAGTTGAGTGTTATTTTGTTATGCGAGAAAAATGGAAATGTGTTGAATTTCTTTATTCTTTCTTTATATCGTTGTACTCATGTGACATCACAAGCTATAGTAGTCTTTTCATCCAGCCGTGACTGAGCAGAAACTTCAAAAATTCATAACTTTTTAACGGATTGTCCGATTTTGCTCAAACTCTCACTGATGTGTTCTATTAATATTGCTGCATTCACTCAACCCACATGTCTATGAAGGTGATTGAAAACTGATTTTTGCTTTTGTCTCAATTGTAACGATTTGATACATTTTCCTTGCTTTGCACATTTGTTTTCTTTTGTAAGCGCTGTAGATAGTTGAACTATGTATAGTGTATCTAAATATAATATGGTAATGATAATAGTAACAATAATTACACTGATAATAATATATAGATAGTAGCATTAATAATGATAATGATGATGCTAAAGATAATAACTATCTTCATCACCATCATCATATTCGTACGTTGTTGGTTTTTTTTTTTCTCTCTCTTTTTCTTTTTCCTTTAACTTCTGGAGAGTCACATCGTCTTCTACAGCAAAAACGCGTAGTGCATACCTTTAAGTCTCTTGGTGGTCTATCACTTCATTCAAGTCATTATCATGACTTGTGTAAAAATCAGATAAATCAATAGTTTGATCGGTAGGTACATACATGTATAAATTGATGGAAATATCATAGCATATCACAGTCAAAAGATAGAAAGAAATGCTCGCCGTAAACTGCTTTTTATCCACAAATAGATAAAACGCCGTAAAATCGTTTCAACCAATTTTTAATACTACATTTGAGAAGACCAGAAGGTATCTTCTTAGCCTTTTGCAAAGGCGGCTGGCAATGGACTCGCATACGGCGGGCGGTGGACTCGCGTGCACCTACCACCGTCTCGCAGCTCGCAGGTCGCGCGCTGTGTGCGAGTCCATTGCTCTCTTTGTGCGTGTGCAGAAATTATAGCGAGGTGCCTTTGCAAAAGGCTATCTTCTGTACTTTGTAGCTGGTTAATACATCGTATACTTGCCACTTCTTGATTTGTAATCATGCAAACATACATGCATGTACAGTGACTTAATATGTACAAGAAATGCAAAATGAACTTAACTTCAAATTGATAAGACTCTTGCGTCAAGTTGTTTTTATTGGAACTGACTGACAAATGCCCTACATACCTCGAGCATATCGTATATGCCCTTGATATAATTATATTGTCATGACTAATGTAATAAAACACTGATCAATTCAGTGCTTGTTTACATCGATGTAGGACAATTTTTCAAGCAGCTGCAATAAGAACGATACTTCATTCCCGAATATTCATGTTACATTTCTACTACCTTTTCACCCAATTTTACACTCTACATAATTTTATTTACACACCTTTGTCCTTATGTTTTGAAAGGGTATTTACATTGACATTCTAAGTTTTATTGATTTCTGTTAACTGTACTGAACTTTGCACTTTAAGACTTTACCAGTGAGGAATTTCTCATTCTATTTGCCTTAATTCTATCTGTGCATGCATAAATTTCATTCCTTCCTTCCTTCCTTCATTCATTCATTCATTTGCAGCAACTCTCATTCCGGATAATACTATCGGTACATATACTATCGGTGATTGTATCAAGTCAGTACTGTTTTAAACTGTGTCGTACTGTAGTGGTGACTGGAAGTTTGTTTATTTGTTTGTTTTTTTTTTTTTTAATGAAATATAACCCCATGCCTGATGATATACACAGGTTAAAGTCCCCCAACTGTATTACTATGTGTGAGGAAACTATAAAGTGAATAAAGGAAAACCCAAGGCAGTATCACTACAACTCTCTTCCTTTCTCTCTCTTCATTATACATGTACAGGATATAAATTACTGCTGACAATGTTTCATACACTGTCTCCCTTAGACTGAGTTCAGAGTGTTCATGCATATATGTATATGTATATATATATATATATATATATATATATATATATATATATATATATTTGTGTGTGTGTATATATATAACTAAATATAATACAATCTGAACCCAGATTTACAGTGTATGAAAAATATGAATAAGTGTTGTCAGCAGTAAAGCATGAATTAAATTAGATCTGATATAGTTAAAACCGTTATTCAAGGAGATACAAATTTGTCTCCTTCAGGTCTAGTGTCTACACAGTGTCTCCCTAAGGCTATATCAACATACATTTGTAATATATGATATACATAATTAATATTATATATATATATATAATAGAATAGATAGATAGTGCGAGAGATAGTTCCCTTCCCAAACGTACGCGGTGCATCATTGTGGGTAGCATATAGTGAAAGAAATTAGACTTGAGGCGGACTTTGCTCTCGATCTTGTTCTCCCTTTTAATCGATCAAGCTTTCGGCCTGTCGTCAGGCCTTCATTAGGATCTACATACCAACAAAACAATAATATCATCTAAATGGCCTAATGTGTCATAATATAATTCAATATCATAGAATACCAATTTTTGAAATGTTGCCTTTATATACACAAATCAGTCATTCAATTCAATACAAAATTACAATCTAACATCACCTCATTAACAAATATCCATCATATATAAATAAATTCTTATATCAAAATGCTAAAATATAATAATCATTTTTTATCATCATTCTAAACATAATTACAAACACGATACAATCATATATATATATATATCTATATAAATATATATATACATATATATATATATATATATATATAAACAGATACATGTATATATAATAGTATATTCATATGTCTATATGCATTGCATCATGTATACATACACACATATTCACACACCCACATACACACACACACATGTATAAATAATATATACACATTTATAACTACAGTTAATATAACTCTATCTGAATCAACATATCATATACTTTAATATTACCGAAATAACCTAAACAACTACCAAAATATATTAACTTTTAAATCAGATATATAAACAACAACAAAATTCTATGAATTACCTGGGACGTGTATAATTTGACGTGATGTCCTGCATCACAGCACCGTGTGCTCATCTTCTGTCCAAAAAAAAAAAAAAAAATACAATAAATAACACTCAATCATGATACCTGTTATTTTACATAATTATACAATCAAACATAATCATATCAAAACATCGCAAAATCATATTCCCCAATCCATCATACACTACTGTGCATATCATTCTTATCCAATCCAAAATAAGACTGTGCATATCATTCTTATCCAATCATTTGAACTCATTACACTCAACATTAATCATATATCGTGTAATCATACATTAAATATTTCATACAGAATTTCACAATAACTGACACTCAGTCATAATACCTATTATTTTACATATACATGTCAAAATTCACAAAATCGTACATAATAACTATTCATAAATCCATCATCCACCACATACATATCAGTCATATCCAATCAGTTAAATTAATTACACTCAACATATATCTTATGATTATACAATAAATATCGGTACATACAAATGAGATCTCAACAGTTGTATGTTGAATGTTGAATGTTGAATGTATCTGAACTGAGAACTATAAGGTGTTTTACCTGTGTTGGGCTATATGTCCTGTCTGGTCAAGACTGAGTGTTCTGCTACGGGTGTTCTGCTACGAGTGTGAAGTTAGAGTGAGGAAGTTCGAGAAGGGACTATGTGGGGTTCATTGGTCGGCATTGATGCCATTGGGGGTCAGTGTTTTCAGTTTCTTTATCCAGAAGGATTCTCTATGGAGGATTATTTGGTGGGGTTTGTTCTGATTGCCTCAATGCCGGTGATCTTTGCATTGTCAACTGAGTGGTCAGGCCGGTTGAAGTGTATTGTGTAGGTTACAGTTGTCCGCTTGTTGGGTGTATTGTAGTTTAAAAAGTATCTCCGATTTGGTGTTGCTGAATCTGATGTACAAAGATGTTTCTTTCTTTCCCACTTATTGTTTGCTACACTTCGTACAGGAAATCAAATAAATGAGCCAGTTTGATTTGCATTGTATCTTACATGTGATTGGGAACTCTTCCCCCGTGACACTGCTTTTGAACTGTTTGCCTTCTTTGACAAAGTCATGAAGCATGCAGCGTTTGGCTTCACTTTTGGCAAAGCCGTTTGTGTTGGGTTCATTCGGCTGGTCAGATTTTGGGTCGCCAGAGAATGTTAGCACGTCGCGGAGGGTGCGTGGGCGTCAGTATGCAACCAACGGGGGATCCGAAAATCTCGGATAGTGAATCCGATTCGCCTCGGGCTTTTTGTTCCCTTTTGAGAATTTTGTGTAGTTTGGCGGTGGCGGAAATGTATGTTAAGATGAGTGGAGTTCTTCCCAAGGGGGCCGCTCTTTTTTTGCCAAATAATTCCGCGCGAGGGATGGAGCGAGCTTTGTCGATTTGTTGTTTAGATTGTTGAGGAGGGTAATCACAATAAGTGGAGATAGTGTTTGTCACAGGTATTTTCTTTTCCCAACCGCAACATTCTGAAATCTGGCAAATAATATCAAAATGTTGTAGTATTTGAAATTTTCAAAAGAAATGGGTTTTTTTTTCTTATTTTTTAATGTATATTCTTGATGGGAAGATGTTGCCAAAATAATATGTTTTTGGGTAAAGTTGCGTTTGAAAAAAAAAAAAAAAGAGAAGAAAATAAGTAGCTTAGTGAAAATGTATTGAATCCACCCAGAGAGGGAGACAGGCAGTGTTTTGTAATTGCTCCCAGGCAAGGGTGAATGTCAGGAATACTTGGAATGTCAAGACCCGCCCCAAGCTACAGGTTGTATTGCCACAGTGTAGGAGAGAGTCACTCTTCATTTTGGCAGCAGAGAGTTAAAGGACAAGTTCACCTTCATAGACATGTGGGTAGAGTGAATGCAGCAGTATTAGTAGAACACATCAATGAGAGTTTGAGGAAAATCGCACAATCCGTTCAAAAGTTATGAATTTTTGAAGTTTATACTCAGTCACGGCTGGATGAGAAGACTACTATAGCTTGTGATGTCATAATGAGTGCAACTATATAAAGAAAGTATAAAGAAAATTCAAGATATTCTCACCTTTCTCACATAATAAAAGAACACTCGACTTCTCTCTTTCAGAAGTCAGGGGGAATAATATTACCCCTAACATAAGTCAGTAACAAGTCGAGGACATATGCACTTTATTCAAAAAGTCAAGTTTTGTGAAATTCTCTTTTTATTTTCCTTATATCGTTGTACGCATGTGACATCATACACTGTAGTAGTCTTCTCCTCCAGCAGTGATTGCACAGATATTTTAAAAATTCATAACTTTTGAACGGATTGTCGGATTTTCCCCAAACTTTCACTGATGTGTTCTACTAACATTGTTGCCTTCACTCAATCCATATGTGAAGGTGAACTTTCCTGAGGAGCCAACAGGCTATGGCCCTCGAGTTTGAGTTCTGTTCATTTCGGGAGGAGTTGTGTGCCTACAATGGTTGTGAGTTAAATAGTTTTTCTATCAGTTTTATACTAGGCAGCGTTCAAGAAAGCTACAGTATTATTCTGTACGTGGAGAATATTATCTGAATGTCAGAAAATCTGAGAAAGTTGAGATAGTTAGATACAAATGTATCTGTGTCAGGAACTGAAGAATAACTGAAGCTACTTTCAAATAATTATGGTTGTGATAGAAGCTGACGGAAGTCTTTCAGTAAAAAATGTTATCTTATAGAGATATTTGATATTCATGATATATGTATGTTGATGTGGAACGGATAACAGAAATGGATTTGAATTAGGGTAAGTGATAACTTATCCAGAGGTAAATTCAATTAGTCACAGGCTAACTTATTGAAAATGTACATGAGATTTATGAAGTATCGAGTATAAATGAGGAGTTATTATATGAAATCTGGATACGGTTTTCAGCTAGTGGAAATTTATTCCAATTTCTTAAGTATTTATCCCTAGTTCATGCTCCTACCCCGTGTTCCTGTACTGCACCTCCTCCGAGCCGAGTTCGTGCTTGACTTCGAGTCGCACTACATATTGAGTTCGTATTCCACATCGCAGAGAAAGAGGGGTTGTTTCAATGTCATGGTGTCGTTTAAGCAGCATTGACGAGACGAGCACCACAGTATCTACCCACACCCGGGCATTGCCGGGGACGCGCCTCACGCTGCCTCATGAACGTCGGATGTTTCTTTTGGGCCGCCGTCATCGCACGAGCCGTCATCGCACGAGTCGCCATCACGGTTACGCCACCTCAATGACGTCACAACACGATCATCTATAATCGCTGAATGGACTGGACTTCAACCATCAATTAATACAGGACAGTGCATTTGTATTTTTGGAACTCACGAAACAGTTTAATTTCCTGAGATTGATGTCAATGTTGTAATTATAACTCAGTTGTAATGGCAACAAGTCAATTGTAATTCACAATTTATTTGTAATAAATGAAATTTCGTAATAGTTCAGCTGGCTATGCCATAACTCTCTTTCATTGGTCGTGACAGTGTTGGATGTCTTTGAGATGTTTGTCTGTGTTTTCTGGCTGAGAATAGTTACGTTTAATTCTTAGGGAATGACAGTATGGTATGCTTTTGAAAATATGTTTGGGGTGGCATGAGGGAGGAAGGAATGTGTGGGAGTCTGTTGGTTTGGAAAATAACTATGTCATGTATGTCTGGAGAGTTCCGTCGTCTGAGAGGACCTTTAGGTCAAGAAAGTTGACACAGTCGGGGGATGACTCAAAAGTGAATTTGATTCGGGGATGGAGGGCATTCACTTTGTTTTGAAATTGTGCTCGTAATTGAGAGCATTGTGTCCAGATAAATATGATGTCATCGATGTATCGTTTCCACGATTTCGAGAAGATGGCGTTTGTAAGATGTAATAGCTTTGCCTCTGTCTCCCCATGAAGATATTGGCATATTATGATGGGGCAACGGGGGTGCCCATGGCGGTACCCTCTATTTCCAATTAGTTTTTGCCGTTGAACTGGAAATTGTTCAATGGCAGTACAAGTTCAAGCAAACGAATGAGCTGGTCGGTTGGAGGGGAGGAGTTCATTCGGGCGTTGAGGGCGTTTCGACATGCTTTGATGCCCTCATTGTGGGGGATGTTCGTGTACAAAGAAGTTACATCGGCTGTCACTAGTATGCTTCCTCAACCACATAAATGACCTGAATTTGACTCAGAACCCCCTCCCCCAGAAAGCATATTAGTGACAGCCGATGTCACTTCTTTGTACTCGGAATATATATACGAATTTATTATATAAAGAGTTTTTTCGCAAAAACCGATAAGTCCATATTTGCCAAATGGAGATAATTGCGATTAAAGGTCAAGAAAAATAAAGAGAATAATAAGAAAAATGTTGCTTATTTTGACTATAACTTCAAAAATGTACCTTCATATGTAGTGACCAATATATCATTCAAAGGTATTCTTTTGTACTTCTAAAATCTTCAAAAATGGACTTATCGGTTTTTGCGAACAAACACTTCATATATATATATATATATATATATATATATGAAGAGTTTGTTTGCAAAAACCGATAAGTCCATATTTGCCAAATGGAGATATTTGCGATTAAAGGTCAAGAAAAATAAAGAGAATAATAAGAAAATTTTTGCTTCTTTTGACCATAACTTCAAATATATACCTTTATATGTAGTGACCAATATATCATTTAAAAGGTATTATTTTGTACTTTATGACAGAGATCGTACTTCAAAATCTTCAAAAATGGACTTATCGGTTTTTGCAAACAAACCCTTCATATATATATATATATATATATATATATATATATATATATATATATGTATATATAGATAAGTAACAAAACTGGAACAAAGTTCATGCTGTATCACCAACGGTTTATTTCTGCACACAAATTTACGAGCGTCTCGCCGCCCTTTCTCAAGTGTTGATACCGGGATTTTCAATGGCACCTAACCCTCCCGACTACACACTAGCTCGAAAATTTGTGTGCAGAAATAAACCGTTGGTGATACAGCATGAACTTTGTTCCAGTTTTGTTACTTATCTTTTTATCTTGCCAACACGTGGATTACCTAATCAACATATATACATGATATATAACTACAGTTAATATAACACTATCTCAATCAACATATCATATATCTTTTTACTATTACAATATATCGGGGTTCCATGCCAAAGACTTGGGTTCGATTCCAGGTGGAGACAATTTTTCAACTCTTGCGCTTTTCCGAAAAGGAGGAACAGTAAGAGGAATAATGATGTCAAAGCTACGCACCGATTTCTCTTTCCGTTCTCATATCTCACATCTGCAAAATTATTCAGGAGAAGCCAAAAAGCTGTTGTAGCGGTGACTTCTTTCGCAAAACATTATCCCAATTCACTGCTTCGTGAATCTCATTAAAAGATCCAGCTGAGGCACGCTGCTGGTTGTTATTCATAACTCTCTGCCCCAAAATGGCACATGCGCATAAAAAGTTGAAGGGTTGGTCCGTCAGGTACTCGAGCTTGGGTCTGCCTGAATCGCTATGCGAGCGGTTAAAGCGTTGGCGTTCCGTGCCAAAGACCCGGGTTCAATTCCCGGCGGAGACCAATTTTTCAACTCTTGCGCTTTTCCGAAAAGGAGGAACAGTAAGAGGAATAATGATGTCAAAGCTACGCACCGATTTCTTCTCCCTTTGTCATATCTCACATATGCATAAATAATTCAAGGTTCGGCACTGACATTTTTTTTTTGGGGGGGGGGGGGTGGGGGTGGGGGAGGCACTTAAAATATTACATCTGAAATTTTAGTAGCCTGACATAAACGAAAACATCACAATCGATTTCGAATCTGAAGCACCCTATCGCACCACCAAAAGAGATCTGCTTGGAAATTTGGTGACTCGACGTCAACTTTGGCTGTGAAGATTTTTGTCACAAAACGATCTCACTCCATTCTTGTTCAGTTAAGATTTTTTTTTTCTATTATAGGTGCTTGAAAAAATGAAGAAAATGCTGGGAAAACACAGGACATTTGTAATGATAACTTCTAGAATATTCCTTGTTATGTCACAAGTGAGGTATTAATGAAAATGTTTAATTTTTCTTTATCTGATGATGGACTTTTAAAGTCAACAAGGTGATACCCCTCCAAAGCTTTTTTTTTTTTTTCTGCAAATGTTTGGTTTTATTTTGTTTAGTTCGTTGTTGTTGTTGTTGTTGTTGTTCATCTGGTGAATTTGTGTTTATCCCCGTATTAGCAACGGCACTATTACGGGGATAAACACAAATCCACCAGATGAACAACAACAACAACAACAACAACGAACAAAACAAACACACACATACGCACCTCACTTTCTCTACTATTATATTTTCCATGCAAAAAGCTAAAATGGCGAAATTTGATATAGGTTTTCACATTCATTTTCAAACTTTTTTCATTCAACTTCACAAATTTTTACTTCAATTTCGTCGCGGAATGTCGAGAGTAGGCCAATCTTACTTTCAAATTCGTCTTTTGTCGTTTATTTTCAAATAAAGTCCATTCAATTTAGTCATTTGGCATACATTTTCGTCATTTACAGTTCAAATAAGTCAGTCTCACTCGCTGCACTCAAAACAGCAGGATCGATTTCGTTTTTTGTCAATCATTTTCGTTTTTCATTCATATTCGTCTCATATCTCTACCCAATGTGATTTTCCAGTCATTCATGTATTTTTTTTTCCTGTAACCGTTCACATTTTACATTCAGGAGTTAATATACACCTAAGTGCCCCCCCCCCCCCACAAAACCACAGATACAGACACACACACAAGCAATTCGACTACACACTGAAACAAACATACATGTACCATGTGTACGTATACCGTCTCGTAAACGAAAACACTGACAAACAATTTCTAGGCAAACATGATTAAAGACAAAATTTAAGTGTAGAATTGTCGCCTGTTTAATGTCAAAGAATGGATAACATAATTATGTTTGCTGCTTTCCAGGGTATAAAATTTAAACTTTGCTTCATGCATTAGGCCTATGATGCGAAAACCTGAACATTACGAGTTAAAGTTCAAAATGTGACACTGACATACTGTCCTGGGTTATGACTTTTGACTGTCGTTTATCCTTCAATGATTTTCGTTGGTTGTCTTGTTTTTTGTGTATTGTTAAAACAAATGGTTAGGGAATAATGTGTAACGATATATATATACAGATTACGAGAGAAACTAAAAATATGTCGGCTTAAAGTTGGTTCACCATCAAAATAAAAAATCGACAACATCTGACTAATTTGAATGAAAAATTCACGAAATTGTGTGAACAAAGACGAATTCGATCTTCACATTCTGCGATCCGTCAGCGGGAGGGACGAATGTGAATGACAACTGACGATTTTGAATGCTATGTCTTCGAAAATGTTTGACGAAAAACGAATTAAAATGACAATTGACGAAATTGAAGTTAGGATTTGCGTTCCACCTGCTTCTCGGGATGAAATTGAATAATAAATATTTGAAATTGAATGACAAAAGTGCTAATGGATGGGAAAACCTATATTATCTATCTCAATAATGACTTTTCATGTTCAGAACAACGATAATAATGACAATACTTGCAACGAGGAATGTTTGATTTTCACATACAAAAGAAACAATGCTAGTGAATCTCTACAATGTTACCTTTTATTAAAATTTCAATTTTCATTATGATCGTCTGTCGTCTAGCTTGCCCACAGAATTAGTCAAGTTTTTAACCACATTCCTGAATGTTGGCGTTTTATTGTTGCTAAGTGGTAGGAAAAAAAAGAGCTAGCATCAAGAAAAACAAGAAAAACAAACAAAGCAAAACAAAAATAAATCCTTTCGATATTTCCCCCAAAATAGTAACACGTAACAGCAGCTAACAAAGGGGCATTACTTCTGACTTTGGGTCTAGGGCAATTACCCCCTAGGCAATTTATACCCCAGACCCTTCCGCTGACCCTAACCCTATTCCTAAATCGTGAACCTAAACCTAACCCTAACCTAAACTCTTACCCTAAACCTAACCCTAACCCTAATATTTACTTTAACCTTATCACTAACCGGTATTTAGCCGGGGGTAATTGCCTTGATACGGTTGAGTTTATAAAGCTCACGCGCTTTTGAAGTTCTTATGAGTGTCTGGCGCCTATCAAGTTGGAAGCGACTTTTCGATGTGAAACTCTAGCATGAGGCTATCGAATAAGGCAGGAGAACTTACATTAGTACAACTGACCTTAGTTTTTGCGAGACAGCTAATGGCGTCGAATGCCTTTTACTTATCGTTTTGTGCGAAAAAAAAAAATCATGAAGACAGCCGGATCCTAAGTAGGTACCCCCGAAACAAACAAAGAAACAAACATACAAACTAACAAACCATCCTCTTTTCCCATAGCTTGATGTCAGCTGATAACTGCCATAAGCTAGAAACCTGCCCTCAGCTCGGGTAGGGTATGGAAATCGTTTGCGTAGATCAACCACTTCAACGTAATAATCAGTATAATTTACTGGATGCTGCTCTTCCCGTGCAATTATTTTTCTCTCTTGCTCTCTTTCTTTTTGTTTGAATTTATCATTAATGATCAAACATTTGAGTACGAGAGATAGAAATATCTCATATTTTCAAATTCGATATAATGCGTATTTTTGTCCGTAAAAGTTATAGTGGCTGAAGTGAGCAAAACTAATATAACCCAAATTTGGTACCTTGATTACTCGTATTCCCTCATAAACTAAGCTATACTACATTTTTGATATCCACACAGCAACAGCACGTAAATGATCCAAGTTTCATTCATTCATCGCAAAGAGCAGGGTGTTTAACCCGGTGAAGTGGTCCCACCTCACATCAAACTGGACCCCATGGAAGGCCAGCTTAGCATAGCTGAATATGGGCTATCCAGCCATCTTTTCAGATGGAAATGAACAAACATTAGAGTAGCGGCTGACAGCTGAATTTCTGGGAAACGGGACTGCCGAGTCCACGGAGAACATGGTGCAAATGTATATCATTACTCTCTTAAGAGGATGATTTAGGCCTTTAGGTTTGGTTGAGCTGAGGATTGAGCTTTTAATTTTTTTTTTGCGAGATACCTAGAAAACACTTGTGAAATGTTGCAGAGCATACAACTCTATGAGGAATTCAAAGTTTGTTTGATGATAATCGGTATTGCAAAGGCTGAGATGTCTAAAAACATAGTAAAATAAAGCGATCCTAATAAAACGTGGGTCCCAACTTTTATTAGGATCCCTTTGTTTTTTATTTCTCAGTCATTTCAAAACTGATTTTCATCAAATGAACTCTGAATCCCTCTTTCATAATATATCATAAGAAGTTTCTCATCTAACATAAAAAGTTGGAAAACTGAATCCCCATCTCATTATCACAGACTATACATATACCATCCCTTTAAGGTAGATTCAAATTTCAATATCATCAGTTGTGATGTTGGTCGTGTCCGCAAACTGCAATCACGGTGGGGAAAAAAGAACGAATTTCCACTTGAAGACATTTCGACGCCACCCGGGAGACACAAGCAAAAAGCTTAAACATTTTCACCGATAAAGTTACACGTATCGCTGGCATTTATACACAGAAAAACTTGTCATCAACTCCACATGTCGCGCTCATGAAGTGCTCATGAGGGGTGTCTGGCGCCTAGTAGGTCGGATGTGCATGTAAAATATGAACACCAAATCAGGGTTGTACACTGTAGTAACGGTACGCTAATAAACTTAGTGAAAACGAAACGAAACAAAACAAAACAAAACGAATAATATTTCATAGCTTTCGGCAGACAGCTAATGGCACGGGATGCATTTTTATCTCTCTTCGATTTTTGCAATCAGTGTAGAAAAAAAAGTGTCGATAGCGGCTCCAAGGCAGTGTCTTCTGCTGAACACTATTGAAGAAAGCAACAACGAAAACTTACTGGTTTTATGCCAAACATTATGCTAAATATTATCATTATCATTATTATTATTATTATTATTATTATTATTATTATTATTATTATTATTATCATCATCACTATCATTATTATTATTATTATTATCATTATTACTTTAATTATTATAGGCACTCCTGTTTGGTGGAAACTGGGCCTCTTATAGAAGAGGATGTTCCCGATGCAAAATGTTGTGGGGAGATCATCAAACAGATTACCACCAAATGCAGAAATCAGAAGGAAAGGCACTGGAAGACTGCTTTTTTATTCTTACAATTATTTCTCTCACTTGATTACTTAATTTCAAAAGTTTCCAATAATAATAAATGTAAATTCAAGTGAGAGAAAGAAAACATGTATCTGAGATTAATCTAATAATAGTACAGTGCGTATAAAAAAAAAAGCAATCCACCTTTGGAGGGCTACTATTTTATAATTTTCACCTATGGAGAGCGCAATGTTGAATGTGAGGAAATGGGAACTGAGTGATTTGTGACTCTAGTCAGCTCCATTGTCAATGTAGATACAGACATGAAAAATATTGTTGTCTAAATCACGTAAATGAACAGTTGAAAAAGACTCTATATAGCTGTAAGTTGTTGTTTTTTTTCTGTTAGCAGGTAGCTATGATAAATGGAATAAGATGCATTTGAGCCTCACATGGAGTTAGTTTTGCGAGAAGTGTAGACAAAGAAAGAGTCTATTTGCGTCTCTAAGGATTGTGTGTGTGTGTGTGTGTGTGTGTTTTATTTTGTTTTGTTTTTTTGCTCAAAAAGTGCTATATCATTCCAAGTATCATGATAGATAAATCGCTGCCGTCGATAGAAGGAAACCAGACTTCTGGTAGGAAAGTGTACACCCAATGCCAAAAATTGCGCATTGAACTTTAAACATGTTGAACACAAAACTAATGGATCAATAGCGAAGTTACTTGACGCCAGTTTCCGTACGATTTTTTATCTCTCTTGATTCATTTCTTTTGAAATTGAAAAAAAAAAATGAAAAGCAACTACATTATCAAGTTCGATAATATACACTGTATATCCATCTGCTAGAGTTGAAGTTTAGGTATAACTTCGTAATTGCTAAATTTTGGGCCAAGCAAATTTACTCGTATTCAGACACAAAACTTCACTACGTTCTGGCTATTCGGGGAAGAAGGAGTGTGTGAAATGATGCATTTATCTTCTCAAACGTTTATCAAAATTTTGAAGCTTATCAAAGCATATCATTCCATTTAAAGAATAAGAAAAAAAACCTAATCTCGATCCATTGCCTCGGCGTATCCTACACAAAGCTAGACGGTACGTCATAACAAGTGTCGTAGAGTTCAATGATAGCAGCTAAGATGCCGATACATCATTACATTTCCTACTTTACGAAGTACATTCTACAAAACAAACAAGTCTGAAGTCTTTCTTTATTTTATTTTCTTAATTTAGACCCAAATTTCAATTTGCATAATGGTGCCTGTCTTGCGCGAAAATCACGGTCATGTTGAGTGAACTCCACACTGAATAACAAGCACGGTAAGTACATAAAGTTGAATCCCACATTGAAATGTTTTGTTGTTGACTCTTTGTGGTAGGCCCCATGATAATAATAATGATGATGATGATAATAATAATAATAATCATAATCATAACAATGATAACAATAATAACAATTATGATAATGATAACAATAACAAAATAAAGATAGAATGATAACTTGGGGGGGGGGGGTTGTTTGTTTTTACAAAGTTAAAAACTTCCATAAAGGTACTTTTAACTCTATCTAATACACGCCCTCATGAGGTGCTATTTCCATGACTGTGGCTCCTTCGAGATCGGCTGGGAAGGTAAAATATTAACTCGCAAATGTGGCTGCCACGGCAGACATTGTCTAACATTAGCACAACATGAAAAAACGTGCTTTTAGCAGAGCTTTTCGACACGCATTCCATGGCATCGAATTCATTTAAAGTCTCGCTTTGAGGTATGGGATTAGTAAGGGGTGAGTTCACCGATGACGGTAGTTAGTGTGAAGGTAGATCTGCTCCCTGTAAGTATTCTCCGTCCCAACTTTATGTAAAACTATTATTTCGGTTTCTAGTTTGCCTCCGAATCTTACGAAAGAAGTTCCACCATGAGATCAACGACTCTACTTATGATGGTCATCATCGCAGGTGAGTTTCCCCTATGACCCTCCCCTCGGCCTATACTTCCTATTATATATTCAGGTGTTTAAATTCCCCCTGTTTCTCCCTTCCAATCCTCACACAACACACATAAGCCAGGACATCAGACAGTAAATCAAAATTCATTATATTAACTAAAATGTTCATATATTTCGATTACGTAGATTCGCGTGACACTTAGTCAACGCCAATATACATCCACTAATGAACCACCACCTGCTCATAAATTCCCATGAAATATAAAACTGATAAAAGTGAATTCAATACATGCCGTCAATTCAAACTTGTCCTTTTCGATTTTAGCCAAAATGGAGAAAGAGATTGTCCTCTGACAAAATATTGAGAGTGAAATGAAGAGAGCTTATCCATGGTAAAAAATAATTAAAATAAACATGCCAACCTGTGATTTGCGCAGACGACTGTATTGAGGTTGAACTCGTTGTGAAACGCATGAATCGCCCGCCCTTTCGTGAACTCGTCTCTTGTCAGCCCATCAGGCGGAAAAAGCCAGCAGGTACTAAACCAACGAATCACTGAAAAAAAATAACACCATGGGTGTTAAATCTGACACGATGGGTGTGAAATCTAACACCGATCAAGTGTCAATAAAGGACCACACCCGCAGGTGTAGAAAGTATGTCGTGATGGTATTGAAAAGTGTTCACCTGGCACTTTGTGGTATTAATATGACACTGTAGCTGGTGATATTTTTGACACTGCGCTGATGTTAATTCAGCAATGACACCGCATGGTCTTGATTTGATATTGCTGGTGTTAACGTCATTGGCATAACACCCGTCCAGCTTCAAGATGAGACCGCACCAACTGGTGTTACTATGGTGTAACTGTGTTCACACCTTCTTTTAAAAATCAAGTACTTTATCGGATAATTCGTGATCGTCTTGTTGAAGTTCAAAATCACCAAGAAGAATAGTAACTAAGAAATCATTCAAAATACAATAGTATATTTTAGATGACACCCGGAGGTGTTAATCTAACACCATTAATAAACATTGGAAATTTAACACCAGCTCGGTGTTTCATATGTAACACCGGACTTTTTGCAGTGTACGTCCAAAACATTACAGATCATGACTTGACTTGAGATAACAAGACATGAACCCGGGAACATAACTCCTGTACTGGCAGCAAATAATCAAACAATGCATTATTCCGGGGAATTGTTTAATTACTTGGGACAAATTATCAGGGGTGTTTATTTATTCCTTCTTGTGGAAGAGCTCCTGTTCTGAAATAGCACTATAATGTCATCTTAAAGGGGCATTCGAGAAGATTTTCATAATTTCACATTGATGTAGTACTTAAATCGGCAGCTCCATTTGTTGAATTTATTCTAGTCCTCGAGCAGAGAAACAATACTTTGAAAAATCTTAAACAAAAGAAAAAAAAAAGGATCAGCACCTTATAAGCTTTGGTATAAACTCCCTCTTCATAATTTATTCAGAATGCCTCATCTATTGAATTAATTAAAATATTCATCGCAAAACTCATTTGTTTAATCAGTTGTATTTTTTTTCTTTCTGGAGGCGCACACATCATTCAGTTATTATCTTTTTTTGTATCATTGTATCACATGTTTTGTGTTTTCTTCTTTTTTTTACTATTTGGTTTTGCATTGTGTTTTCTAATTTTCTTGTATGAATAGCACCAATGCGATTAGAAACATCTGTTTAAATCGCCATATAAATGAAATTCTTCTTCTTCTTCTTATCTTTTTAATATTATTACTATCATTATCATTATTATTGTTATTATTATTATTATTATTATTATTATTATTATTATTTTCATTATTGTTATCATCATTATCATAACCTGATAAACAGGTTTAATGTTGTGCTTAATATCCCAAACCACTACTTTTACTCTGCTGTGCGTTCATTCTTCCCTTCTCACTTTTTAATACAGGAGACAACGTAGTGATCCTGGCTGATGAACGGAATATTTATGTGGCAAATGGAACAGACATGAATTTCACCATCCACCGTACAATTCCAGCCACAGCCACGGATCTGACATATGATCGACAGGATCAAATGGTCTATTGGACAAACAGTGCTTTCTTTATCCGTAGGGCTGGCATTACCAACGGAAAGCCTGAACAGGTGTATGAATGTAAGATCGAGGTTTTGGTTATACTGTTATGTGGTTACTTATATAGGAAGCAAAATACTAGCCCTTAGATGTTTGCATGTAGGATGTACGACTACATTAACATCAATATTGTTAAATGCGTTTTTGAACATAATATTATGTCGTTGCGACCGACATTGCTTTTAATAAAAAAAAAAAAAAAGCGGAACATGTTATGAAAATAGTGAATTCATTTTTGAGAAAACGTCTTGATGTCATCTTGATGGCCTAAAGTTTATTCATTAAAAATCAACTACAGCTAGGCGTCTACAAGTCGTTTTTTTTTTCTACGTGGACCTATCTTTTGCAATAACACAATTATTTTGAACAAATATTTTCACAATGTATATGACACGCACATACACACACACACACACACACATATATATATATATATATATATTATATATATATACGTATATATTTGTAATGACATGATTGTATGTTTTGTTTTCCTTGAATGTGTATCCAAAACAAAATTGTGATATTAGAGATGAAATTTGATTTGAATTTAATTGAATGGAAATGGTTCAGAAAATCGTTTTAATTAACAGATAATTTCGTAATAAGTAATTCGCTTTCTTTGCCTGTCTGACTCTCGATTTCTCTCTTCCCAGTTCATAGCATGAGACTTGCCCTAGCTGACTCAAAGCGCGCCCTCTTCGTTACCTCATATGTAAACATTCATACTGTGGACATCATTGTTGTTTCCCTTCTGGACTTCCTGTACAAAGAAAGCTTTGTCACGGATGTTGGCAATGTAACGAGTATTGCAGTCGACGACATGGAAGGGTGAGATTCTAACTTTCACCCTGCAGCCTAGGCGATAATATACAAATATCGACTGCTGCAGAGGGAAATGGTAAAACTATTTGCACCGAGGTGATGTCTCAACAGTGCTATGTCCCGAGACGAAGTCGAGGGACATGGCACTGTTGAGACATCACCGAGGTCAAATAGTTTTACCATGGCCCGAAAGAAAGCAGTCGATATTTGTTTTATATCCCTCTCGAGCATTTTACTAGAGTAATGACGGTTCCCTTTTGGAAAAGTGTGCAGGTTTTGTGAACGATAAATCTAACGTTAGGCCGTAGCAGTGCAGCAGCAGTGCGTGCAGCGCGTAGCGAACGACACCGCTGCGCTGTTGTTGATTCCTACACAGAGCTACACTACAGCGTGCAAAACTCGGAAAGATCGAGGAGGTCCAGGACTACGTTAGAAGTAGGCCTAAAGCGGCTTCGTTACCCAGATCATCTTCAAAATCGGTTTTAGTTTATTCCTAATTCGTACCTGATATGGTGTCCTCCTGCGATCATTCTTCCGTTACTTGAAGCAGTCACTTTGTCAAGTGAGCTGAATGCATTGATCACACGTCCACTAACGTTACACACACCCACGCCATCGCACCACAGATTTCTGAATGCTGTCGCACACCGCACCGCGCTCTAGCTCTAGCTCTTAGCGCTAGCTAGCTAGCTACAAGCCACAGGACTAGACTGTCGCTCAAAAGTATCGCTACTACGCGCACTGCGTACATTCTTAAGTGAGAAATGTAGATATCGATCACACGATCACGATTGGGTGCAAATCGTGGATTCCCAAAAGTACTATATCCCGCTGGCTAGTAACCAATTGCACCGCATCCAGCTGCTCGTAGCTCAAGCTATCTAGTAAAACTACACCATGTTCGTGCTCTGTACAATCCTATGGCAAGAAGCTTTACATGAGGGATATAATATATTATATATAACAATAATAGTCTTGGAATTTTCCACGACTCGCTCTTTCTCAAGTGTTGATACTGAGAGAACAATAACAAGAATTATTGATATGTCTTAATTTTTGACATTGTTCGCTCAGTATTAACACTTGAGAAAGAGCGAGTCGCTCGAAAATTTGTGCGCAGAAATAAACCGTTGGTGAATACAGTATGAACTTTGTTTCGGTTTTGTTTTGTTTTTTATCTTATATATATATATAATATGTATATATATACATATATATATATATATATATATATATATATATATATATATAATATGTACATATATATATATATATATATAGGTTGTGTCATTCTTGAAACCCTGTTTCTAAAATCGAACATGAGCCAAGATTGTTCGCGTAACTTGTTATCAGGTGTTTCAATAACTAAGTATATTGCCAAAGTAAGTTTTAGGAATTGAAATCATGATGCTGACATTCATGAAAATTTTGGATTTTTATTTCCAAAGTCATTTTCAAATATTCCCAATGCTATTAATGTGTACATGAGTAAAATTTGTAGCATTTGTAAAATTGTATCATCGTATATTTGTTTTGTTTTGCTTTTAGTTTGTGCACGCAAATGCTGAACAACAGCCATAGCTAAAGCTTAAAAATAAAATGGATGAATGAATGAATGAATGAATGAGATGAAATGATTTTAGTTACATATATTGATTTGATAGCTACTTTATCTTATGCAAATCAATATACATAAGTTACATAATCATGAACATGTAGGAAATATACAAAGTAAATTTATTACAGGGTCGTTTGACTTGCATAAACAACGATATAAAAGGAAATTAATGATATAATATACAGTATGCATGTTTATGCAGCAGGGATTTCAATAACAAATGTAGTTAAGAAGCAATTATGCAGAGGCCCGCCATTATAAGCATTGCTTGAAAAGATGGCCGGTCCGAGGAAAAGATAGGGACGTACTAGATTCGTAACAATACAAATTCTGCTGCGAAGATAGCAGGGGAAAATAAACTCTGATGTGTGATGGTGGTGAATGTGCGTGCAGGTGCTTGAAAGTGCACAAGAGCAGATAGGCCGGAATTGAGAGTAGTAGAATTGCTTTGCTGGAAGAGGGAACGATATGCGATGTTGCTATCGGGAGACCAACATTAGTCATATAAATTATTTGTTTTTTAGTTCGTATTTGAAGTATACTGTAATAAAATGTGCTTCTTTAAGTTTGCTTTGAATGAAAACAAGGAGGCACACTGTTTCAACTCCTCAGGAAGAGTGTTCCATGTATCCGGACCGTGATGTCTAATCGACTTTTGAGCAAGTAAAAGCTTTGGATTACTTAAATGAAAATCATGGGAACGACGGGTAGGGTATGAGTGAATATAATCATTGGTTACTAGGGCATTATGAAAAAATGGTCATAAATTTCGAGTGTGTCTATACATAAATATGGCAGTTAGGTATAAATGTATATCATGGGCCTTCAAAGTTTTTACGCGATAAAATATGGGATCAGTGTGAGCCAAGAAATTTGAATGTGTGCATATACGAAGAGCCTTTTTCTGGAGAAGAAAAATTGTGTTCAATTTGGTTTTGCTACAGTTGCCATGCAGTCAACATGTTGTGACCATGCAGTCACCATGTTGACATTCAAATTTACCAGATAAATCAAGGACGTTCTGTGGAGAAAAAAATAAGACGCAAATACCCATAGGCTCCTACATTATCGTGATTATATTATGACTAACATAAAAGCACCAAAAAACCCCAACATACTTTGAACAAAGCGGTCAAACTGGCTGTTTAGTTATGACTACTAAGAGATATATTATATATATATATATATATATATATATATATATATATATATATATTCATGTATATATGTATTCATCTATTTATTTATCTATCTATCTAATACATTACAGGTATCTTTACTGGTCAAAGACTCGCTGCTATCAATAATACCTCGCCGAAGGAAACGGTAGTTAAACTCGGGAATCCATATCGGTTCTCTAGTATCGGCATTGACGGTGAAGGTATGAATTCAATATTATTAATTGGGACTCCAAAAATGCTTGATCTTTATGTTACCTCTTGAGAGTATAACTTCTTCTTTCGGAGTTCAGTATAATCAAATACTACAACTTGCAGCTGTCAGTATTTTGAAATTATGTCCGTTTTTTTTTTCTTTATATGGTCCGGCACTGTTTAATAACATCACAATTTCTAATGTACGAAGTGTCATGTACGCGGTCGCATGAGCCTTCTTTGATAAGAGTCACAGTCGTGTGTGTGTGTGTGTGTGTGTGTGTGTGTGTGTGTGTGCTGTCAGACTCGTGGGCCTGGTTTTCCTAGTTGTCGAGGTCAGAGGCCGTATGACTCGCGGGCCGTATGTCTCATCAGCCTTTTTTTTTCTTTCAAACATCGAGCTCGTGGGCCGTACTACTCATGGCGTTGTGCTCGTGAAATAACCACGTCTTTTGTTTGTTTGTTTGTTTGTTTGTTGTTTTTTTTTTGGGGGGGGGGAGGGTGGGAGGGGAGTACCCTACCTTTGTCAACCCACAACTTTCCACGGACAAAAAGACAGATGGAGATATACAGCTCAGAATAGTATACAAATAATGAATGTTTATGAGTGCAATGGAGAGAATAATTCATGAGGTGAAAGATGAAATGATCCATGCAACGAGGCGCAGCCGAGTTGAATGGATCAAACATTTCATCTTTCACCGAATGAAATATTCTGTCCATCGCACGAATGAAAAACATTTATTATTTGTTTTATATAACGCCTAAAATAGATCCTTGTCATTTGATGTTTTATCAATTTAGAAACAAAGAGAGAATCTAAGATCGCGAGAGTGCTCGCTGAGCGCTTTACGCTAGCGCACAGTCGCATACACACAATGCAAACGCAAGCTTCTAGCGCGCTGTAGCATACTATATACATGTAGGGTTGGGGGTACCACCTATCGTCACCCTAAGGATCTGTAGCTTGTTTATTCTAAAAATGTAACACAAATTCGCCTAATTCTTACCTCAAATATGCCATAAATACTGCAGTTTTGAATGTCGTGACCGTCTCGTTGATTATGAATCTCCGTTTTAAAATAGCGCAATTTTAGTGCGTGCGTTCCGTTTTCTTCGCGCAGCTAAAAAGGGTACCTTGCGATCGGCACCCCCTCCCCTCCATAGGTATACACGTGAATTTCACAGCATAGGTAATACACGTGAATTTCACAGCCATGCGTCGTTACTGAGCGGATGTGAAATTTTTAGCTTGGTTTGTTTGAATTTGATTTTTGTTTCTTCGTTTTTATTGTCTTTATAGCTAATGACACTTAATCCCGCGCTTACCTTTTCGTTCTATACGCAAACAGCCATGATACGCTGGGTGCCGATGGGAAGGTGCCCTGCCGAAGGGTGCCCCAACCATACCTAGTACACACACTGCAAAACGCAAGCGTTTTACACGCGTGTGTGCTGGGCTCTCAGCGAGAGTGCAATGGACCAAATATGGATCCAAAATTGCACGGTAAATGGAGCCACAATTGCACGGATGATGATGTCATAGTGAAATGGGCCGAATGATCAATGTCAAACAACCAATCAAATGACAAGGATCTCTCCAGGCGTTATATAATAAGTATTGTATAACGCCTGAAGAGATCCTTGTCATTTGATTGATTGTTTGACATTGATCATTCTGCCCATTTAACTGTGACGTCAATATCCGTGCAATCGTGGCTCCATTTGCCGTGCAATTTTGGGTCATTACGATTTGCTCCACTGCACGCTCGCGGAGAGCCTGACACACTACGCGTGTTAAACGCTTGCGTCTCTCATTATTTGCGAATCTCATTATTTGTTACTGTTGAAATTTCTCAAGGTCACACATGGGGGCGCCATTCGTAACAACATAAAGAAATACATTATGAGACCTGTGATGCATTGTTTGAGATAGATACGTGTATAGTTGTCACATTTCATATTTCCATAATATTGGAATGTTAAGTTTGCATATTGATAATACATGTATGATAAACAAATGCTATATAACGCCTGAAGAGATCCTTGTAATTTGATTGGTTGTTTGACATTGATTATTCGGCCCATTTCACTATGACGTCATCATCCATGCAATTGTGGTTCCATTTACCGTGCAATTTTGGATCCATATGATTTGCTCCATTGCACGCTCACTGAGAGCCCGGCATACTACGCGTACTATACGCTTGCGTTTTGCAGACATGCGACAGCGCGCTACATAGCGTAAAGCGCCCAGAGAGCACTCTCGCGATCTCAGATTCTCTCTTGTTTCTAAATTAATAAAACATGAAAGGACAAGGATCTCTTCTAGGCGTTATATAAAACAAATAATAAATGTTTTTCATTCGTGCAATGGACAGAATATTTCATTCGGTGAAAGATGAAATTTTTTATCCATTCAACTCGGCTGCGCCTCGTTGAATGGATCATTTCATCTTTCACCTCATGAAATATTCTGTCCATTGCACTCATAAACATTCATTATTTGTATAATATTAAATGCGTAACTTGGGTGAAGGAATCAAAATTACACAAGAGAGACGGACAATCTTTTGAAAATACTGTTCCTTTCAATTATCTCTATTATCTCTGTTGTTTTATGTCTTTGTCACATAAAAACAAAGGAAATAACATTTCAGGGCCATTATCATTTCACATTTTGCTTCTTCAGCGAATTTCTGCCAAGAAACGCCCATTTCATACACTATGATATTGTTAATTGAAATTGGAACAAAAAAAAGATATGTTATATATCAAACGGTTCGCAATAACATTTGAGAAAAGTCACCAAATTTAGTTGAAATTGGATGAAGAGTTAAGGAGTGGCAGATGAAAATCTGGTAGAGGGGCACAATGTGACTCCCTCCTCCCCCCCCCCCCCCCTTGGGCTTTTTAGGGTTAAACCCGGAAGTGGCGCCGGAAATATTTTTTGCTCCCCCCTTACGGAATTCCTGGATCCGCCCCTTAACACTGTCTCGTGCTGTTTCTTTAATTGATTTTTCTCTTTGTTTTCCTTGTAATGGTTTGCTCTTTGTGAAACGAAAAAAAAAAAAAAAAAAACAGGGCAGCGTCTGTACGTCATGGATAATTCCAGTGTCAGGGTTTTGACTACAACAAGCTTTTCGTGGGATACTACCGTAAATGTCCAGCACGTCTTATATCGACAAGACCTGGCCGTCGCATGTCGTACGCTTTTCGTTGTTGGTCTCCATGACAACGGGTTGATGGTGGAGGTTCTCACTAGTCCAATGACTGACTGCCCGGGTGACCTTTTGACCTTTAAAACTGGCGTCAACCCCGCCTGCGCTCTTATATTCGTTTCGTGTTAATGATAAATGTAGGCCTACTGTGTAGAAAGTTGGGCGATCTGTCACTGATCCCAACTATCACATGTGAAGAGTTTCAGAATCTATCGTTAAATAAGTGAAATATCTGAAAGACATCATCACACAACTACAAGCACTTATCGAGTTGAACTACATATATATGATCTTCATCTACAAACGTTGATGATGACAGAGTCATGTCTTCATTTGGAAGGATTGATAAGACCACTTCACTGTTTACACGGCGAAAGTGTAATCTTCTTTGTTTGGTATATGCTCATTGATTTGTTGAGCTCAGCATGTACATATTTGTAAAGTATTCGTCAATAGAATAAGATGTGACTGCATTGTATGTAGTGTCCTTACAATAGAAAAGTTGTCTCAAGCTATGATATGCTTTAGAGTATTTTGCATAAGTGTTAATTTTTGCATTCAAAGACTGCTAATTCTGCATGTCGAATATTTCGTAACGTCTGATGTAACATGTAAAGGTGTATAGCTGAAGACATTTTCCTCTGGTGATATTTACATCAAAAGGATTGAGGACTGAAGAACGCTGATGAATGATAAACAGGTGGTCTTGATGAGATGCGACACATTACTACTTAAATTTGGTACGGAAAGTGTCGTAAAACCATTGACTTTTATTCAATCGTTCCCGTAAAACGGGTATTGTTTTGCAGAGGCAGCGCCAGTATTGTGTATTGTTTGGTCCCCCCTCTAGAGGCGAGTTTGTTGTAGTCACATAAGTCGGGCATGTTCAGTCTGGATCTCCAATAAAGAGGAGTGTTCATTTTGCATCTTAAATCCGATGTGTTTAATCTTGTCCTTTCCTGGTGTTGTAATGGCGTAGTGGCAGCGATCGGATTGTTCCCACCCATCAACCAAGATCTTCAGGCCACGACATGGGGCCGACACATCAACAGTTAGATACAGTTACGTACCTGTCGTGATTTTTTACGATTTGAACTGGCTGTTCATCACGTCCACCAGCTTTAAGGGGCCCTGAAATCCAAATGCATGTTGATTTGTGTTGATTTATGTTACCCTTAACATCACTTTTGTGGTGAAACGAATATCTAGAAACATTCCATATGTTTTTAACATTTTTTTCTTCTATTTTTCTTCAGATTGCTCGGGAACGCCCACAAAAAAAGTCCTTCCAAACAAATATTCCTCAGACGACCTCATCTGTCAATCATTGCTAAAGTACTGAACAATGTTTAACAAAAGACATTGCAATGCACCTTCCCCTCGACTCAGCATAACTTGCATGTTCCCTAGCCATGTCTTTTTGTTAGTGACATTAATATCACAGAAACATGCATTTATTTTATTAGTGTATAGAAGAGAGAAAAGGAGGAGATAATTCCATGAGCCATCTGCAGTCTTTGGATGCATTCTGAAACTGTAATGGCGTTGCACGTATTACCTGGAGTACGTAAATGTTTATCATGTTTTGGAGATACGAGGTGGTTGTGTATGCATGGTTTTCCA